>NC_091439.1:80275299-80617024 GCF_964237555.1 Oryctolagus cuniculus | reverse complement strand
GAAAAAGATACTTTATGCTAACTGAAACTAAAAAAAAGCAGGTATAACCATATACTAATATCAGAAAAAATAGACTTCAACACAAAAACTGTTAAAAGAGAAAAAGAAGGGCACTATTTAATGATTAAGGGATCAATTCAATAGGATATAAATAAAGAACTTTCTGTAAGATAGACCATATGCTACGCCATAAGGAAAATCTCAGCAAATTCAAAACAATCGAAATTATACCATGCATCTTCTCTGATGACAATGGAATGTCAACAACTCAAGAATCAACAGTTCAAGTTACTATCTAGAATATATGCAAACACATGGAGACTGAACAACATGCTCCTGAGTGAACAGGGGATTATAGAAGAAATCCAAATATAAATTTAAAAAATTCTAGAAATGAATGAGACGACAATACAGCATATCAAATCTTAGGGGATACAGCAAAAGCAGTGTTAAGAGTTACGTTTATAGCAATTGATCCTACATCATGTAATTGGAACGGCACCAAATAAATGAGCTATCAAGGCATCTCAAAGACCTAGAACAAAAAACCAAATCTAAAATTTGTATGAGAAAAGAAATTTAAAAATTAGAAAACAAACAAAATTGAGGGGCCAGCACTGTGGTGCAGTAGGTTAATCCTCCGCCTACAGTGGCAGCATCCCATATGGACAACGGTTTTAGTCCCGGGTGCTCCTCTTCCCATCCAGCTCTCTGCTATGGCCTGGGAAGGCAGTGGAGGATAGTCCAAGCCCTTGGGCCCCTGCACTCATGTGGGAGACCTGGAAGAAGCTCCTGGCTCCTGGCTTCGGATTGGCACAGCTCTGGCTGTTGCTGTCATTTGGGGAGTTAACCAGCGGATGGAAGACCTTTCTCTCTGTCTCTCCCTCTCACTGTCTGTAACTCTACCCCTCAAATAAATAAATAAAAAATCTTTTTAAAAAATTGAAACAAAAAATAAAAAAGATCAGTGAAATGAAGAGCTTGATTTTTGAAAAAAAAAAAAATCAGTGAACACCACTGGCCAACTAATCAAAAAGAAAAAAGGGAGAAGAACCAAATCAATAGAAGCAGAGATGGAAAATGAGATGTAACAACAGATACCACAGAAAAGAATCATCAAGCATTATTGCAAAGAGTTATATGCCAACAAATCAGGAAACCTAGAAGAAATGCATAGATTTCTTGACACATACAAGCTACCAAAATTGAGCCACGAAGGCAGAGAAAATCTAAATAGACCAAAAACCAAGAAAGAGACTAAATCAGTAATAAAGACCCTCCAAAGAAAAGCTCAGGTCCAGCTGCTTCTCTACTGGATTCTACCAGATATTTAAAGAAGAATTGATTCCAATTCTTCTCAAGCTATTTAAAATAATTGAAAGGGAAGGAATCCTCCAAAACTCCTTATAAAGACAGAATAAACTTAATTCCAAAACCGGGAAAACGATACAACAGTGAAAGAGAACTATAGACCAATTTCCTTGATGAACGTAGACTCAAAAATCCTCAACAAAAGAATAGCCAATCAAATCCAAATCACACCAGAAAGATCATTCTCCTGGACAAAGTGGGATTTATCCCTGGTATGCAGGGATGCGCAACATTCACAAATCAATCAATATGTAAAAACCATATGATTATTTCGATAGTTGCAGAGAAAGCATTTGATAAAATGCAACATCCTTTCATGATGAAAACCTTAAGAAAATTACACAATCAAGAAAATAACACAATCAAGGCAATTTATGACCAACCCTCAGCTACCATCTTATTGAATAGGGAAAATCTGGAAGCATTCCCCTTAAGATTCATAACCAGATTGGGATGTCCACTTTCACCACTGCTATTCAATATAGTCCTGGAAGTTTTAACCAGAGCCTTCAGGCCAGAAAAAGAAATCAAAGGGATACAAATTGGAAAGGAGGAAGTCAAACTATCCCTATTTGCAGGTGAAACAATTCTATATGCAGGGTATCGAAAAGACTACACTAAAAGACTATTGGAACTCATAAAAGAGTTTGGTAAAGTGGCAAGATTACAAAATTATCATATAAATGACAATAACATGGCTGAGAAAGCACTTCTAAGATGAATCACAATAACCACAAAAAAAAATACTTTGGAATAAATTTAACAAAGGATATCCAAGATATCTGTGATGAAAATTACAAAATATTTTAAAAAAAGAAATAGAAGACACAAAAATGGAAAATCTTCCATGTTTTGGATTGTGAGAATCAATATCATCAAAATGTCCGTACTTCTGAGAGCAATTTACAGATTCAGTGCAATTCCATTCAAAATACCAATGACATTCTTTCAGATCTAGGAAAAATGATACTGAAATTCAGATGGAAACACAGGAGACCCAAAATAGTTAAAGCATTCTTATACAACAAAGTGGAGGCATCATAATACCAGATTTAAAAACATACTATAGGGCAGTTTTAATCAAAACAGCCTGGTACTGGCATTAAAAACAGACTTGTAGTCCAATGGAACAGAATCAAAACTACAGAAATCTATCCACCCATCTATAACCAACTGATCTTCGACAAAGAAGCTAAAATCCACAGAGCAAGGACAATCTCTTCACAAATGGTGCTGGGGAAACTGGATCTCCGCATGCAGAAGATGAAGCAAGTCCTCTACCTTAGACCTTACACAAAAATCCACTCAACATAGGATAAAGACCTAAATCTATGACCTGATGCCACCAAATTATTTGGGAATATTGGGGAAACCCTGCAAGACATTGGCATAAGCAAAGAGTTCTTGGAAAAGACCACAGAGACATAGGCAATTGAATCCAAAATTAACAAATGGGATTATATCAGGCTGAAAAGTTCCTGCACTGCAAAAGAAACACTCAGAAAAGTGAAGAGGCAACCAACCACATAGGAGAAGATAATCTGCAAACTGTTCAACTGATAAAGAGTTAACACGCAGTATCTATAAAGAGCTCATGAAATTCAACATCAACAAAGCAAGCAATCCAGTTAAGAAATGGACAAAGGACTTAAACAGGCATTTTTCAAAACATGAAATCCAAATGGCCAACAGAAAATAAAAAATGTTCAGGATCTCTAGCCATCAGGGAAATGCAAATCAAAACCACAATGAAGTTTCACCTTATTCCAGTTAGAAGAGCTTTCATACAGAAATCAACAAACAACAAATGCTGGAAAGGATGTAGGGAAAAAGGTACGCTTATCCATTGTTGGTGGGAATGTAAACTGGTATAGCCACTGTGGAAGAAAGTATGGAGATACCTCAGAAATCCGAATAGACCTACCATATGACCCAGCCATAAGACTCCTGGAAATTTATTCAAAAGAAGTGAAATCTTCATATGAGAGTTAACTGTACTCCTATGTTTATTGCAGCTTAATTCACAATAGCAAAGTTAGGGAATTAATCCAGATGTCCATCAACTGAAGAATGTATAAAGAAATACTTTATGTACACCATGAAATACTACACAGCAGTGAAAAAAATGAAACCCTGTCTTTTGCAACATGACAGATGCAACTAGAAACCATTACACATCATGAAAGAAGCCAGTCCCAAAAGGACAAAGTACCATATTTTCTCCTTGATCTGTGGTAATTAATAGAATATCTAAAAAGTAACCTATAAAAAGTGAAATTGATACTTTGAGATGCAATGATTTTGAACAGTCTTTGTCTCAACTGTTGAGGAACAGTTTTTTTAAAATATTATTTGTTGAACTCTTTACTTAGTGTAGGGTTAATCTTACGTGTACAAAGTTAATTGAAAATAGATTTTAGTAAAAAATAGAATGGGAATACGAAAGGAAGTAGGAAGAAGCGTAGGAGTGTAGGCAGAAGGGAGGGCAGGGGAGGAAAGAATTACTGTGTACCTACATTTGTATATATGAAATTAATAAAATTTGCATACCTTAAATTAAAGGTTTCTGGGTTAAAAAATACATACTTATAATGAAAAAAACTTAAAAAAAGAAAAGCACATATAAATAACAAGTAAACATCTGAAAATATGTCTAACATTGCTTGTGACCATAGAAATGAAAATTAAAAGTCCAATAAGTTACCACTATATGTTAGAATGACTATTAAAAATATTGACCATTGGCCGGCGCCGCGGCTCACTAGGCTAATCCTCCGCCTAGCGGCGCCGGCACACCGGGTTCTAGTCCCGGTCGGGGCGCCGGATTCTGTCCCGGTTGCCCCTCTTCCAGGCCAGCCCTCTGCTGTGGCCCGGGAGTGCAGTGGAGGATGGCCCAGGTGCTTGGGCCCTGCACCCCATGGGAGACCAGGAAAAGCACCTGGCTCCTGGCTCCTGCCATCGGATCAGCGCGGTGCGCCGGCCGCATCGCGCTGGCCGCGGCGGCCATTGGAGGGTGAACCAACGGCAAAGGAAGACCTTTCTCTCTGTCTCTCTCTCTCTCACTGTCCACTCTGCCTGTCAAAAAAAAAAAAAAAAAAAAAAAAAAAAAATATTGACCATTGCAAATATTATAATTAATATGATACAACCAGAAATCTCACATATTGCTGGAAGTTTAAAATGTTACCAATACTGTAGAAAACAACTGGGCAGTTCCTAAGAAAATTGAACAAATGCTTAGTAGATGATACAAGAATTATACTCCTAGATATTTACGCAAGGAAATGAAATCATGTATGCACACATAGAATTATATGTGTACATTAATATCAGCTTTATTTGTAATAGTAAACATAAAATAACTTAAATATCCATATAGGCAAATTAATAAACAAATTTGGTAGATCCATATTGTTGAGTATTTCCATTATTGAATCACACAACATGAATGAATCTCAAACACATAGTAATGCGTAAAAAAGCTAGACACAAATGAGTTTGAGTTCTATGGTCTCATTTAAGGGAACTCTAGACAAGGCAAATTGAACCCATAATCATAAGTTATCAGTGGCTGCCTACAGTTGAAGGTAGGAATGTGCTTAAAAAGAAAGAAGAGTGAATGCTTTCGGGTGAGAGAAATGTTCTCTAGGTTGATGTTGCTTATGGTTAAATCAATTTACACATTTTTAAATCACTCAATAATGAACCTAAAATAAATTTATTGTGTGTATAATCATACCTTGAAAATTTGATGAAAAATATAGGGGAAAAATAATTCAGTAATTATCTTTCTGCTTGTACCTTTGCAACTCAAATTCTGTATCCAAATCATGAGATATTTGTTGAACCTTCAGTATGATACCCTGAGAGTCTCCATGATTGTATTTTCCAAATAGTTAATTTAAATCTTTATCCATGAAACTCAAGATATTCAGGTGATACCTTCTAGCAGGCTCACCAGCTTCTAGACTGCTTTGGAACTGCTTTAGAATGATGATATAGGCATCAACAGGTGAGAGACTCAGCAGATCAAAAAAGAACTGAGATGTGGCTATATGCTCCATTTTATAGCCATGGAGGAAGAGTGACTTATGATCACTAATGGATTGGCCATATGTAAAATTTGGGAAGATGGAGGCAAGATGGAACATAATTAAATACAATTCACTGCTCATGAAATGAGCAAAATAACCAAAACTTATAAATTCATCTTGGCAAAGGAGTTTGTAAGATTCTTATCAACGTGGATTGCTAGAATCAGATGACATAAGCACAAGTATCAGATGACACAAGCATCAAATTTTCTGTCTGAAAATCAGTAGAAATAAGATGAACTGTTAAAGTTATACCTTTGACAAAGGTAGATAAACAGTATTTCCTTCTTCTAGGAAAAAATGTTAAAAGAAAAAAAGCAGATAATTTTCTTTTTTGACTACATCTGATCTTAATTAATTAGTATAACTTTTTGAATTAGAAAACTACCAAAATCATTTTTCTTAGTACTAAGTAAAGAAAAAAAATCAATATTTGCAAATATGTAAAATGATCTTTGTTAAATGCATCAGCAAAAATCCTCCATCATCCTCTTCGGTTGTTTATATATGAATGGTTTATAAGCAAGGACACTTAAAATGAGAGAAAATACCCACTAATTTTCTACATCTAGAATTTTCTTTCAAAAACATAAATCCTTATGAGGAAATAAACATCTGTGATATTTTGTTGTCTATAGTACAAGTTCTAAACTTATTGAAATGGCAACACATGGTCATTTGTACCACACATTATCCACCATATTTCCAGTATCTGCCTGCTCTAGAAATTGAACTCATTTCAGAACAATGTTCTTTGTTGTTCTGCCATTTCTGCATATACTTTCCTCTTTCCTTCGTTGTTGACATTTGTCATCCTATAGTGGCCAGCTCAAATACTGAAAACACCTAGTAGTGGCCATCAGTGTTCTCACACCTAGTCCATAGCTCTTTTACAGTTTGTTATATAAGACACAGTTCACTTTATATGCCAGACTCCCTAATTGTAGTAGAAGATATATTTTCCATGGTCAGAGCTATATTGTATTAATTCTTCTTAATATATCATTTATTGCATTTTCCATTCTTATACAATCAGTATGAATAATAGGAACACAAAAAATCTAATGAATTGAATCATTGTTGTTCAGCTTGTTCATGTTTATTTCTGTTTTTGGCATTGAAGTTGTTTTGGTTTTGTTGCTTCCTTCCCCCCTTCTTCCTCTCCTTTACCTTCCCCTCCTCTCTTCTTTCTATTTTCCTTTCTGACCTCACTCATTCCTCTCAAGTGTGCTGCTTTATAAGCTGATAAAATATTTTTAATTCCTGATGGAGCAATTTAGACCTTCTGAGGAGAAGTAATAAAGAAGCTTAGATCATCATGGTTATTGGAAAACACCTCAAAGTGTATGTACTTTTGAGAGCAAGTCAATGTAATTTAAAAGCAAAGTATTATTAAAAATATTAAATTGCAAAGTCTCCAATAACTTTCCTTATGCCTCAGACTTGCAACACACATTTTCTCCCAGATTCTATCTACCTCTTACTGAAGTGTTATACTGATAAAGTACATATTCCAAAACCCTCAAGTGTCTGAAATTCAAGACATGATTTGATTTCAGAACTCCTTAAATCTACTTCTAACACTGTTACTGAATTCGTTATAACTCATTCTCTAAGATTAATTGTCTACATATTACCAAAAATTACCAAGACAATGTAGTTAATTTAGTCAAGTAGTCAGTTTTTATAAATCAAATTCACTATCAACACTGTAAAATCCCTCAGACTCCAAATACTCAGTAGACACTCGATGATTCTTCATTTTCAGATACATAGACTACTGCCTCCAGGCCAAATGGAAAGCTTCAGCACTGCCCATTGAACACCTTCTGGGTCACCTTCTTTTTAGATGTGCTGATGACACTAAGTGAATAACCTGATTCCAAGGGATGTAGTTTGGTGGGAGTGAGTTGAGTCACAATGCAAAATCTCACCTGGTAATTACATATAAATTGAGAGAAAACTCTGATAGTGCATGGAAGTCCTAGGGAAATCACAAGAGAGGCTTCTTGAGACAGAAAGGACTTTTAAGGTTCTCTGATTTGCTTGTAACAGAGAGACTCTAAGAGACTTAGAAATATTAATTCATTCACTGCTTATACCAAAACTCTGTGAGGTAGGGACTATCGTTAGTTCTCTAGTACTGAAGAACATGAGGGTAGGTTAGTTGCCCCAAGACTTGCAGCTAATAAGAGACTGAACCAGAATCTGAATCCAAGCAGTCCATGGTTTCTGGTCATTGCTTCTCACAACACTGCCAATCCATTGGTTCCCAGAGTTCTAACAGCAGGGCCAGTGTGTCTTGAAGACACCCTTTCCAGTTTCCGTAAGTGAGGAGAATTATTGTACCATCAAGAACCATGCATTCAAGAATGGTGAGGAATTTGCCACTGATATTACATCCTTATTCAGGTGTTAAGTTGGAGTATCCATTGAGCTCAACAAGTTTTTTATATTTTAAAGTAACTTGTAAAATTACAGTTATAATTACAATCACATAATATTAACTCAAAATTGATTCCTTATGTTCTATTTTTGAACAGGCAAATGTGTCTTTTATCTGTAATTCCTCAATCATTTTAAAATCTGCAAGTGCTACCATTGGCCTCTACTTCTGATCTCAAATGATCTTCCTATGGAAGATTACTACATAAATTATTTAAAAAACCACTGCTGTGCCTTACATATACTATTTAACCTCAAAGAGTTATTAAGAGACAAAATTTCCCTTAAATACCATCTGTCATAAAAAGTCAGCATTAGTTGCAGCTTTATGAGGTCTAGAAATGTCTCTGATTTTTCACGGGTTTAGTACAACAATGAGACCAGTAGGTGGATGAGGGAAAGATAAGCTTCACTGATGGGGCTGGGCTTCACACAACGAATCAGAAAACTTTGTCTGAGTCTGCAAGCTCAACTGACCACATCTCTACACATATTTTGTACCTTGAAATGCATTTCTAAACTGAGAATTCACATCTCTCTATAACTAGGTAAACTCAAATTATGCAGTGATGGTATTGGGAGAAATTACCTTTCACATTCCAAAAGAAGACGTCAGTGATCCAAGTCTCTGAGGCCTGCAGGAGGGGAGTAAGAGTTAGGTTTCTGGGGACACTATTAGAAAAAGAAAGGCCTTTAGGAGAATAATGATGCCTGATTCCTGTAGCCTTATCCTGATTTGCAGAAATAGGTGGAAATATATGTAAATGTCATTTTATGTTTTACTAATAATTGAGCAGGGTGAGGAAGAAAAATTCGTAGCACAAAAGTGATTTCTAAGAATTACAATTAGTCTAATTGCAAAAGTGATAAAATACATACAATTGCAAATACACATGATCAAATGTATGTGTGTATTCATGATATTAAAGGAAATATTTGGTACAAATATGAATATACACTCTTGGAAACAGTGATGACTGTTCTCAAATATATGAAAAGTTATTAGGAGAATAATGAGATGTTTTCTAGCAAATTCCAAAAAAAAACAGAGCTACGATCAAAGAGTAGAAATCAAAGAGAAAATTGTCCATTTGCTATGGCTATAACGAAATACCTGAAGCTGGGTACTTATAAGGAAAAGAGGTTTATTTAGTTCATTATTTTGGGGTCTGAAAGTACAACATCTGGTGGCTCCATGCATCTGGACTCTAATAAGGGCCTTCTTGGCTGCATCACATGGCAAAGAAGCGGGAAGGAAAATACTTGGTGGAGAAGTGGGCAATGGCATGGTGTAACTTCACTTTATTACAGCCCCATGTCATGAAAACAAACTCCTTCTGTGAGACCAGCATCAATCTGCTCCAAGGGCAGTACTCCAATGACCTATTACCTTGCACTAAGCCCCATCTCCTGAAGGGTCCAACACTTCAGACCACAGTGAGGACCAATGAACCTCAAAGGTCACACTTAAATCATATCCAAACCACAGTACGAACACACCCCATCCCAGTGAAAAGAAAAATCTTCTAAAATATTGAGCACATGTCCTTCTCCATTATTCTTTTCTGAGAACATTCTATCGTCTATATCAGTTTCCCTTTTCATTTTGCATCTATTAACCTTTTCATTATTTCCTAATGCGTGACTGTCCTAGAAATCAATTTTACAGGGCAAACAAAAGAAAGATTTTTCAGTTTTTAAGATAATACAAATATTGAAAGTAACTAAAAAGTGTTTCTGGTTAAAAAAAATGGTCTGATAAATTTTATGGTGGTTTTAAAAATGTGTTATTGACTCATTTAATAAATAGTTTTCCTTTATAGAAGTATAAGATAAAATTTATTACAAATATTTGACAAGTTTTCTTGAAAAATAATGTCCATTCCTCAGCACCCACCAGCAACGTAAGATTTTTGTGAAAAACCAGAAACTATGCTTCCAACCTACCCCCTGTGAAAAGAATATCACAGCTGCCACAGGCCATATTTTTTAACCATTAAACTACACCAGAGACATAGAGATACATACATCAAAATATACAGAAGCTGATCATTCCAGAGAACAAATGAGAAGAAAAATATCACTCAATGAAAAAAGGACTTCTTCAAACACTAGACACCATCTCGGATCTTTCTTTGCTTAGGACACATGCACCTTCTAATATGCTAGGAAACATCATTATGAAACCTCTATTGTGTTTTTCTTTAGGTGGAATTATGATTCTGTCCAAGTTGCTATATGAAAAGGAACAGGAAGAAGACCTAGTAAAAATCTATACATCTCAGTAAGGGATCCTAGGCCCGTGAGACTTAGTACAATTAATCCCAGTGGCCACATTACCCTCTGTGACCTGAAAGTTATAGTAGCTGTCAAACATACCCGTCTTCATCACTTACCTGCCATCACAACATGTGTCAGAGAGCACCAAAACTTTGCTTTCCATCTGACTTCCTATAGACTCTGAAAAGTATTCCCCATGTGAAAGAACAGTATTTCAGGTCACCAGTCCCATAGCAAGATCGCTTGCTGGTAATAAACTAGAGACCCTATTTCCATTCCATACAATTCTCCAATGCTTTCTCGAGGCAGCTGTTAGCCATGGGTGAGTAGCTAGGCAGGGCAAATGCAATAACATTTAGGTAGGATTCCCTATGTTTATCTGAACATAAACCATTTTACCCCTCAGCCTATGTTTTAAAACCTAACAGAACTAATACTTCCTGAAAAATACTTTGACAAACACTGGTTTAGTCATTATATGCATATAACTATAGATATATATGTGCATAACCGTACATATATATGCACACATACACATAATCTCACACACCTCAAAATAGGATCAATGAACTGCCTAGTGTATGGGAGTCTGATGACATTTTAGGGACACACAAATTCTTTTAATAAAAAATGCTAAATCATCAAGACAGAAAGCTGGAATAAATGCATGTCAAGTCTGAATAATAAATATTTGCCAGAATAGCTTAAAATATTTATACTCCCTGAGCCAGTAAGTCAGAAATCAGCCTCAAGGAAAACAAAATACAAAATCTAGGAAAATATTTATGTCCCCTGAACTTTTTATTGCAATGTTATTTATAATAGCAAAAAAAAAATTTAGTCACAACATAAATATACAACAATGAGGAATCAAATAATGTGATATATATATTTAGATCATTGCTGAGTGATTAAAATTATGTTTCCTAATAATATTTACTGTGCAAAGATATTTCATATAGTTTTTGGTAAAAAAAATCAACAAAACTGACAATTGTATAGATAGTGTAATCTCAACAGATAAGACTTACACAGATAGAAGAAGGTGGGCAGAAACATGAAAATGTCTAAATATTTACTTCAGTATTTCATTGAGACATTATCTTCCTTATATTGACAAACCTTTCAACAGTTTGACATACAGTCTTTTTATTAGCAAGAAACAAAATAAATGTCTCTTCCCTACAAAGCTGTTAGTAATAAGTTCCTGGTGATGCCGTGTTATCTCATGGCATATTGCTTCTCAATTAACAGTTTCCCTAAAATTTAATTGGTAATTGTGGAACTGAGAGGAATCAAGATTAAACAGAGGACTGTTGCCTCTGCGAATGCCCTTCTTTTGTGGGGAGCTTTAATTGTCATGACAACGCTGGGGCCCTTGACCTTTCAGTCCAAGCAACATTCTCTCCACAACAGTGAAAGGCAAGCTCAGGCTTTCCCTCTCGGGATCTCTAACGTCTCACTCCTTCCAGGATGCCAATCAAGTTCCAGATAAACTTGGTAAAACTGAACCTAAAGCAGATCTTATTTTTTGTCTCACCAGTAAGGGGAAGTTAGGCTCTTGGGGAGTAGGAGCAATGCATTGCCAGGCACTGTTGGGCTCCGATGTGTGTTTTCATTACTGACAACTTACATGAAGCCAGAAATCCAGTTCTGGAAAGCAGAAGATGCATCTAAAACATAATACTTTACAGTCATGCGATAATGTGGATAAGCATAATGGCACTTCAAAAAATTCATGGAAATTGGAAATAAGAGATCTTTGTTTTGCTGCAAAATAAATCTGAAATCCACACACACTGGAGGGCTTTTGATACATTCAGGGACAATGTATATTATGAAATCATGGATTTCAAACAATTTTTGCACCAAAATAAACTTTTCTTTAACTCTACTTTTGCAAGAACGTTTTAAAGTCCCCACGTATACATTTGTAAATACTCTAGCAATCAGAGGACAATGTGAGGTCCTCGTCAGCTGCCACTCATTCTTCCATCCAACATTCTCATGAACTATAATTTAATTGTGTCTGTATGTTTGAAATTAAGATTTAAAAGCAAGTTAAGGGGTCAGCACTGTGGCACAGTAGGTTAAAGCCCTGGCCTGCAGTGCCAGCCTCCCATACAGGTACCAGTTGAAGTCCCAGCTGTTCCACTTCTGATCCCACTCCCTGCTAATGCCCCTGGAAAGCAGAAGAGGAAGGCCCAAATCCTTGGACACCTGCACCCATGTGGGAGACCCTGAAGAAGCTCTTGGCTCCTGGTTTGTATTGGCTCAGCTCTGGCCACTGTGGCCATCTGGGGAATGAATCAATAGAAGGAAGACCTTTCTCTGTCTCTCCCTCTCACAGTATGTAACTCTACCTCTCAAAAAAATAAATAAAATCTTTAAAAAAATAAAAACAAAGCTATACCAAATTGCAAGACATACTACAGAACTGTTATAATCAAAACAGCCTGATGCACAAAAATATATATGTAGACCATTGGAAAAGAATAGAAACACCAGAAATTAATCTACACATTTACAACCAACTAATCTTTGAAAAACTAGCTAAAATCATTTTCTGCACAAAGGAGAGCCTCCTCCATAAATGATATTTCAAAAACTGGATTTCCACATGCAGAAGCCTGAAACAAGATCCTTACCTTATACCCTATACAAAAATCAACTCACATTGGATCGAGGCTCCAAAGCTGAGACCTCAAACCATCAAATTACTAGAGGAAAATAGAGGGGAAATGTTACAAGACATGGGCCTAGGCAAAGATTTCTTGAATAAGACCCCAGAAACACAGATAATCAAAGCAAAAATGGACAAATGGGAACCCATCAAAATAAGAAGCTTTATGCACAGAAAAGGAAACAATTAACAGAGTGAAGAGGCAACAGACAAAATGGGAGAAAATATTTATAGACTATGCATCTGATAAAGGGTTAATGCCCAGAATATATAAGAAGATCAAGAAACTCAACAACAACAAAACAAACAATCCAGTTAAGAAATGGGCTGAGGTTGTAATCAGGCATTTTTCAAAGGATAAAATGTAAGTGGCCAACAGATACAGGAAAAATGGTTGGGATAACTAGCCATCCTGAAAATACAAACAAAAATCACAATGTGGTATTTCCTCACTCCATTTAGAATAGCTATTGTTATTCAAAAATCAAAAATAACAAATGCTGGTTAAGTGTGTAGAGAAACAAGTACCCTAATACACTGTCAATGTGAATGCAAATTGCTACAACCGTTATGGAAAATAATATGGAGATTCCTCAGAAAACTAAAAATTTATCTATGATAGGATCCAGCTATCCCACCCCTGGGAATGTATCTAAAGGAATGAACTCAGTATATAAAAGAGATATTTGCATTGCCATGTTTATTGCAGCTCAATTCACAATAGCTAAGATATGGAATTAACCTATGTGTCCATCAACTAACAATTAAGTATATGTGGTTTATATTCATGATGGATTATTACTCAGCCACACAAAAGAATGAAATCCTGATATTTACAAGAAAATGGATGCGACTAGAGATCATTATACTAAATGAAATAAGCCAGACTCAAAAGACATATATCACATTTTCTCTTATTTGTTAAAGTTAATAGAGTATAAAAATTGTGTGGATGTCACACACTTCAGTATTTAGTTATAAACATTGCTTCACTGAGACATTCCATGTAAACGAAAATATAACGCTATCCTTTACTATCATAAAAAAAAGAGAGAGGAAGAGAGTTATAGGGGCTGGTGCTGTGCCAAAGAGGATGAGGTTGCCACTTACCAACATAGGAATCCCTTATGGGCACTGCTTCAATTCTTGGCTACTCCACTTCCAATGCAACTCCCTACTAATGTGCCTGGGGAGGTAGCAGAAGATGGCCCAAGTTCTTGGCCCCTGTCACTCATGTGGGAGATCTAGAACATCCTGGCTCCTCGCTTTGGCCTGTCCTAGCCCCAGTCATTGATGCCATTTGGTGAATGACCCAGCAGATGAAAAATCTGGCTCTCCTTCTCTCTCTCTGTAACTCTGCATTTCAAATAAATAAATAAATAAATTTTTTTTTAAAAAAAACCTAGAAGTTTAAAACAAAAGAGAGAAATGGAGAGGGAGGGGGAATAGTGAGGACTCTTGGGGTACTAGTAATGTCTTTTTTTTAATTTGGATATTGGTTATGAGTGTGTTCAGAAGACAAAAGACTCATCTGTATCTCTATGTGCTTTTCTTGGTATGCATACTATATTTCAATAAAATGTTTTAAGAAAAAAGCATGCTTATTTTTATGCAAAACATTTTTCCATAATGTATATGGAATGTGTATCATGAAAAACTGTTGCAAAATTACTTTTTCTTTGCACCAACATAATCTCATATTTTAATTGCATTTTTCACAAACTGCTTGATGTGCCCTAATGTGACAGGGCCTTCCAGAAACAGAGGTAGAAAGGGCCTATCCTGAGATGGAATGCGACGCATCCACTTGCTTATAACTGCTTCAGTATCTACCTATCAGCACTGAGTGATGGTGTTAGCCAGTTCTAGACAGTGTACAGATCAGTATGTGTGGAAGGAAATATTAGGAAATATCAAGGGAAACTAGTTAAACATTATCAGCAACTAGGTACACATGTGCTATCTCTTACATATATCTGCCTTGTAGCATTAGAATATCCAATCAAGCGTCCCATATGGGCACCGGATTCTAGTCCCGGTTGCTCCTCTTCCAGTCCAGCTCTCTGCTGTGGCCTGGGAAGGCAGTGGAGGATGGCCCAAATGCTTGGACACTGCACCCGAATGGGAAACCAGGAAGCGGCAACTGGCTCCTGGCTTCGGATCAGCATAACTCTGGCCATTCTGGCCATTTGGGGGGTGAACCATTGGATGGAAGACCTCTCTCTCTGTCACTCTCTCGCTGTCTGTAACTCTACCTGTCAAATAAATAATCTTTAAAAAAAAAGAATATCCAATGAAACATATGTATGAAGCCATATAAGGGAGACAAAGAAGCTAAAAAATATGTAAGAAATGATTTTGTTTGGGGCTCAGTCCTTTTGGATATGAATCCAACTGAGCCTTATGCTGGCATAAGAAAGACTGCTTCCTGGTAAAGGCCTTGGTGTCTCATCTCTCTGTTCATCAGTCCTGCTACACTCACACTGCTTTGCTGACTACCATAGCATGGGCAATGCCACTTAGTCCTGGCCTCCTTGAGGTTCCTTAATGCCTCCCGTTATCCTATGTTTTCAACATCCATGTCGTGTCCTCCAAGCTAGGAAGCCAAGGGAAGTGCCCGTATTTTAATTTGTAAAATAATAATAAGTGGGAAATTTCAGGATAAACAAAGAAACAGAACTGTCAGTATTTCACCTGTGCTGAATGTTTAAGGAAATTATTTAACCAATACATAAAAATTATATACAGTTTTTTCAACTTTCTGATTAAAAACAGGAACTGTAAGGCTAACTAGGAAAAAAGATACGCTTATTCTGACCAGGGCAAGACAGCAGAAAAAAATGGAGGAAGTGTATTCCCAGGGGAGAGCTGGAGGTAAGTTTGCAGTGGAAATTCTATGGAAGGAAGAGGAACTGTGGTGGAGCAGCATGGGAAGTACAGAAACACAGTAAGTATCGGGGGCCACCATCCATGAGTCCCACAGCTGGAAGCTGGAGGAGACATCTGGTTCTGAGAGCAAGATGAGAGCAGACGGCAGCAGCCAGCGTGACCGGTGATACTGGTTGAGGGAAAGCCTTCTAGACCCCACTGCCTTGGAGTCTGGCCTCCAGTCCCAATAGAGGGCAGGGTACCCCCTAATCCAGGGAAGGAAAAGCACATTTCTTTCTCCCCAGCCTCACACAATGGACCCAGTAAGTAACCTGAGGGGATAAAGTGCCATCTTGACACAAGTGGAGGCTGTGGTGGCTCTCGTGTGCATCACCAGGGGATCTTAGCAGAGGGGGAATCTAGATTTCCCACTGCTTTTGAGTCTGGCTAGGGGGGTTGACAGGGTGCTGGATGCCTACTGAGGTGCCTCCACCCTCTCAATCTATCACAGGCTCCGGGGCTCAAACTGCCAAGGTGGAGCACACACAGACAGCTGGCTCTGGAAACCACTCCACTCTCCATGGGCAGGGAAGGCTCACAAGCAGAGGGGATCATCTGCACCCCATGACTGTGGAAGCCTTTCGCACTGTGACTGTGGGAATCCTGTGACTTCGGTGTGAGGTGTAGCTGAGTCTCTGTGCAATCACTGTGTCTGGTGTCAGAGGCTTATAGCTCCCTGACTGCCTGGGGTGAGTCATTGCTGAAAGTTCCATGCTCATACTAAGGACTGCACAGATTCTTTGTGCAGTTCACATGCCAGCGTGAGTGAGGGTTGGGCCCACTATGGGCTAACCTTGTGTACTGATCACATTTAAAGAGAGGAGGGGAGGTTGTTCTTATGCCAATAGATGTGATCATACTCTCCCGCAAGCTGAACAATAGACAACATCTACCATGCTCAACTTGGTGACATCCTGATTCTCAAACCACAAGGGAGCACTGACCAGAGTTCCCTAGGCCCACGCAGCACACACTTCTAGGGACTCACTGAAAGAGCAGAGACTCCATTAAGCACAGAGGCATAGATCAAAGACAAAACCCATCAGTGGAGAAAACCAACTGTTTCCACAAATGCCTAAAACTAAACACAGAAATACAAGAAACGAGAACAAAGAAGACAATAAAACTCCCCCAAAGGAGCACAACAACCCTTCAATATTGGAATGTGAAGACAAAGAAATTGATGAAATGCCTAAAAGGGAATACAAAAGAATGATCATAGGATTACTCAGAAGCAATGAGAAGCAAATTCATGAGTTAAAGAAATCCATACATGACATGGATAAAAAATTTTCCTACAAGATTGAAATTTTGAAAAGAAACTGAACTGAAATACTAGAAATGAATTCAACATGTCAAATAAAAAATACAGTTTAGAAGCCTTAAAAACAGAGAGGAGAAGGAGGAGAGGGGGAGAAAGAGGAAGGGGGGAAGAAATTAGAAAAATTAAAAACAGTATTGGAGATTTATGGAATACTAACAAGTGACTCAACATATGGATCTTAGGAGTTCATGGAGGTGGGGAAAGAGAGAATGGATTAGAAGTCTTATTCAGTAAAATGATCACAAGAAAACTTCCCTAAACTTCCCTAATTTGGATAAAGAAAAGGACATCAAAGTACAGAAAGCACATAGAACTCCTAATAGACATGACCAGAACAGATCTTCACCATGACCCACTATAGTAAAACTTTCAACAGTAAAACATAAAGAAAAGATTCTAAAATGTACACAAGAGAAATGTCATATTACCTTCAGGGCAATTAGACCCACAGCTGATTTCTCATCAGAAACTCTATAGGTTGTGAGAGAATGGAGAGATATAATTATAGACTTAAAAGAAAAAAAGTCACCTCTGAATACTGTACCTGCAAAGCTCTCACAAATGAAGGAGAAATAAAGACCTTCCATAAAAAAACATAAATTGAAAGAATTTGTCACCACTCACACAGCCTTACAAATTGTGCTTAAGGAAGTTCTACATATAGAAACACAGAAAGATAATAATCACTGTGAAAGTAGAAAATCTCATAGTAAAATTACAAATGAAGGCACTAGTGCAGTGGCAGCGCATATAAAGTCACTGCCTGTGACACCAATATACCATATGAGCGCTGGTTCGAGTCCCTGCTGCTCCACATTCTATACAGTTCCATGCTAATGTGTCTGGGAAAAGAGCAAAGGATGGCTCATGTCCTTGGGCTCCTGCACCTATGAGGGAAACAAAGAAGAAGCTCCTGGCTTCTAGCTTCAGATTGCCCCAGTTCCAGTCACTGTGGCAATTTGGGGAGTGAAAGAGTGCTTAGAAAACCTCTCTGCCTCTCCCTTCTGCTCTTCTCTGTGTAACTCTGCCTTTCAAATAAACAAATATTTTCTTTGACAGGCAGAGTGGACAGTGAGAGAGAGAGACAGAGAGAAAGGTCTTCCTTTGTCATTGGTTCACCCTGCAATGGCCACTGCGGCCAGCACACCACGCTGATCCAAAACCAGGAGCCAGGTGCTTCTCCTGGTCTCCCATGCAGGTGCAGGGCCCAAGAACTTGGGCCATCCTCCACTGCACTCCCTGGCCACAGCAGAGAGCTGGCCTGGAAGAGGGGCAACCGGGACAGAATCCGGCGCCCCGACCAGGACTAGAACCCAGTGTGCGGGCACCGAAGGCAGAAGATTAGCCTATTGAGCTGCACCGCCAGCCATAAATAAATATTTTTAAAACTACAAAGGTATTACAAAGAAATTATTGGAAATATTTATGGAAAAATGGCAGGGCATGTTGTTACTTATCAATAATAACCTTAAACGCAAATGGTCTCAACTCTCCAGTTAAAAGATACAAACTGGCTGAAATGATTAAAGAACACGACCCATCTATTTGCTGCCTATGAGAAACACACCTCACCATCAAAGATATATGCAGATTGAAATGAGAAGGATGGAAAAAGATACTCCATGCCAATGCAAAGCAAAATGAGCAGGTATAGCCACCCTAATATCAGAAATAATAAACTTTAACACAAAAGCTGTTAAAAAAGACAAAGAAGGGCATTATGTAATGATTAAGGGATCAATTAAACAGGAAGATGTGACTATACTAAATGTATATGCACCCAATGCCAGGTCACCTGGCTATTTAAAATAATTGTTAATGGATCTAACCAGAGACATAGATTCCAGTATTATAGTAAAAGGGGACTTAAACACCCCACTTTCATCAATGGACAGATCAACCACACAGAAAATCAACAAAGAAACAACTAATTGAACTGACACTAGGACTAAGTGGACCTAACTGGTATCTACAGAACCTTTCATCCCACAGCTGTAGAATACACATTCTTTTTTTTTTAAGATTTATTTATTTATTTGAAAGGCAGAGTTATAGAGAGGCAGATGCAGAGAGTGAGAGAGAGTGAGAGTGAGAGCGAGAGAGCGCAAGAGAGAGGTCTTCCGTCTCCTGGTTTACTCCCACAATGGTCGCATCAGCCAAAGCTGGGACGATCCAAAGCCTGGAGCTTCTTCTGGGTCTCAGAAGGACTTGGGCCATCTTCCATTACTTTCCCATGCCATAGCAGGGAGCTTGATCAGAAGTGGAGCAGCCAGCACCTGAACAAGAACCCATATGAAATGCTGGTACTTAGGTGACAGCTTTGGCCCCTATACCAGAGCGCCAACCCCAGAATACACATTCTTTTCATCACAGCCTGGAACTTTCTCTAGTATAGAATGTATGCTAGGCCATAAGGCTAGTGTCAGCAAATTCAAAACAATGGAAATCACACTATGTATCTTTTGTGACAATGTAATGAAGACAGAAATTAGCACATCAAGAATCTTGAGAACATATGCAAACATATGAAGACTGAACAACATGCTCCTGAATGAACACTTGGTCATAGAAGAAATCAAAGGGAAATTATCCTGGAAATAAATGAAGATGACAATACAAGATATCAAAACTTATGGGATAGAGCAAAACATTTTTATCAGGGAATTTTATAGTAATTGGTGCCTACATAAAGAAACTTGAAAGACATCAAATAAATTAGCTATGAATGCATCTCAAGGATCTAGAAAAACAATAACAAACCAAGTCAAAATTAGTAGGAAATAAACAATTAAAATTAGAGAATAAACAAATTGAATAAAAAAAAATCAGTGAAATGAAGAGCTGTGTTTTTTGTTGCAAAATAATAAACAAAATTATAGGCCACAGGTCTAACTAACCAAAGAGAAAAAGAGAGAGAGATAGACACACATTAATAAAATCAGAGATGAAAAATGAGATGTAACAATGAATACCACGGAAATAAAAAGACTCATCAGTAATCACTACAAAGAGCTATGTGTCAACAAACTGGAAATCTGTACGAAATGACAGATTCTTGGAAACATACAATCCACCAAATTAGGGCACAAAGACATAGGAAATTGAAGCAGACCAATAACCAAGAAAGATTGAATAAGTAAGAAAGTCCCTCCCAACAAAGAAAAGCCCAGGAGGGGCTGGTGCCGTGGTGCACTAGCTTAATCCCCGACTGCAGCACCAGCATCCCATATGGGCACCGGATTCTAGTCCCGGCTGCTCCTCCTCCAGTCCAGCTTTCTGCTGTGGCCTGAGAAGGATGGAGTGGAGGATGGCCCAAGTGCTTGGGCCCCTGCACCCACATGGGAGACCAGGAAGAGGCACCTGGCTCCTGGCTCCTGGCTTTGGATCAGCGCAGCTCTGGCCATTCTGGCCATTTGGGGGGTGAACCATTGGATGGAAGACCTCTCTCTCTGTCGATCTCTCTCTCACTGTCTGTAAATAAATAAACAAAAATCTTAAAAAAAGAGAGAGAGAAAAAGAAAAGCCCAGGACCCGAGGGCTTTGCTGCTGAATTCTACCAGACATTTAAAGAACTAATTCCGATCTTCTCAAACTATTCCAAAAAATCGCAAGGGAGGAAATTCTCCCAACTTGTTTTATGAGGCCAGCATCACCTTAATTCCAAAACCAGAAACAGATACAAGAAAGAATGAGAGGAAATGGAGTTGTGGCATGGCAGGTAAAGTCGCCACCTGCAGTTTTGGCATCCCACGTGGGCACTGGTTCTAGTCCTGGCTGCTCCACTTCCAATCCACCTCTCTACAGTGGCCTGGAAAAGCAATAGAAGATGACCCAAGTACTTGGGCCCCTGTACTTGTGTAGGTGACTCAGAAGATGCTCCTAGCTCCTGGCTTTGGATTGGCACAGCTCCTGTCATTAAACCATCTGGAAAGTGAACCAGCAAATGGAAGACTTCTCTCTCTTTCTCCCTCCCTCCCTCCCTCTCTGCAACTCTGCCTTTCAAATGAATAAATCTTCAAAAAAAGGAAGATAACTATAGACTGATATCATTGATGTATACAGATGCAAAAATCTTCAGCAAGATACTACCTAATTGACTCCAACAACACATCAGAAAGATCATTCACCCAGACCAAGTAGGATTTATCCCTGGTATACAGGGGTTGTTCAACATATACAAATCAATAAGTGTGATACATAACATTAACAAACTGAATAATAAAACCTATAGGATTATCTCAATAGATGCAGAGAAGGAACTTGAAAAAATACAACATACTTTCATGATGAAAACCTTAAGAAAATTGTGTATACAAGGAAAATTCCTCAACAAAATTAAGGAAATATATGACAAAATCTCAGCCAGCATCATATTGAATAGGGAAAAGTTGTAAGCACTCTTCCTAAGATTTGAAACCAGACAAGGACGCCCACTCACATCATTGCTATTCAACATTGTCATGGAAGTTTTACCAGAGTTATAATACAAGAAGAAATCAAAGGGATGCAAATAGAAAAAGATGAATTCAAATTATACCTGTTTGCAGAAGACATGATTCTGTATATTGGGGAACCAAAAGACTCCACTAAGATACTACTGGAACTCATAAGAGAGTTTGGTAAAGTAGCAGGATATAAAATTAAAACATAAAAATCAATAGCTTTTAGTATACACAGACAATGTCATGGCTGAGAAAGAACATGTAAGATCAGTCCCATTAATAAAAGCTACAAAAAATTAAATATTTTGTAATAAATTTAACCAAGGATGTCAAATATTTCTATGATGAAAATTATAAAACTTTAATGTAATAGAAATAGAAGCCGGCGCCGCGGCTCAATAGGCTAATCCTCCGCCTTGCGGAGCCGGCACACCGGGTTCTAGTCCCGGTCAGGGCGCCAGATTCTGTCCCGGTTGCCCCTCTTCCAGGCCAGCTCTCTGCTGTGGCCCGGAAAGGCAGTGGAGGATGGCCCAAGTGCTTGGGCCCTGCACCCCTGGGAGACCAGGAGAAGTACCTGGCTCCTGCCATCGGATCATCGCAGTGCGCCGGCTGCAGCGCACAGGCCGCGGCAGCCATTGGAGGGTGAACCAACAGCAAAGGAAGACCTTTCTCTCTGTCTCTCTCACTGTCCACTCTGCCTGTCAAAAAAAAAAAAAAAAAGAAAAGAAATAGAAGAAGACACAAAAAATGGAGAAATCTTCCATGCTTATGGATTGGGAGAATTAATATCATCAAAATGTCCAAATTACCATAAGCAGTTTACAGATTCAATATTATCCCTGTACAGTCTTCTCAGAAGATACATGTTAAATTCATACAGAATCACAAAAGACCCCATATAGTTAAAGTAATCTTAAACAACAAAAACAAAGCAGGAGGCATCACAATATCAGATTTCAAGACATACTATAGAGCAGTTATCATCAAAACAGCCAAGTACTGGCACAGAAATTGACAAGTAGACCAGTGGAAAAGAACATAAACCCCATAAATCAATCTAGGCCTCTACAATCAACTAATTTTTGACAAAGCAGAAAGAACATTCCCTTCAACAAATGGTGTTGGGAAATTTGGATCTCCATGTGCAGAAGTATGAAACAAGATCCTTACAATACACCTTTACAAAAATCAACTCAAAATGGCTGAAAGACCTAAATCTACAACCTGATACTATCAAATTACCAGAAGAGAACATTGGGGAAGACATTGGCATGGGCAAAGATTTCTTGGAAAAGACCCAAGAAGCACAGGCAATCAAATCCAAAATTGACAAATGTGATTACATCAAGCTGATAAGCTTCTGCATGGCAAATGAAACAGCTGAAAAAGTCAAAAGGCAACTGACAGAATAAGGAAAAAAATTGCAAACTATACAACAGATAAAAGATTAATATCCAGAATCTATAAAGAGCTCAAAAAACTCAACAGCAACAGAACAATCAATCCAGTTAAGAAACGGGCCAAGGGCTTGAATAGACATTTTTCAAAATAGGAATCAAATGGCCAACAGTCAGTTGAAAAAATGCTCAGGATCACTAGCCATCAGGGAAATGCAAATCAAAACCAAAATGAAATTTCACCTCACCCAAGTCAGAATGGCTCTCATACAGAAATCAACAAACAACAAATGCTTGGGAGGACATGGGGAAAAAGGTATCTTAACCCACAGCGATGCAAGCTAGTACAGCCATTGTGGAATACAGTATGCAGATACCAGAGAAAATTGAAAATAGGTCTACAATATGACCCAGCCATCCCACTTCTGGGAATTTATCCAAAGGAAGTGAAATTAGCATATGAAAGAGTTATCTGTACCCCCATGTTTATGCAGTTCACAGTAGCTAAGATATGGTATCAACCCAGATGCCCAGATAACTGGATTAAAAAAATGGTATATATACAATATGGAATATTACTCAGCCATACAATAAATGAAATCCTGTGCTTTATAACAAAATAGATACAACTTGAAACCATTATACTTAGTGAAATAAGCCAGTCCCCAAAAGACAATGTTATATTTTTTCCCTGATCCGTGGTAACTATTAGAGAACCTAAAAGGTAAATCTATAGGAGTGAAAGGGATATTTTGAGATTTGAGTCCTTGTCTCGACTGTTGACAGCGTTTTTCCTCATACTATTTGTTGAAATTTTTACTTAGTGTAGGGTTAATCTTATGAGTATAAAGTTAACTGAAAATAGATGTTTGGTAGTGTTTATTTTATGTGTATAATGTTAATTGAAAATAGATTTCAGTAAAAAATAAGAATGGGAGTAGGAGAGGGAGAAGGAAGAAGGGTGGGAGTGTAGGAGGAAGGGTGAGTAGGGTGGGGAGAATCACTATGTTCTTAAATGTGTATTTTTGAAATGCATGAAGTTTGTTTACCTTAAATGAAAGGTTCCTGGATTAAAAAAATGGAATAGAAGAGGCAAGAGGAAGAAGGGTGGGAGCATGAGCAGGAGCGAGGGTAGGGTGGGAAGAATCACTTTGTTCCTGAATCTGTATATAGTGAATACATGAAATTTATATACCTTACATAAATTTTTAAAAAGAAGTAATTAAAAAAGGCTGTTGAGGACAAAAGAAATTATGAATGACTAGTTGATCAGAAAAACTGTATAAGGGTGAAATGGTCATTTATACATCCAATTATTTATAGCTATTGTCTATATTCCCAATAACTAGAGTCTTTTTGCTTTTTACTTGTTAAATCTCTTAGTAAGTGAAGTATTAATCCTTTTAATATAATGGAAATTTAAAATATACCATCTCAAAAATAATAAAAGAAACAGAAAGTAGGACAGGAGAAAGGAGGGCAGGAGGACTAGAGAGAGGAAGGGAGGAGGTGAATAAATTGAGTGCTTAGACTTGTATCTACAACTTACATTGAATCTGTTAACATTAAAATAAGAAATGAACACCACCAAAAACAAAACCTGAGAAATGCCAGGGAGGCAAGCGGTTCTGGCCCTGAAGCTGATGTTTCTGAAGTGATTGAGGAAGGGATGACAGAAGAGGGTATCCTGACTACAGTTGAGCAACTTTGAGGAATGTATCATCATGACTTCCTGTTTGGCAACCAAAACCCATGTCTAATCTTTTCCTACTTTCCCCAGTGTCTGATTTTATGCCCTCTGAAAATGAATTATTTTCTCCCTCGAGGTAAAATCTCACTGAAACTTGAACCTCGGTAAAATGATACTACATGTTTGCTTTGTACTGTTTTGGCAGACAAAAGACACAATTTCTCCCTAAAACAAATTAGAGAAATATACTTAACAGAAGAGTAGACCTGTGGGATTTCTGAAAAACAGCAGCTGCATATTTTGCCTGCTATTGTTATCCCTAAATGTATATTGGCAGATATGTTATAGGAAAAGGAGCTGTCATGTTGACCTACTTTTCTTCAAAATAATTATCCCATTTTACTATTACCCATTGTTTGTATCAAAGGAAATGCCATTGTATCATTACATGAATGGTGCATAAGGACTAAATCCAAAGTAGGAGTTGTTCAAAAATGCATATAGTATCATATTTCTCTTTTATGATTCCTAGCCCTATATTCTTCTGTTCTGTTTCTTTACAAATTTAGTTAAAAAAATTAATCTTATTACAACCAGGAAAAAATGCCATAACTAACATATTTATTCAGTAATATATGTAGAATCTAACAAGGATAAAGTTAAATAACTTAAATATTTTGTTTTTCACATTTTTAAAGTTATATTAAGATAAGTGATAACATAATAAAAAGGACTTAGAATAAATGTATATGTTTAAAAATAAATTATATATTATTTACATTTTATTATTTTAGAAATTTATATTTACTTGAAAGGCAAAACAACATAGACAGATACATAAAAAGATCTTCCATCTGTTGCTTCACTCCCCAAATGCCTGCAATGCCATTGTTGGGACAGGCTGTAATCAGGAGCCAGAAACTCCATCCAGGTCTCCCATATGGGTAACAGAGACTCAAAAACAAGCCATCATCTGCTGCCTCCCATGGTGTATTAACAGGAAGCTGAATCAGAAGAGGAGATAAGACTCAATCCCAGGCACTCCAGCATGGGAAAAGGTGTCCCAAATGATGACTTAATATGAGGTGCCAACATGCCTGCACGCAAAATGTACTATATTAATATTTTAAGGTTTCTAGATTTCTCAGAATGTTTATTTTTTCTTAATACTAAAAACCCCAAATAGAAGACCAATATTTAACAACTCTGTTAAAACTTGAAATGTTTCATTAATTCTGTTTAAGATAGTTACCGAGGAAATTGGAAGATGTAGCAGGCAGGCAAATAACTTCTAATTTGTAATAAATGAAAGAGGCCTCTTCCAAGGAAATATGGTTTCGAAACTGAATCAATACCCCATTTTAGCTAAATTTTTTCCATTAAAAAAGAAATAAGCAGCAACTGTCAGCCAGCATGCCAATATTTCAACTTAATCTGAAAGTGCTACTTTCTATCAGTGGAATGCCTAACACTGGCAGCAGAATGGACTAGAAACTTTCTAGTTTTCTAGATTGAAAAGATAATTTATTTCTTCCAGAATAAATGACACCTCTCTAGTGAGAATATAGTTTATTAATTAGCATCTAATAAAAGTAATCAGATACGTCACTCTTGGTCTCTAGCAAATTATGGAGACGTTAAACATCAAACCTAATGTTTAAACATACGCACACACTGTTGCTTTTGTGGAAATGTCCTTATATGCCCGATAGAAATAATAGGTCTGAAATGAGACCAAACCCATTATCTAACCCATCTCAGCAGATGGTCAGGACTACAGTGGCAAAGGAAGGCAATTACAGAAGCAGTAATCTTTCAATATGTCTGGTTACACATCAAATAGACTACATCTCAAGCTAAACAAATCAGCGACATTTTGACCAGTGCTGTTCTCAGTGGTTATGCAAAGTGTTTGATGATGACTTCACCAATTTTACATTATTTTATAAAACCTATAATTCACATAAAATGATGTATGATATTATGCTGAAAACACAGCCACATAGAGGTAAATCTAAATTTCTAATGTTGGACTGGAAAGCCTGATATACCTTTCCATTCCTGTCATTGATCTAATGTCATTCTCCCTGCATTTGTGGTTTATTTGATACTTGTGTGCTGTCAAATATTAGGCAGCTTAGAAAGATGCTGTTTTCCCAACATTGAGCTCTACAGAGACAAAAGTCTATAAAAATCCCAAGAAGGGTATAGCAATTCATAATATACCACTTACAGAAGAGGAATGATATTCACAGAAATTAGAAAGAGCCCATCTATATTTGATAACAGAAAATAGTTTTCAATGGGTTGTCTAATATACTTTCAAATGTTTCTGAGTATATTGTTACAAATATTCCATAAAAATATAAGAGGTTAAAAGATAATAACTTTCTTTTACAAGTAACAATTTATTTTCTGTTATTTGGCTTCATAGGCAATGAACTCAGGTTCAGATTCCTGCTCTCTCAGATTTAGAAAGAAAATAACTTTGGATTGTTCTTTCCTGCCCTTCATTCCTTCTGCTTCCATTTGCTAGTCTGAATAAAAACCTCTTTGGCTCAAACTTAAGTACAGGCCTTTGTATTTTTATGACATTCGACTAAAACATTTTATCCATTTAAAAAACAATTTTTGTAAGGGTACCTGTTTTGTGCCAGACAATCCCCTACTTATCTATAAGGTCTGTTTTACAAGATGTCACACAGTAGGTTCAGTGACATAATTTGCAGGTGCATTGCAAATTGAACATCTGGGATCCTTTGTATAAAATTTATTGAGAATTTTAAGAGCTTTAACCAAGAGTAGGACAACTGAACAGATTCCATGCTCGTGATTCTGGCCCTGCATGTGACTTACTATTGAGCCTTCTTTATTCTTTTCAATGTGAAACAACTCATGATTAATGTGCATTTTGAATGTTTTACGAACTATTGAATAGTAAGATGAGGCAACTAAGGGCCAGTGCTTTGACGCGGTAGGTTAAGCCTCCTCCTGTGGAGCATGCATCCTGAACGAGCACAGGTTTGTGTCCCAGCTGCTCCTCTTCCAATCCAGCTCTCTGCTATGGCTTGAGAAAACAGTAGAAGATGGCCCAAGCACTTAGGCACCTGCACCTGCATGGGAGACCTGGAGGAAGCTCCTGGCTCCTGGCTTCAGACTGATCCAGCTCCAGCCATTGCAGCCATTTGGGGAGTGAACCAGTGGATGGAAGACCTTTCTGTCTTTCCTCTTTCTGTCTGTAACTCTACCTCTCAAATAAACAAATAAATCTTAAAAAAAAATGAGGCTCCTAAGCCCTTCAATGATGGTTAACAAAAATCTATCTACATATCTACATTTATATTTCTTTAAACATTGCTTCATTTAGTTGAATTCATCAGTGCAACTATTCAGGAAGGGCCAGTATTGTACTTGCAAAATGTTATTACAATACTGTAATAGATCGAGTCACGGAACCAAATGCTTCAGAGGTTAAGAACTAGTGGTCTCTGTAGTTTGATTCTAAGGCCCGTTCCCCATGAACAGTAACACCTTTCTCTAATATGGTTAAATAGCTAATTAAACACAGAGCCTGCCTGTTAAGACCTGTGGGGCTGAGCATAAAAGTCCTACTACCTGTAAACATAGCAAGTGACAGCTTTCAACTCTGGAAGACAAATTAAAGCCAGAGTACTTTCAACCTCATTTGACTGAGTCAGCAAATATTTAACTGATGCCTCTGATTTATCAGGTGGTCTCCTAGTAGGTAAAGCTGAAACTAACACAAAAGTTTTTGTCCTCATGAGGACCAAGGTCTAAGGACTGATAGCTCAAAGATGATCAGGAGGCTGGCACTACTGGGTGAATGTGTGATCTTTCTCCACAATATAGCCTAAAAGAATTTCCTTTCATAGGCAAACTCCAGTCATCTCCACTTATTCATATGCCAAAGATTTGCTAAATAATTTTAAGATCCAGGCACTTGTTCCTGGGACTTAAGGTTAAATCTATATGGTTGCAATAGTAAACTACGTTGTTATTACCAGGAAAATATCTTTGGGTACAACATGGTCTTATCTTGCAATTTCCCTTATCTTTGCCTTAAAAACAGTTAATTGTTCTTCCCTAGGATTTCAAATATGTGACAGTTATACCATGATTCTGACCTTTGCCCATGATGAAGGTCACTACTCTTTCAGCTCTGGATAATGTAACAGGGGATAGCATGAGTTCCTGACTCCCAGATCAGAAATGGAAAGTGGAATGGAGCGGAATGCAAACATTGCATCCCCGCACAGGAACGACTCCACTGTCTGAGAGGGTGGGATCTGCTTTTTTTGCTCTAGGATGCCAGTTCTGAGCTGTAGTTTGAGAACTCATTCTGGGGTGTGCTTTCCCCCTCTTCCCTGCCCACCTCACCTCTCTAACAAAAATGTTCTACTTTTCTTATTATGAAATAAATGTCTGCAACTGCTGTACAAATACAAACAAAAAATGATTGCATGTGGAACACAGGCAGAAAAGATCAGCAGGTAGTAGTGTATAAGAGGCAGGCTCTTTTCAAAAATGTAAGACTCATACCATGGCCTTCTAGTTGATGAAAATCATACATTTCAATCCTCAGGACTTGGGGAATCATATGCTTTTAGATTCAAAACACTACTGTATCTTGTTTTAAAGAATTCAGTATTAAGAGGGCCTGTTTGACAAACCACATTTTCAATTAAATGGTTTGAAAGCTAGTAGGGAGGCAAAATATACCAACTTGAGAAACAGATTTAATTCATTCTCAACATTCTACCATGATAGTACTTCATTGTATATTTGGAAATTCAATTATAAAGAAACTCTTTATTCACAGATAAATCATAACATTTACCTATACTTACAAATATTACGTTTCCCAATAAACTAAATAACTAGTAAAATTTGTGTTTTATTTGTCCTGAAGGATAATTTTTCCAGAATTGACATACACGCCAAGCAGCAAGCCTACAACTGATCCAATTCAGTCCCCCATCAGAAAGATAAAAATCACAAATCTTTAGGTGTTCAGTAGCTTCCTGGTGCCACAAAATGCATACATACTGTGGGGAGCAACTCGGACTAGACTAAGTTACTGGAATTAAGACTTATTCTATGCATCTGCTCTCCCACAATATGGCGCTGGGAGAGGAGGAAACAGCTTCTACACAGCTGCCTCTCGCCAATTTGATTGACTGAGCTGCAGGAGCTGATCTTGCTCCTGATTGGAGGAGAGCAGCGTACTCGGCGTGTGGGTAGCAGAGTTGGGATTGGTGGAAGAGGACTATAAAGGAGGAGAGAGACAACATGCACCAGGAACATCTATCTGAAGGAACACCTGTGCAGCCCCCGAGAGAGCTGGCCGGCGGTGTGCCGCTCCCCCGCGGAAGTGGGGAAAGTGGCAGGGGGAACCACCCTTCCACGGAGGTGGAAGGGTCGGTAGCCAACCCGGGAAGAACCAGCAGCAAACCCGGGGAGGGCCGAGCAGACAAAAGAACAGCACAGGGTCCTGTGTCGTTCCTCCGCAAAGAGGGGGAGCGACACGTACAACTGAAACTATGATGTGAGTATCCAGAATGTGAGTCCATAGTTCTGAAATAACAAGTTTACATGACATTTTTTAAGTTTCACTTTGGCTGGATCCAGCAAGTGATGTCTACCAACTATAATTTTATACATTATAGCCCTTAGAATATGTAGTTATGAGCTATAATCAGGGTTGGAAGGGAAAATCAGTATGGCAGTTCTTAAAATTAAGGTAATTAATATTAGTCTTATAAAATAAATCGACTCTGTACCACAAAGGTAAATTATCATCAGTTACACAATACATTTTCAGGAATGAAATTACAGGATACCATAATATAGCAATTTCTTCTGGAGCAGAATACCAATGAAAAACGTAAAAAGTTGACAATTTTGTCAGTGTTAAATTAAGTATTCAAATCCATTCCTCCCATTTATAATAACATACTCCTTACCCCTAAGGAGTTTATAGCTTAGTTTGGAGACAAATATATTTGAAATAGTAATAGGTGCTTTCCCCTTTTTCAGTATTTCTTATGTGCCCTCCATTTCTGCAATAATCTGCTTTTTTAATGTAAAATCATATTTTTATGAGGATTCATTATATCACAACCATGTTTTCAAGTTGTAAAAGCCTAATAGCCTACTCTGAAGGATCTAAGAGCAAAGAAGAAAATTAGAGCAAAGTACCCTGCCCCCAAAACAGGATAAAAACTCCCCAGGGTCCAAGGAGGAGAAATAGAGTAAATAACGAGGGAAGGCACAGTTGAGGTTTGCACAGATGAGCAATACGAGGAGCCTAGCATGGAGCAACCAGACTTCCAGGGATCGAGTTATAATAATTGGGCACTTTGCCTCCAGCTCAACTCCTGTTTAGATCACGTTAGTCTACAATCTACCTGGTAGCTTCTTATGGGAGCTTCACGCCATTGTGAGGGTTACAGACTCTGCAATTCTGCAGGGCTACTTCTGCTCACATAACTGGGATTGAGTCACTACATGCAACAGACCTGGAAGCCTCATGGTAGCTTCAGTGTAGCCCTTGAAAATTGCCTCACCTCTATGGTACATTGACTATGCAGAGTAATCTTGTTCTCTATCTTCCAGTTGGCATATAATGAGCTGCTTTTAGGCAACCACACAAAACATCTCATGCACTGAGCAGCCAGCAGGCTGTCCACACCCTAAAATTTGGACCCACCATCCAATTTGCATTTCATTCAAGGTTCAAATGTCACAATTCTGTAAAGCTGTTAAAGAAGAAAGAGCAAGATGAATTGAAATGCATAAGAGGAAACTTATTCAACAATGGTGATAAGAGATTAGGAAAATTTTCAGGAGAGTCATCAGAGTGGAGTTTTCAATCTTGAGGGAGTTTTGCAGCTCACCAACATTTACAACAACAGATCCTTTATATGTGTCAGGCACTGTTCTAAATGCTTTGGGAAAGAATAATATGATACATCTTACTAGTTAAAGTTATCAGTTTAAGTTCATAGTTGATCACAAAGATAGGATTAAGTGTTGAAGGGATCACATAAATAAGACCAGTGTCTGCTAATAATAATTGATAGAATTTAAAAGGAGAGAATGATCCAACATGGGAAGAGGGACACACAGCAGACTCATAGAATGGCAAATGCCCTAAACAGCACTCTGGCCCCAGAATCAGTCCTTAAGGTATTTGGATATGGCTAAAAAGCCTATGAGAGTTTTGCAGGCAAGGAAAGCCAATACAGTGTGGCAAAAAATGACCTATATGAAAGAACTCTGTGAGTGAGATCCCAGCGCAAAGAACGGGCCATCAAAGAAAGAGGTACCTTTCTCTGAAGGGAGGAGAGAACTTCCACCACTTTGACTATGGCCTTGTCTAAATAAGATTGGAGCTGGCAAACTCAAGAGCTTCCATAGCCTTGGCAGCTCATGACAAGAGCCTCGGGTGATTACTGACATCATAAATAAGAGTGTCAATTGTTAAATTAACAACAGGAGTCACTGTGCACTTACTCCCCATGTAGGATCTCTGTCCTTAATATGTTGCACTGTGAGAATTAACAGTAAAACTAGTCTTCAAACAGTACTTCATACTTTGTGTGTCTGTGTGAGTGCAAACTGTTGAAATATTTACTTAGTATATACTAAGTTGATCTATATATAAAGATAATTAAAAATGAATCTTAATGAAGAAAGGGATGGGAGAGGGAGTGGGAGATGGGATGGTTTGCGGATGGGAGGGTGGTTATGGGGGAGGAGGACCGGTATAATCCAAAAGTTGCACTTTTGAAATTTATATTTATTAAGTAAAAGTTTTTCTAAAAAAAAGAATAGTATGATACATCATTACGTGATAAGACTACAAATAGTAATCAAAAATAAAGTATCTGGGAAGTCAGGCTGCCTGGGTTTATATTCTGGCATCTCAATATCTCTAAAATCTCAGGCAATTTATTTATACTCGCTTGCCTCAGTGTTATCATCTGTAAAATGCAGTGACAAGAAATACAAAAAAGACAAAAACACGACTACTACTGGTGAAAACTACTATGTCTTAGTTGAGTAACACACCCAATTTAATAAACACTGAATTGGACATTGCATAAAAAGATAATAATCAGCAAGAAGACATAGCAATAGAAACTATAAAGATAAATGTGAATTACAAAGCATGAAAGACTTAAAAATGAACAGTATTAGTGAGCTGTGAGAAAACTTCAAAAAGATTAATATATGAGGGTATTTTTTAAAGTTTGTGGAAAATTAAATTAAAAGCCCTTATGTTGGAGCCAAAAATGAAATCCATTCAGTTTTTGATTTAAGAGAGGGAGAGAGAGACAGAGATAGACAGAAATTGATTTATTCGATTGGTTCATTCCCTAAATGCCTTTAATGACCAGAGCTGAAGCAGGGAGTCAGGAAATCAATCCAGTTCTCACATGTGAGTGGTGAAATCCCAATTCGTTGAGATATCACCACTGTTTCCTAGGGTCTTCATTAACCAGAAGCTGAAGTCAGAGCCTAAAGCCAGTACCCAAACTCAGGTATTGGGATGTGGGCATCCCACAAGCATCTTAATCCCTAGGGAAAACACCTACAGCTCTTTGAACTTTTTAAAGATCCTCTCAAATATAGTTAGAGTCACTGAAGGAAACAATGTCTGAAGAAATAATAACAAACATTTCCAAATTTCATAAAAATTGTAAGCCCATGATTCCAGGTATGCTACTAACTCCAACCACTAACAACACAAAGAAAGCTATGAGGTACACAAAAAATGTATATAAAAAGGTACTTAAAAATGAGGTACATAAAAGTCAAATTATCAAAAGTGATAATGAAAAATAAAATTCAGATGCTTCTGATCTTAGGATGCAATTATAGCTTTATAAGCTCATCATAAACTGAAAGTACTACAAATCAAAACTGATTTTAATATATACCTAAGCTACTTAACCTTACACCATAGCAACATAGTACAATGTAGAGTATCTGTCATCCACCCTTGTCATCTGGAAACAGAATTTATGATTTTACCAGTTTGAGAAAAGATCAAAATTCAAAATTTAAAATATAGTGTTTACCAAATGAACATTTCTTTTTATTTTTTTTGACAGGCAGAGTTAGAGAGAGAGAAAGAGAGAAAGGTCTTCCTTTTTCGTTGGTTCACCCCCAAAATTGCCGCTACGGCCGGTGCGCTGTGCTGATCCAAAGCCAGGAGCCAGGTGCTTCCTCCTGGTCTCCCACGTGGGTGCAGGGCCCAAGCACTTGGGCCATCCTCCACTGCCTTCCTGGCCCACAGCAGAGAGCTGGACTGGAAGAGGAGCACCTGGGACAGAATACAGCTCCCCTACCAGGACTAGAACCCGGGGTACTGGTGCTGCAAGCAGAGGATTAGCCTAGTGAGCTGCGGCGCCAGCCCACACATTTCTTTTCCACTCTTGTAAACTGTAAAAGTTTTAAGTCCAATCAAAATTTGAGGACCATTCATATTAAAAATAGAAAAAGACACAACTTGCACAGAAGAAAAATTAAAAAATGACTGTTGGTTTTTCATAAGAAACTCTGTAAGCAAGAAGACAATGGAATCATATCTGTAACATCAAACTCAAATGAAAATGCCCTTCAAAGAAAAAAAAACAGGTTTAATAGAAAGAATGATTTCACAGGACAAAGTGGTCAGAAATAAAACTTCACAAGTGTGGTCAAATGATTTTAGACAAGGGTGCCAAGATTCTTTAATGGGAAAAGGATACTCTTTAACACATAGTGCTGGAAACCAGGATTTCTGCTTAGAAAAGAATAAAACTGAACGATTACACAACACACACACACATACACACACACACACACACAATGGGTCCAATACCTAAACATAAGAACTAAAACCATAAAGCTCTTCAAAGAATACACAAGGCAAAATCATCATGACATTGAACTTGGAAATTATTTCTTAAATATGAAACTAAAATCACAGACAAGAAAAGTAAAAGATCAATAAAGGACCACATCAGAATCAATACTTCTGTACATTTTATTCAGCCAAATAAAAAGGCAACCCTTGGAATGGCAGAAAATATTTTTAAATAATATATTTGATAATATGTTTATATTTATAATACATAAAGAACTTCTACAATCACCACCAACAAAAAACAAATGAGCTGAGCAAAAAGTGGACAAAGAACTTTAACAGATATTTCTTTCAGTAAAGAAATTCAAATGCTGACCAGGGCATGAAAAGCTGCTCAACAACATTAATCACTGGGAAATGCAAATTCAGACCACGATGAAATATTACTTCACACTTATCAGAATGGGTTCTATTTTAAAAAAGAAAAGAAAAAAATAACAAGTGTTGGCAAGGGTATGGGGTAACTTAGAACCTTACACATGGTCTATGAGGATTTAAAGTGGTACAGTCACTATCAGAACACAGTACGGTACTGCCTAAAGAGAATCAAAATCAAATTGTCAGCAGATCCAGCTTGTCCACTGCTGGCTAGATACTCAAAAAAGAATCCAGTGAAATACTCAAATATATATTTGCACATCTATCATCATAGCAGCAGTATTTACAATAGCTAAAAAGTAGGAGCAACCCAAGTACCAGCCCACAGATAGATGAACGGATAAATGAAATGTGATATAGTTGCCTCCATGTCTGTAGGTTCTTCATCCAGAGATTCAACGAATCACTGATCAAAATATTCAGAAAAAAAAGTTTTCATCTGTATTGAACAAGTACAGACTTTTTTCCTTGCAATTATTTTCTAATCAATTAAGCATAAAAACTATTTAGGATTTACATAATATTAGGCAGTGTATATCAGCTAGAGATTATTTTAAAAATATATAGAATTGCACAGAATATATGCAAATACTATGTTACTTATATACGTGACTTGAGTATCTATGAGATTTTATATCCACAAGGGTCCTAGAAGCAATTCCCTAGGGATATCAGGGTCGGGGTGTGTGTGTGTGTGTGTGTGTGTGTGTGTGATGGAATTTTCTAGAGAATATTATCCTAGGTCAAATATGACAACCACAAAAGGACAAATATTCAGTCTATTATAACATTTATATAAGGGACCTTGAGTAATGAAGCTTATAAAAACAAAAAGTAGAATGCTACTTACCAGGAGCTAGAAGGCAGTGTGGAAGAGGTAGTTAGTACATAATGTGTAGAGGTTCAGTTGTGGAACATAAAATATTCTGGAGATGGATGGTGGTGATGACAACTTAACAATGTGAATATAATTACTGCAACAGAACTATATACTTAAAACGATCAAGTCTATGTTATGTTTATTTTACCACAATTAGTTCAGGAAAAGATAAAAATGATCACTCTCATCACTTACATTCAAATCTGTACCAAAGGTTCTAGGCAACAAAAATAAATAAAAGGCATCCAGAATAGAAAACAAAGAAGTCAACTATCCTTAGTGGCAGATGATAGAATGTCTACATAACATCATGTTGAATCTTAAAAGAAAGCTTAATTAGAACTAATTAGAATTTTTGCAAGGCTGCAGGATCAAAAACTTCAATCTGTATGATAGCAAAAAAATCAATCTGAAGATGTTAAATATAACTTACAACAGCATAAAAATTTAAGAAATGGGTAAATCTCTCTAAATATGTACACGGCATTTACTACAAAAAATATAGAACATTTCTGGGAGAAATTCAAACAGAGCTAAACAAACGGGGTAAGCTTACTTTAATGTATTTATGGAATAAAAACTCAGTAGTTGTAGAATGTAAGTTCTCTCCAAATTGGTCTATAGTTTCAATGCAATGGCAATCAAAATTAAGGCATGCCTTTATGGAGAGATTGATAAGCAAATCTAAAATTCATATGCAAATGCAAAGGACCTAAAATAGCAAAAAAGCATTTTGGAGAAGGAAAATAAAGTTGGAAGACAAAGACTTTTGGATTTTCAGTAATTATTATAAAGCCACAGTAATCAAATTAGGGTAGTATTGGGAGCAAAGCAATAAACCTAGCTCAATATGTTTCTCTATGTACTAAACTAACTCAAAGATATCATAAACATAAATGTAAAACTCAAAAATTATAAAATATCTAGAAATAACATGTATGACTTTTATCAGAGTTCTTGGATATGAGCACAATCCACACAACTTTTTAAATTTTGTTAAATTGTACTTTATCAAAATTAGGAACACCTGTTCTTTAAAAGGCATTACAAAAAAACAAAAAGATAAGCATAGACTGGGAAACATTTGCTAATCACTGTCTACTATCTAAAGACATTCCAAAAAAAAAAAAAAAAAGCAATAGTTAGAATAGTTCCTGCATCTAGAAACAGAAACAAATGACAAATAACACAGAAAAGGATACTGACATTATTCACTAAAGAAATACAAACTAAAAACAAAACATAACACTCCTGGTAAAATTATAATTAAAGGGGCAGTACTGTGGCATAGCAGGTAAAACAGTGTCTGCAGTGCCAGCATCCCGTATGGGAGCTGGTTCGAGTCCCGGCTACTACACTTCTAATCCCGCTCTCTGCTATGGTCTGGGGAAGCAGTAGAAGATTGTCCAATTCCTTGGGCCCTGTTCCTGCATGGGAGACCCAGAGGAGGCTCCTGTCTCCTGGCTTTGGATTGCCATGGCTCCGACCATTGCAGCCAATTGATGAGTGAACCAGTGGATGGAAGATCTCTCTCTCTCTCCCCCACTTTCTCTCCGTCCCCTCTGCCTCTCCTTCTCTCTCTGTGTAACTCTTTCAATTTAATAAATAGATCTTTTTAAAAAATAACGATTAACCTCCACTTTGACTATGACCTTGTCTAAACAAGATAAGAATCGGAGAACTCAGAGGGCTTCCATAGCCTTGGAAACTCATGACTGGAGCATAGGGAGATTACTGATGCCATAGACAGGAGTGTCAATTGGTAAAGCCAACAACAGGAGTCACTGTGCACTTACTCCTCATGTAGGATCTCTGTCCTTAATGTGCTGTACATTGAGATTTAATGCTATAACGAGTACTCAAACAATATATTTCACTTTGTGTTTCTATGGGGGTGCAAACTGTTGAAATCCTTACTTAATGCATACTAAACTGATCCTCTGTAAAAAAAAAAAAAAAAAAAAAAAAAAAAAAAAAAAAAAAGAAAGAAATTATCAATTCCCAACTTGACTCTCACTGGGATTAAACATGACAATAGGTCTGCTCTGATTTCATCATCATTTAAAAAAATCGTCTATTATTTTTCACTTTATGTTTCTGTGTGGGAGCAAACTGTTGAAATCCATACTTAATGTATACTAAGCTGATCTTCTGTATATTAAGATAATCGAAAATGAATCTTGATGTGAATGGAAGGGGAGAGGGAGTGGGAAAGGGGAGGGTTGTGGGTGCGAGGGACTGTATGGGGGGAAAGCCATTGTAATACATAAGTCGTACTTTGGAAATTTATATGCATTAAATAAAAGTTTAAAAAAAAAATAACGATTAAAAACACTGACTTGGGGTGGTACTGTGGCATAGCAGATAAAGCCACTGCCTGCAATGCTGGCACCCCATATGGGTGCTGGTTGAGTCCCAGCTGCTCCACTTTTGATCCAGCTCTCTGCTATTGCCTCGGAAAGCAGTAGAAGATGGTCCAAGTGCTCGGATCCCTGCATCTGTGTGGGAGACCCAGAAGAAGCTCCTGGCTCCTGGCTTTGGATTGGCCCAGCTCCGGGCATTGTGGCTATCTAGGGAGTGAACCAGTGGATGGAAGACCTCTTGTTTCTCTCTCTCTCTCTCTCTTTGTCCCTCTGTCTCTACCTCTCTGTAACTCTGGCTTTCAAATAAATAAATATATCTTAAAAAAAAAATACTGACCATGTCTAAAATTGGCAGGATATTATGCCACAAAAACTCTCATGTACTGTTGGCGGGACTATAAAATAATATAGCCACTTTGGAATATAGTTTGGCAGTCTCTTAAAAATGAAATATACACACACAATGTGACTCACCCATCCCTCGCCTTGGTATTTATGCAAGATAAATCAAAGCACACATTCTCATAAAGAATTGAATGTGAATGTATATAGAAGCTTTATCTGTAGTAGCCCGAAGCTAGAACTAACTTAAATTTCCCTAAACAAATGAATGAATAAACTGCACTTCATCTATACACTGGACTCAGAAGATAAAAAGCAAAGAAGCATGCAACAATATGGATGAATCTTAAAATAATTGTGCTGAGTGCAAGAAGTCAGATGAAAAAAATACATACAGTGTGATTCCATTTATGTAAATTTCTAGAAAATGCCAAGTAACCTACAGTGGCAGAAAATAAATTACCAATTGACCGGGTACAAGTTGGGGAAGGCAGGTGAGAGCAATGACAAGGCGACAGTAAAAAAACTCGTAGGGGTAAGAGATACGTTTGCTCTGTTGATTATAGTGATGGTGTCACAACGCAGACCTATGTCAAAACTTAGCAAATTAAGCACTTAAAATACTTGTCTAGTTTGCACCAAGTTAATTATATGTGAATAATGCTGTGTTTACAGGTCTCATATCCTTATTAAAATACATAACATCTTCATAATAACTTAGAAATGTGGGAACAAGGAACCTAAATATAGAATTTTCCCTCATTCATGACATAGAAGACAACTATCATTATATATATAATCTAATATATATGGTTATATATATATTGTGTCTATATGTGTGTGTATGTATATATATATATGCATATATATATATATGACTATTTTGTAAGGAAACTCTCACAAATCTGCTAAATTTTCTTTTAGAATCACCCAGCTGCCAGAAAGGTAATATAATGCTGGGATAAGCAGATTAAGCCTTCATTAAACATGAAGAGTTATTTTTTATTCTCATGTTAGCTCACTGAAAATTAAACACATGCTACGGGATCTGTCCTGTCATTCATTGTGCTGCTATAATGGGAGTTCTCTGGTGACAGGGCCACAGAGGGCAGCCATGCCAACAATTTACATAGCATATTAAGCATGTGATGACAGAATAGCCAGGCAACTTGAATTTTTCATTCCACAGCACTCCAAAGGTGCAGGAGAGAAAAGGAGAGCATATTTAATGTGTTCCATGGGGACATACACATTACAAAACATTCCAGAAATTCCCTTGCTTAAAATAAATACATAATCTGGGAAGAGACTGGGAAAACTGTAATGGTGTTGCCTCTGGGGAAGAAAACTAAAAGACAGGGAGATAAAGAAGGGAAGAAAGGTTTGCTTTCTGGTATAATTTCTGAATAAACTCTTAGAAGTTGGGATGCTGTATTTTTTAAAAGAAAACTAAATGACAAAAATCTGAACCCACAGTGCTCTCTGCCTTTGGGATTGCTTTCCCAGATCAATCTTGAGAAATGGATCTTGTACTAGGAGTCCCCTCTTCAGATTCAAACAATCATTTTTATGTTTTTTAACTCACTATGTTTACAAATTCCATTTGACATAAAAAATTAGTGCATCACTTGCAAAGATGATTAGGGAATGGTGATTGGCCACCCTGTACTTACAAAGAGTGGTAATATATATATATAAACTAATGTCTCTCTCTTTCTCTCTCTCTCTCTCTTTCTCTCTCTCTCTCACACACACACTCACACACACACACACACACACACACCAGGCAATAATAGCTTTTGGAAACAGATTGATCCATCTGATTTGTCATCTGTACTTGACAACTACCCTTACTCTTTCACATGGTTGTGACCTATCTTCATTCACTTTCCATCCTTGGAAAACATTCATTATAAGCATTAATTATAACTGCTTCCCAAAGGAAATAAACATGTACACAGTTATATATCCTCAGATATGCCATTAAAAGATATGTTCCTTGGTCATTTAGTAACTTTGCATCCTATGTCAAAAGCTTCCAATATGCTAGCAGCCATACATTATCAGATCAAATACCTCTTACTTTCAATTACCTGGCTGTTACTGACTGAAGAATGGTTGTCTGTCTCCTCACATTCTATGGATGAAAAACATCAACTATATTTAAGAAAACCTAATTAGACTCTTCAGTTAGTTCATGTGCAGCATGTTGCTTAAATTAATAATTTTATTTTAGGAAAAGAAAATAATTACATGTAAATTATTATTTATAAGTCTGCATATATTAAAGTTTATATAAAAGTATAATCTTTCCAGTATCTGTGAACTCTTTCTAATAAAAATGTATTAATTCTCTTATCAAGGTCATCAAAAAGATCCTTAGAAATTAAAGTGGCTAAAATCCCGAGTCATTATTTTACCAAATCTATTATTGTTATTCTTAGACGTTTTGTTTTAAATTGCGGCTTCATCATTAACTCTGCAACTCTGAACAAGAAATAACTTCTGTTATACTTAATTTTCTTACCCATAAAATGGAAACAGTAATTCATGAATAAAGGCTTATTGTAGAGTTTAAATTAGATTCTATATTCTGCTGGGAGCCAGACGCCCAGAACTCCCTTCAGGTCCCTAACAATGGTGGCAGGAACACAAGTGCTTGAGAGCCATCACTTGATGCCTCCCAAGGTACACGGTGTCAGGAAGCTGGATTGGAAGAGGAGCACGAACCAGATCCCAAGCACTCCAGCATGGGGTACAGGCAGCACAGTGGTGTCTTAACCACTGCACCAAATGCCCGCCCCCAGAAAACTCTCTCATGAAGGTTTTTCTGCCAGCCAACTAACTCTGCTAAAACATTGCTGGTAGTCAAGGTATACTTTACAGATACTGAAATGAAAAAGGCAAGGATACTCACTAACCTTATAAAATGATTTTTAAAAGTAATTCCATTCTTCATTCAGCCAACTTTTATCAATTGCTTACTGATGCCAAATTGTAGAGACCCTAGAGAAAAAGATCTTCAGGCTAAATCTGTCTTCCAGGTAAACAGATAATTACAGTAGCAGGTACCAAAGGTCCGGATGATGAGGGCACGAGAGAGGAGTAGTACAGGAGGTGCACAGGTGTGAGGAGACCTGTAAATCTGAGACAGTATTAAACCGAGTCTTTAGGTTAGAGTAGGAGTTAGCTAAGCCTGGATGTGAGGAGAGCCATCTAGGCAGACACTTCTAAACACTGCATAAGTAAAGAACTGACTTTTGCATGAAATGCTAATGAACTACTTGAAAATCTGCCTTGTTGATATTAGCAAGGAAACCTTAAAATGAAACACAGTTTCTTTGGAGCCTAACTATTGCGTTACCATCTTAACACTGTAAATATGAATGTTGGAATATTTTTTGAAAATGTCACACATGCAATTCAATCTTTATTAATCCCAATCTTCAGGCAGCATATTTCAAGACGCTGTATCAGCAACCAACAACAGCCAATATAGGCTGGCAAAATTAGAAGATTTGCCTCACAGAGAGTAACACTGAGAGTGTGTAACCTAAGAACGAGCATGAATCCAAATGAACTTATTAACAGGAACCTAGCAGCTGTCAGATTATGACTAAGAAATGAAGAGCCTATTGACATGTAAACCACAGGAGAAGAGAATTGGACAAGTGGCAAAAATTACATGAATATTCCACAAAAGCATTCCAAAAATACATTGCTTAATATAAAAGAAAACTACTCTCATCAATATGCAAAGTTCCTACATTAAAACAGAGGTCCAGGTTTTATACATTTTATACTTTCAGTAACTTGAGTTTTATAGACATTATATATTTTATATCCTGGATACATTCTAGACTCCAGATCATCAGTCTGCAAAAATAAAACCAAATCAACACAGGTGTTCTAACAGCCAATAGACATATACATTGTATTTATTAGATGAAGAACCATATTATTAAATAAGAGATCTTTTCACATGTCTATAAAATAACCACAGGCACTTACTAGCAGATTTTAGTCAGAAAAATTTACATTGGTGTGAAAATCTCCCAAATAATATTTTCAGATTTCCTTTCACATGCAAATCACACTCGTTAAAGTTGCCGTCTTTTAGAAACTAAATCGACGAACGAACAAATCCCGCAGAAACCTCATCATATTCTAATGCACATGTTTTGCCTTGTTGGATGTGTGTATTTATCCTTAATACACAAGTATGCATTATTTGCCATGTTTGAAGGAAAAAAAACCTACCTCAGCATCTAACATTGCTTTAAATTTATCCCCAAAATATAATTTCATATTAATAACTTGAAGTATAATAAAAAGTTAATTTATGTTGATATTGGCCTGACTCAAGGACTATAATAGAAAACTTTTTATAGAAATGTTAGCCATATTGTGAAAAAAATTAGTCTTTGAACTAAATTCTGTCTACAAATTTAAAAGTATGTCCATTATAGATTACACTCCAAAGGGCTCAGAATTCACTGCCCAAAGATCTCTATTATTCACGTTTTGTGTCTTCATGTATCCAGGAACAAAAATGTGAATCATATAACCATTTGAGGAGAAGGAAGGATATGTCTCTGATTATGATATAACCAGGTAAAACATTTCCATCTGTACTGTTTATGAATATTCAGTTTGCAACATTACATTTTCACATGGATTTAGTATGGCTCTAGAAATATAGTGGTTTTTTTTTTTTTGAAATATAGTTTGAAACAAGTCAAAGCTTTTTCTTCTCTTTAATGCCTCACAGCAGCAGCTTGGTCAATTCCACAATTAGTAAACAATCCTCCATAATACGTTAGCTAACTTTTCCATAGTTTCTAAACCTAGGGATGGGTGTAGTGATTATGATACTGTTAGTAAAATGGCACAGTTTTATGTGTGGCACCATCTATGCCCCGGACACCATCTTGGGCTCTGGACTCCAGCTGCTATTGCTGGAAGCCAGGTGACCAGATGGCCCAACCACAGGTGTCAGCTTTACCCCCAACTTAATGGTATCCACTACTCTTACTTCCCTGCCCACCCCCTGGCAAAGGTTTAACAGGACCTGTTCCTGAACACATGTCTCTCTTGATCTCTCTCTTACGCTCTCCTCTTCTCTCTTACCCTCTCACCTTCTCCCCCCTGCCTGTCAGGCTTTCCAAACCCAACAATAAACCTTTCCTCTAACTCTGGCATTTGGTGTGTTTTGTGGTGGCCTTATAGATGCCACTTGGGATGCCCTCATAACACCATAACACATGTGCATGCTTGTTCAAGTTCTGGTTCCATTCCCAATCCAGCTTTCTGCTAGATGCACCTTGGTAGGCAGAGGTGTTGACTCAAGTACTTAGGTTCCTGCTGTCCAATCTAGGAGATTCAGATTGAGTTCCAGCCTCCTGGCTTCCATCTGGCCCACCCCTTGGCTGTTGCACCCATTTAGGAAGTGAACCAGAGGATGGGAGATCTCTCTCAATCAGTTTCTCCATCTCTCTGCCTAAAAGAAAACCCATAATCAGTTTCAGGAAGTGCCAACTAGTTGTCAAGAGCCCAGCGTGCTCAAGGGGAAGTTTTTCAGAAGTTATCCTTGTCACCCTTCTAGAACTCAATTCTGACACTCAGATCTCTGCTAAACAAATAACTGAATGAAAACACTATGTTGTATCTTTAATAGTCTTGCACAAGGCTGTGGAGAGTTACCTTGAAGATTCACACTATATGCCTTATATTTTTTTCTTAAGTACGAATTTCAATTCTTCAAAACTTATATATATGACTCCTGAGCTCTCAATTATAGCTCTTTTGTTTTCAACTAGTCATCCTTGAGTTATTTACTCAACAATATTCACTATTTAAGACATTCAGGTAAGTCTTAGGACACATTAACTAGCACATATCTACTACCCATTTCTCATCACCACCGTCTATATCCTCTCCCACAACTCCTATCTCTGCTCTCAGACATTACACATTGGAGATCTTTGTCATTTCTCCATCTGTTCATATCTATGGGAGTCATTTTAGAAGCTTAAATAGAAAAATGGCAGGAGGAGATTTATGCTTACTAAAGGTAAGAAATAACTCCAAGTCCCACTAGCCAGAGTAGAAATATTCGTAATTGTCGCTCCCCGTCTTCATGGAGGAACGACACTAAACCCTGCCTAGGCTTCATATCCGAGTCACGGCACCATTATGTCGCTCCCCATTTTCGTGGAGGAACGACACAGGACCCTGCGCTGTTCTTTTGTCTGCTCGGCCCTCCCCGGGTTTGCTGCTGGTTCTTCCCGGGTTGGCTACCATCCCTCCACCTCCGTGGAGGGGCGGGCCCCCTGCCACTTTCCCCACTTCCTCAGGGGAGTGGCACACCGCCGGCCAGCTCTCTCGGGGGCTGCACAGGTGTTCCTTCAGATAGATGTTCCTGGTGCATGTTGTCTCTCTCCTCCTTTATAGTCCTCTTCCGCCAATCCCAACTCGGCTGCCCACACGCCGAGTACGCTGCTCTCCTCCAATCAGGAGCAGGATCAGCTCCTGGAGGTCATCACTCAAGTTGGCAAGAGGCAGCTGCGTAGAAGCTGTTTCCTCCTCTCCCAGCGCCATATTGTGGGAGAGCAGATGCATAGAATAAGTCTTAATTCCAGTAACTTAGTCTAGTCCGGGTTGCTCCCAGTTGCTCCCCACAGTAATCCATGCGACAGTGAGAATAGTACTCAAAAGGTTTTTAACATCATGGCTCTAGAATAAGTATGGCTCCAAGAAAGCCTATAAGTGAGATTCAAAAGGATTCAAGTGTTGTCAGATAACTTAGCTGTGTCCCAACATAAAAGTTAGTGTCATTTTGGGAATAAAACCTATCTAGCATCCAAGAAGGTAAAACTCAAAGTATATGGCAGCCCATAAAATTAATTATAGACATCAGGTCAAGAAGCAAGTACACATCACCCATAATTAGTAGGAACAAGCCAATCAATTGAAATCAACCTAGAGTTCACATAGATGATAGGATTAGTATACCAGAGAAGGAAAAGATTTCTTATGACTGCATTCCATGTAGACAAGGAGACAGTAAAAAAAAAAAAAAAAAAAAAAAAAAGAATATAAGTTAGTGGCATGACAGATATAAAAATACATTCAAGTCCATTCAAACTAAGCTTCTGGAGATGAGAACCACTGCTTTTGATGACAAAGACAGAAAACACTATAAATACAAAGATTAAAACATATTAAAGTAAAAGGACAAATCTCAGAAGAAATTAAGATACTTATTACTTTATAACTTTATTTACCTGACCAAGAAATAATTTCTTAAAAAGTGTCTAACTTCAAAATTTCACAAAGTAGTCTTGTACTAAATAACATTTCAACAACAGACCACATATACAATGGAAGTATGATAGGAATAGGATGGAACAGAAAAATTTCTATCTCCTAGTGATATTGCAGCCATTGTAACCATGTAACACACAATGCACTAGTCACATATTTGCAGTGATGCTGGTATAAACAAAACTACAGGGTTACCATTTGTATAAAAGTATAACACAAACAATTATGCATAGTCTATAATAATTGATAATAAACCAGTGTTACTGGTTTACCTATAAACCATAAATTTTGTCAATATTTTGGAGCATACTCCATCTATTTATAAAAAATATTTACTGTACAATACACCAGCAGCAGTCTTCTACATCTTGCTTACTTGTCTCAGGATTGCATCATTTTTTATTTGCTTGATTTGATCACATTTTGTTTTGCTAATCAGAGTCCTATGAGAATAGGTTATACCATATATACATCCTAAAAAGCTTAAGGTATGGTAGGTAATACTATTTGACTGTGTGTATACAATCTATGATGTTGACACAATGACAGAATAGTACAATAGCAAAATAGGGTAATGACACATTTTTCAGAATATAGCCCTGTCATTAAGTAATACATAACTCTAATAGGTTTTTGCTACTACTATTTCTTTTTTATTTTCAACATTTCCAAAGCAATGCAATGATAGGGAACAATTCATCACTTCATAATCTTAGTGTCCTTTTCTTCGTGATAGATTAGCACGTTAGGCATCTGTTAGCATCCTATGAAAACTTTCAACAAGAGAATTCAGTGGAATAGAAAACCCAATATCTATTCAAATTACAACTACTGTGACATTTTGCATTGCAAATTGAATGTATACCAGTGAGTAAATTTCCCTTTGCTACCCATAAACATATATAAAACTAGATATTTATTGTTTACCAATCTTGATTTGTAATTTGTATGCAAAGTGAATTTATATGCAAGGTGCTAAACTACTCAATTATAATTTATATATTTATTTATAAATTAGAAATTATTAGGTGGGAAAATACATTGAATGTCATTGTAAAGAAGAACAATTAACATGTTACTAATTAGAAATACTGAGATATTAAAACTGAGAAACACTCCAGTTCATAACATATATGATATAAGAGTAATCTAATCAATTATTGATTTTGGAAGAACTAGTATAAAACATGAACACAGCATTCTAATTTAGAAGTATGAATATACTACATATATGTTCTATGCTCTCAACTTGTATCTGTTGAATGTTTTTAGCTCTAAACTATATAATTTTCCAAGAAAAACTTAAGTAATAGTTTCTCACTACAATCACTACAATTTTGAAACAGAGAGTCTAAGGTAGCAATAAACACTTTTTTCAAGATCCCATGAAGTGTTTATTAGTTTAACTGTGATAAACCCAGCTAGAAAGAGAAAAACAACTGAATAAAACACAGTCCTTTCCTTCAAGGAGTTGACCTTCAGTGGTTAGCTTAGAAATAAATAAAATTCAATCCCATGGACTTTTATATATTAGTCTTATTTATCATTTTCATCCTAGTTTATATTGCCTTCACAAAAAATTTATAGTTTTATCATCTCCTCTAATGATCACAGCCAAAACTTATAATTCCTTTCTTTAACCAAAGCTTTTATTTTTAATGTTTGGATTTTAATGAAAGGTTTTCTTTTAATCCTCTTTTTGAGGTGTTATTGTCAAAATTATATGTATTTCTTTGAATCTGTTTAGATTGTTACAGAAAAATACAATTTACATTACTGTACTGTAATATAAGACTGGGAGGCTCGTAAACAACTGAAATGTATTTCTCAAAGTAGTGGAGGCTGAGAAGTCCAATAGGAAGACAGCAGCAGATGGATGCCTGGTGAGGTGCACTTCTCATTCACACATGGCACCTTAGGGCAAAGCACTCTATGGGATCGCTTTAATAAGGGCCCCAATTCCTCATCACCTTCAAAAACCCTGCCTCCCAATACCATCACATCAGTGATTAGTTTTCAACATGTGAATTCGGAGTAGTTAAAGATTCAGATCACAGCGATAGTTAAGGTATATAAATGAGGTTTTGATATATGTGAAATATTGTGGAATTATTACAGTTTGAGCATCCCTAATCTTAAAATCCAGATCTAAAACTTCTCTGAGAACCAACATGATACCATGGGTAGAATATTCCACACCAAGTTTCATGTGATAGGTTGCAATCAAACTGCCAAATGCACTAAAAACATTATATGAATTATTTTCACACTACCCAAGATATATATAAAGTATAAATGAATTTTGTGTTTATACATGGGTGCTTTCCTGGAGAAATCTCATTATATGCATACTAATATTCCAAATGCTTTTAAATGCAAAAATTGCAACACTTCTTTCCTCAAGTATTTTAAATAAGTAATATTCAATTTGTGCTTTAAGGTAGCTAGTCATTATCTCCATCATCTTACATGATTATCAATTTTGTGTGTGTGTCAAGAAATTTAAAATTCTTCTCTTAGCCTTAGCAAATTTCAAGTACAGCAAACAGTATTGAAAATTGCCAACATGCTGCACACTTGAAATCTAGAAGTTATTCACCTTCTGTAACTAAAACTTTGTGCTCTTTGACCAACATCTCCCTATTTCTCCCATACTTTAGCAACTAGCATGCTATTCTTCACTTCTGTGTCACATGTGACATCACATAGTATTTGATTTTCTGTGTCTGGCTTATTTCACTCAACATAATGTCCTCCAAATTTATCCATACTGCTACAAATGAAATAATGTCTTCTTCCTTCTAAGGTTGAAGTAAATAAATATATATATTTATATAAAATTATATATTTATATATCACCAAAAAATGTATTTCTTGATCATTGTTCAACCACATTAGGTGGTTGAACAAGAACATAGGACACCTTTGTGCTACAATTATGTAAGGATTTAGGGTGATAGGGTTTCTGCCGTCTTGGTGCCTTTGAAGGTCACACTGGATATTATCTCTATCTTTTACAACTAAAGGGAAAAAGAAATGCATGACACTGGTGGGGGGATCTTACAGGTTAAAAAAATGCACAATATTTTTTTAACCCATTGGCTAGAACTCAAACAGTATGATAACTTGTAAATACAAAGAGCCCAGGACATATAGTCAGCTTATGCACTCAGAAAGAAAAGAAAACCATGTGTGAAAACACTGGGCCTGAACCACCAGGCCTGATGAATCTTAGAACAGGTAAATAATGCAAAGGCTACTGGAATGTTTATTGCTCCAGAAAGCCCTGCACCTGGGGACATTCCAGACTGCTAAGGCAATGTACTGTAAGAACCTGTCTACATGCCACTAACCACATCCCTCCACCTTATCTGGGTCCCTGTGGATCTCTGCACCTCCCCCTACCAAGCAGCTTGAGAAGGAACTCTGCCTGCTCCTCACAGGGAATGAAGTCTAAGTTTCAAATCCCTGCCCACTGTCTGGACAGGCTCAGCCCCACTCTTGCTTTGCCTCCCCCACTTTATGTCCCCCCCAGAATAAAGACTTCTCTAGTTCAACTAGCTGCCTTCCTCTCCTTTGATCCCTAAAGTCCTAAGACCTGACACCATATACTTGGATGAATATCTTGCATCTTCTGCCATTATAACAAGGAATAACCAAATCAAATAGTGAATAAGAGTTTCATTGAATAAAATCAATTTTACTAATATTTTCTTTATTTTTGAAAATAGAATATTTCATAGTAACAAGCCCATATACATTAGACTTTCGAATGGCAGGTTATTACTTTGTTTTTATATATATTCCTATAATATACTAATTGCACATTTCATCATAAATTTTCTGAGTGCCTATCTTTAATTTCCTTCTCTTTTCTATGAAATTGTAGAAGGAATGAGTTTTACTCAGATCCACACAGACTTACATCTTTTTCACCATCCTGCATTGTCTTAATTCCTTTAGCTTTGATTTACTTATGACTCCTCTCATCAAACTGATTAATTGAGACATATATGCAAAATAATTTCTAAAAATGTTCTAGAAATTACATGTCAATCTAGATTCTTTATTATTTCATGTCATTTGATTTTTGGCTTCAGTTTTAATGGTGGTACATAAAATTTACTAGTTTCAATGTTGAATTCAGAGACAGTAAGTGTATTCCCATTGTTGCGTAACCATCACCTCCATCAATACCAGAACTTTTTCAAACCTCAAACAAAAACTCTGCAACCATTAAATAATATACTACTCGTTCTTTCAAGCACCGAGTAACCACTATTCTACCTTCTGGCAAAGTAAATTTGACTAGGCTGAGTTTCTCATGTAAGAAGAATCATGAAGTTTTGACCTCCATCTCATTTCCTTTTGTACATATTCTATAGATATTTCCATGTGGTTATCAATGGGCTTACACGTAACATCCTGAAGTGAGGCCAATCTAATTTGAACTGATATTAATTCAACAACTCCAACCTGATATAGCTCCATTTCCCTCACTTCATATTATTGATGTCTTAAGTTCCATCTTTACATATTGGAGCTCCATAGATCATCATTTTGCTAATGTCCACCATCATGTCTTTATACATAGAACCTCATTTAATCATCACTATTAATGTATGTAAATTAAGTAAGAACAATTCCCTAATTCAAATATTTGGGAGAAAAATACACTGTATGCTTTCTGAATCTATTGTCAGGATGTGGAACCCATACAATACATCATGTCATTCTTGTGGAAGAAAGTTCACCATACTCAACAGGAGTCACTGTGCACTTACTCCTCGTGTAGGATCTCTATCCTTAATGTGCTGTACATTGAGATTTAATGCTATAACGAGTACTCAAACAACATATTTCACTTTGTGTTTCTATGGGGGTGCAAACTGTTGAAATCTTTACTTAATGCATACTAAACTGATCCTCTGTAAAAAAAAAAAAAAAAGAAAAAGAAATTATCAACTCCCAACTTGACTCTCACTGGGATTAAACATGACAACATGATCTGATTTCATCATCATTTAAAAAAAATCATCTATTATTTTTCACTTTATGTTTCTGTGTGGGAGCAAACTGTTGAAATCCATACTTGATGTATACTAAGCTGATCTTCTGTATATTAAGATAATCGAAAATGAATCTTGATGTGAATGGAAGGGGAGAGGGAGTGGGAAAGGGGAGGGTTGTGGGTGGGAGGGACGGAATGGGGGGGAAGCCATTGTAATCCATAAGTCGTACTTTGGAAATTTATATTCATTAAATAAAAGTTAAAAAAAAAGAAAAAGAAAGTTCACCATACTATTAAACCCTTTTTGATAAAGCTTGTAGTTTTATTATTGGTAATCAATAAACCCAATTCTAAAGGCAACTCAGTGTGGCATGTATAAAAGTAATAAATAATCTACAAAACTTATGCTTCTATTCCTTTTTGTTTATTCTGGTTTCCTCCAAAGGGTTGTAATTAGTCTTAGCTAGCAGCGTACTTTTGTTTCTCGTGTTTTGTGTCATCTACTAGCATTGCAACTTGAGGTTTTTTTTTTTTTCCAGTTAAATTTATTTATTTATTTATTTTAACTTTTATTTAGTAAATTTAAATTTCCAAAGTACAGTTTCTGGATGACAATGGCTTTTCCCCCCAATAACTTCCCTCCCTCCCACAACTCTCCCATCTCCCGCACCCTATCCCATTCCATTCACATCAAGATCCATTTTCAATTATCTTTATATACAGAAGGTCAATTTAGTATTTATTAAGTAAAGATTGCATCAGTTTGCACCCACACAGAACATAAAGTGTAAAATACTGTTTGAGTATATGGTGTATCACATTGATTGATTTGGGAACACTGACCCATCCCTGCATATCAGGGATAAATCCCACTTGGTCTGGGAGGATGATCTTTCTGATGTGTTGTCGCATTCTATTGGCCAGAATTTTATTGAGGATTTTTGCATCTATGTTCATCAGGGATATTGGTCTGTAATTCTCTTTCTTTCTTTTTTTTTTCTTTTATTTATTTATTTATTTATTTATTTTGACAGGCAGAGTGGACAGTGAGAGAGAGACAGAGAGAAAGGTCTTCCTTTGCCGTTAGTTCACCCTCCAATGGCCGTCGCAGCCGCCGACTGCGGCCGGCGCACTGCACTGATCAGATGGCAGGAGCCAGGTACTTATCCTGGTCTCCCATGGGGTGCAGGGCCCAAGTACTTGGGCCATCAGACACTACTCCCTGGCCACAGCAGAGAGCTGGCCTGGAAGAGGGGCAACCGGGACAGAATCCGGTGCCACGACAGGGACTAGAACCTGGTGTGCCGGTGCCGCCAGGTGGAGGATTAGCCTAGTGAGCCACGGCGCTGGCCCTGTAATTCTCTTTCAATGTTGCATCTTTTTCCGGCTTAGGAATTCAGGTGATGCTGGCTTCATAGAAAGAATTTGGGAAGATTCCTTCTTTTTTGATTGTTCTGAATAGTTTGAGAAGAATTGGAGTTAGTTCTTCTTTAAATGTCTGTTAGAATTCAGCAGTGAATCCATCTGGTCCTGGGCTTTTCTTTGTTGGGAGGGCCTTTATTATGGTTTCAATTTCTGTCTCAGTTATGGGTCTGTTTAGGTTTTCTATGTCTTCCTGGTTCAATTTAGGTAGGTTGCATGTGTCCAGGAATCTATCCATTTCTGATAGGTTTCCCTGTTTGCTGGCATACAAGTCCTTATAGTAATTTCTGATTCTTTTTATTTCTGTGGTGTCTGTGGTTACATTTCCTTTTTCATCTCTGATTTCATTGATTTGGGTCTTTTCTCTTCTTTTTTTAGTTAGTTGGGCCAATGGGGTGTCACTTTTGTTTATTTTTTCAAAAAACCAGCTCCTCATTTGGCTGATTTTTTGTAATATTTTTATTCAATCCTGTTGATTTCTTCTCTGATTTTAATTATTTCTCTTCTCCTACTAGATTTGGGTCTGGTTTGCTGCAGTTTTACTAGATCCTTGAGATGCATTGAAAGCTCTTTTATTTTGTGCCTTTCCAATTTCTTAATGTAGGCACCTATTGATATAAATTTTCCTCAACACTGCTTTTGCCGTATCCCATAAGTTCTGGCATGTTGTGCTGTTATCCTCATTTACTCCCAGAAAGTCTTTGATTTCTCTTTTGATTTCTTCTATGACCCATTGTTCATTCAGGAGCATGTTGTTCAATCTCCATGTGTTTGCGTATGCTCTAGGGATTCCTGAGTTGCTAATTTTCAACTTCATTCCGCTGTGGAATGAAGCTGCATTGTATGATTCTAATTCTTTTGAATTTGCTGGGACTTGCTTTATGGCCTAGTCTGTGGTCAATCCTAGAGAAGGTTCCATGTACTGCTGAGAAGAATGTAAATTCTTTAAGTGTAGGATTAAAAGTTTTGTAGAAATCTGTTAGATACATTTGTACTATAGTGCCATTTAAATCTGTTTCCTTGTTCATCTTCTGTCTGGTTGATCTATTTCTGAGAGTGGAGTATTGAAGTCCCCCAGTACTATTGTATTGGGGTCTAAGTCTCCCTTTAAGTCCCTTAACATATCTTTTAAATAAACCGGTGCCCTGTAATTAAGTGCACATACATTGATAATCGTTATATCTTCCTGTAGAAGTGATCCCTTAATCATTATATAGTGCCCCCCTTTGTCTCTCTTAACAGTTTTTGTGTTAAAGCTTATGTTGTCTTATATTAAGATGGCAACGCCTGCTCTTTTATCATTTCAGTTGGCATGGTATATCTTTTTCCAGCCTTACACTTTCAGTCTGCATGCATCTTGTTGGAAAGATGTGTTTCTTTTTTTTTTTTTAAACTTCTATTTAATGAATATAAATTTCCAAAGTACGACTTATGGATTACAATGGCTTTCCCCCCATACCGTCCTTCCCACCCACAACCCTGCCCTTTCCCACTCCCTCTCCCCTTCCATTCACATCAAGATTCATTTTCGATTATCTTAATATACAGAAGATCAGCTTAGTATACATCAAGTATGGATTTCAACAGTTTGCTCCCACACAGAAACATAAAGTGAAAAATAATAGATGATTTTTTTTTAAACGATGATGAAATCAGAGCAGACCTATTGTCATGTTTAATCCCAGTGAGAGTCAAGTTGGGAATTCATAATTTCTTTTTTTTTTTTTTTTTTTTTTACAGAGGATCAGTTTAGTATGCATTAAGTAAGGATTTCAACAGTTTGCACCCCCATAAAAACACAAAGTGAAATATGTTGTTTGAGTACTCGTTATAGCATTAAATCTCAATGTACAGCACATTAAGGATAGAGATCCTACACGAGGAGTAAGTGCACAGTGACTCCTGTTGTTGACTTTACCAATTGACACTCCTGTCTATGGCATCAGTAATCTCCCTATGCTCCAGTCATGAGTTTCCAAATTGAGAAGTTTCTGTACTGCAAAAGAAACAGTCAGGAGAGTGAAGAGACAACTGACAGAATGGGAAAAAATATTTGCAAACTATGCAACAGATAAAGGGTTAATAACCAGAATCTACAAAGAGATCAAGAAACTCCACAAAAACAAAACCAACAACCCAATTAAGAGATGGGCCAAGGACCTCAATAGACATTTTTCAAAAGAGGAAATCCAAATGGCCAACAGGCACATGAAAAAATGTTCAAGGTCATTAGCAATCAGGGAAATGCAAATCAAAAGCACAATGAGGTTTCACCTCACCCCGGTTAGAATGGCTCACATGCAGAAATCTACCAACAACAGATGCTGGCGAGGATGTGGGGAAAAAGGGACACTAACCCACTGTTGGTGGGAATGCAAACTGGTCAAGCCACTATGGAAATCAGTCTGGAGATTCCTCAGAAACCTGAATATAACCCTACCGTTCGACCCAGCCATCCCACTCCTTGGAATTTACCCAAAGGAATTTAAATTGGCAAACAAAAAAGAGGTCTGCACCCTAATGTTTATTGCAGCTCAATTCACAATAGCTAAGACCTGGAACCAACCTAAATGCCCATCAACGATAGACTGGATAAAGAAATTATGGGATATGTACTCTTTAGAATACTATACCGCAGTAAGAAACAACGAAATCCAGTCATTTGCAACAAAATGGAGGAATCTGGAACACATCATGCTGAGTGAAATAAGCCAGTCCCAAAGGGACAAATAACATATGTTCTCCCTGATGGGTGACGACTGACTGAACACCAAGAGGGAAACCTGTTGGAGTGTGGTGGACACTATGGGAAACTGTGGCTTGATCAGCATAGTCCTGACTGTTAATGAACAACTTAATACATTATCCCTCTTAGTAGTTTTTTTTATCTGTTCTACTTAATATGACTGGTTTAGTTCTGTAATTGATGCACAGTTATTCTTAAGTGTTGAAAATTAACTGAAATGTGATCCCTGTTGAACATGGTGGTGGGAATGGGAGAGGGAAGAGATGTATAATTTGGGACATGCTCAGGCTGACTTGCCCCAAGTGGTGGAGTTGGAAGCACACCAGGGGATTCCAATTCAATCCCATCAAGGTGGCATGTACCAATGCCATCTCACTGTTCCAGGTGATCAGTTTCAGTTCACAGTTTGTCATGGTGGAGGGACTGGGAGTCAAAGGGAGCACATAGACAAGTCTAGTACCTGCTAATGCTAACCAATGGAGTAAATAAAGGGGAGAGTGATCCAACATGGGAAGTGAGATACTCAGCAGACTCATAGAATGGCAGATGTCCTAAATAGCACTCTGGCCTCAGAATCAGCCCTAAAGGCATTTGGAGCTGGCTGAAAAGCTCATGAGAGTATTTCAGGCATGGAAAGCCAAGACACTCTGGCAAAAGATCTCTGTGAGTGAGATCCCAGTGGAAAGAACAGGTCATCAAAGAAGGAGGTACCTTTCTCTGAAGGGAGGAGAGAACCTCCACTTTGACTATGACCTTGTCTAAACAAGATAAGAGTCGGAAAGATGTGTTTCTTATAAGCAGCAAATAGATGGGTTTTGTTCCTTAATCCATTCAGTCAATCTGTGTCTTTTAACTGGAGCGTTGAAGCCATTAATATTCAATGTGACTATTGATAAGTAGTAACTTTGCCCTGCCATTTTCCCAAAGATATTTTCTAATATATGCTTTGAACTTCCTGTGATCTTTTGCTGTGAGGTTTCCTTCCTTTACCTTCTTTCATATTGATGACCGTGTTTCTGTGTTTCTGTGTGTAACACATCTTTAAGCATCTTTTGCAGGGCTGGACGAGTGGCGACAAATTCTTTCAATTTCTGTTTGCTATGAAAGGTCTTTATTTCACCTTCATTCACAAATGAGAGCTTTGCAGGATATAACATTCTGGGCTGGCAGTTTTTCTCTTAGTACCTGGGCTATGTCTCACCATTCCCTCCTAGCCTGTAGGGTTTCTGATGAGAAGTCAGCTGTGAGTCTAATTGGAGATCCTCTGAGAGTAATCTGACATTTCTCTCTTGCACATTTTAGGATCTTTTCTTTATGTCTCACTGTGGTGAGTTTGATTACAACATGTTGTGGTGAGGATCTCTTCTGGTCATGTTTATTAGGGGTTCTATGAGCTTCCTGTTCTAGGATGTCTCTGTCCTCCTCCAAACCCGGGAAGTTCTCTGCAAGTATCTCACTAAAAAGGCCTTCTAATCCTCTCCCTCTCCATGCCTTCAGGAACTCCTAGAACCTGAATGTTGGGCTTTTTAATAGTATCCTGTAGATTCCCAACAATATTTTTTAGATTTCTAATTTCCTCTTCTTTTCTTTGGTTTGACTGTATACTTTCCTGTGCTCTGTCGTCTAAGTCCGATATTCTCTCTTCTGCTTCACTGACTCTGTTTTTAAGGCTCTCTAATGTGTCTGTCATTTGATCTATTGAGTTCTTCATTTCATTTTGATTTCTCTTCACTATTACACTTTCCTGTTCTACTAGTTTCTGTGTTTCATTTTGATTCCTCCTTAAGATTTCATTTTTGCGAGAGAGATTTTCTATCCTGTCCAGTAATGATTTCTGTAGTTTTAGAATTTGTTTTTGAAAACTTTTAATTGTTCTTATCACAAATTTTTTGAAATTCGTATCTTGCATTTCTTCCATCTCATCATCTTCATAATCTTGCCTTGGGGTGTCTTGTTCATTTGGGGGCATGATATTGTCTTCCTTGTTCTTGTTTCCTCGGTTTCTGTGTTTGTTGCTTTGCATTGTGGAGATATTCTTTGGATTCTTCTTCCCTCGCTCTGGTGTTTTTTTCTTGTTATACTATGACTGTATTAAGTGGACTGTCTGCTTTTGATGGAGCCTTAGAGGCTTGAGATGGGTGTGGCCAGAGAGCTCTGTTTGGTTCTTCAGGGTAAAGGGTATGCCAAAGGTGACATACCCCAGTTAGGCGTGGTTAATTGCTCTTTTTTTTTTTAATTCAGAAGGGAAATAATTCCACACAGCTGAGCAGAACTGAAGGTAGTCAGCTTCCAATCTCTGGCTCCTGTGGGTATAACATTCATCTGCTCTTTCCCAAAGACCACACAAAAAATCTGTTCTGCCTTCAGTGTGGGCTCAAACTTCCCTGCAGTCTCCCACCGGGTTGCCAAGGTTACCAAATTGTAGCGTCTCTGGAGAGTACTCAGGTGAACTCTGTGAGTTCTCTCACCCACCGTCTCTGTTTTCACAGTCTCAATTCATTAGCTCCACACATTCACTAGATCCTAACCTCCTGTTATTCACCCCCTCGGAGTCAGGTTTTTCTGTTTGGTTGAGGGCGGGCGCAGACCTGAGGTCGCGCAGCTTTTATGTATGTGCAAAATGGCACCTGCTCTTTGTTTTGCTCGCCTTTGAGAGGTGAGTGGAGAGAGAGAGAGAGAGACTCGTGTCCATACCAGTCCCTTTTTTTTCCCTCTCTCCTCTAGTTAGCCTGGTGAACTTTCCCCCACAGAGCTTCAAGCCTCATTCCCTCTAGGCTCCTCCCTCTGCTTTCCCGCCAGCGTCTCGGGCTACTAGGTTTCAGCTAACCTTGTGTTCCAATGCTGGTGCATAGATTCCGCCACTGGTTTCCCAAGCTGTGGGCTCCCGCACCCTCCACACAGGTCCACTGTGAATCACTAGTTCTGGAAGAGTTTCCTCTCCTATTTCTTCCATAACTCTTCCTTGGACCTGCAGTATTTCCACTTTTATTAAACTGTCTTCCCGGACTATCAATGTGCTCCCTTCCTATTCGGCCATCTTGCCGGACTCTGAGGTTTATTTTTACCTAAGTAGTATATGTTTTCCTTAGTTTTAAAAACCATTAAAGCGTGTGCTTTAAATTTTATTTGTTTATTTTCTTATTTCTTTGAATGGCAGAGAGAAGAAGGGAGAGAGGGAGGGTATGAGAGCGAAGGAGGGAGATAGAAAGAGAGAGAGAGAAAGTGATATTGAGACTGAGATATTCCATGTGCTGATTCACTCCCCAAACACCTGAACACATGTAACAGGCAGAGCCAGGCTAGGCCAAAGTCAAAATCCTGGAACTCCTTCCATGTAGGGAGCAACTCAGACTAGACTGTTACTGGAATTAAGACTTATTCTATACATCTGCTCTCCCACAATATGGCTCTGGGAGAGGAGGAAACAGCTTCTACACAACTGCCTCTCACCAACTTGACAAGCTGCAGGAGCTGCTCCTGATTGGAGGAGAGCAGCGTACTCGGCGTGTGGGTAGCAGAGTTGGGATTGGTGGAAGAGGACTATAAAGGAGGAGAGAGACAACATGCACCAGGAACATCTATCTGAAGGAACACCTGTGCAGCCCCCGAGAGAGCCGGCTGGTGGTGTGCCACTCCCCTGCGGAAGTGGGGAAAGTGGCAGGGGGAACCGCCCTTCCACAGAGGTGGGAGGGACAGTAGCCAACCCGGGAAGAACCAGCAGCAAACCCGGGAAGGGCTGAGCAGACCAAAGAACAGCGCAGGGTCCTGTGTCGTTCCTCCACGAAGAAGGGGAGCGACACTTCCAGATCTTCTACATGACTGGCACAGACTCATGTACTTGAGCCTCACAGGATGTGCATGTGCAGGGAGCAGAATTGAAAACAGAGTACACTCATATAGGAATTGGGGCATCCCTAGTGGCAACTTAATGACTTTTCCTAGTGCCCACACTTAAATAGTATATTTCCTAAGCTAAGATGTCTTTCAACTAGAAACAAGGAAATGGTTAACTAAAAGCACTTAAAATGTTTGTACTGATCATGGCTCTAAAGATTATATAATAGTTCAATCCCTTCATAATCAAGATGTGGACATGATAGACCATATCAAAGTTATGGCGTTTTGGCACAAGTCCTCTAATTCATATTCTCTTTAATTATTTCATACTTTCTTCAGTCTACGTCCAAATTATTCTGGTGAAATCTAAATTGAACCATTTGGTATAGTCACTTCTAGGAATATTAATAATGCTTCACAACCAGAATTACTGATACACAATCCCAGAACAGAGTCCTATTGTTCCAGATCCTAATCTTTTGAACGTGAGGTATGGGGAGGAAATGAGATACTTGGAAACAGGGAATAATCATTTGGATCATATTTGTGGCTATTTATCAGTAAATATAAAAGCATTTCAACATTTTAATAAAACTAATGCCAACTGTAAGATCAGACATTTCTTTATTTTCTTGTCTTCCTGAATAATTTTTTCAAGCCCTATTATGTATTTGGATAAGTCCAACCTTTTCAGAAAATATGTAAGATGATTCCTCCATAACTCCCGCTGCTGATGGGCAACTGGTTGCCAGGCAACCACTAATTTCCTTCTAGCAACAATAAAAATGAACAGGTCACATCTTTCTCAACAAAAACAAGGCCTAAGGTCCGTAGAGAGCTGAACAAAACCAGGTCTAGAGCTTTTTACTGAGGTTACTTATGGGAAACTCTGCTTGTGATCAGATAACTAAGACTTTGATGCAAGGATGCAGAGGAAGGACTGCAGGAGCACTCATCACATCACAAATGATGAGGAAGCAGCATTCAAAGAGGCAAGGAGAGACAGTGAAAATCACCTTCTTTCCTGATACTCTGCATTTTAGTAGCTATACGTTAGAAATGCTATGCTGCTCCAATTGAGGTTACAAAGTAGTATGCAAGGGATTATGTTGCCACAGGATAAATATAGCATTTTTTCTTGAGCATCTGTTGTATTTAATGGTAGGAAAATTTTAAGGTTATTTCTCTTTTTTTTTTTTTTTTTTTTGACAGGCAGAGTGGACAGTGAGAGAGAGAGACAGAGAGAAAGGTCTTCCTTTGCCGTTAGTTCACCCTCCAATGGCCGCTGGGGCCGGTGCACCGCGCTGATCCGATGGCAGGAGCCAGGTACTTATCCTGGTCTCCCATGGGGTGCAGGGTCCAAGCACTTGAGCCATCCTCCACTGCATTCCCTGGCCACATCAGAGAGCTGACCTGGAAGAAGGGCAACTGGGACAGAATCCGGCGTCCCGACTGGGACGAGACCCGGTGTGCCGGCGCCGCAAGGTGGAGGATTAGCCTAGTGAGCCGCAGCACTGGCCTAGGTTATTTCTACATCAAAATAAACTTAGGAATATCACTGAACAGAATCAAAAATCAGATTTTTTTAAGGAAACATGAGATGAATAAAATTTTAATCATGGAGTAACAATTTGGATTATACCTCAGTCCTAAACTCTGAGGAAGCAGAAGCCATACTCCTTGCAGATGTGTCAGTTACTTATTGATGAATAAAAAAACAATTGTAAACCTTCAATGTTTAAAATAGTGACTTATCACCTTTCATAATCCTGTGAGTATCAGTTTGAGAAGTTTCTCTAGTTTCACCTAGGATCACACTTGTAGCTGTAGCGATCTGATGTCTAGAGTGGGGTTGGAGGGTACAAGATGACCCCCATCACATGTCTGGCAGTTGCTGTAAGCTGTCAACTGATTTTCCTCCACTTGAACTGTCTTCAAAAAGGCTATTTGAGTTAAAAAATAAATAAATAAAAACACACTGGTGAAGATGTGGGGGAAAAGGTGCCTAATACACTGTTGATGGGAATGTAAACAAGTACAGTCATTGTGGAAGACACGATGGAGACTTCTCAGAAATCTGAAAATAAATCTACCATATAACCCAGCCATCCCACTCCTGGGAATTTACCCAAGCAAAATGAAATCAGCCTATGAGAGAGTTACTTGCACCTTCAGGTTCAATGCAGCCCAATTCACAATAGCTAAGATATGGAATCAACCCAGATGCCCATCAACCCATGACTAGATAATGAAAACGTGGGGGCCAGCACTGTGGCATAGTAGGTCAAAACTCTGTTGGCATCCCATAAGGGCATTGTTCTGTGTCCCAGCTGCTCCTATTCTTATCCAGCTCTCTGCTATGGCCTGGGAAAGCAGTAGAAGATGGCCCAAGTGCTTTGGCCCTGCACCTCTGGGGGAGACCAAAAAGAAGCTTGTAGTTCCTGCCTTCAGATCTGCCCAGCTCCCACCATTGCGGCCACTTGGGGAGTGAACCAGTGGATGGAAGACCACTTTCTGTCTCTTCTTCTCTGTCTGTAACTCTGCCTATCAAATAAATAAATAAATAAATCTTTATAAAAACAGTATGGTATGTATATACTATGGAATACTACTCAGTCATAAATAACAATGAAATTCTGTCTTTTGCAAAAAAATGAATGCAAACAGAAACCATTATACTTAGTGAACTAGGCCAGTCCCTAAAAGACAAATACCATATGTTTTCCCTGATCTGTGGTAATTAAAAGAGTACAAAAAAATGTAATGTGTATGACTGAAATTGACATTTTGAGATCTGATTATTATTTACAGCCATTGTCTCAACTGTTGAACAGTTTTTCTGTTTTTTCCTTCTTACTGTTTGTTGAATTTTTTACTTAGTGGAAGGTTAAGCTTATGATTACAAGATAAAGTGAAAGTATGTCATTGTAAAAACTAAAGAGAGAATGAGAAAGCAAGGAGGAGGAAGAGTGGGACCATGGGCAGGAAGGAGGATAGGGTGGGAAGCATCACTGCACTCTTAAGTCTGTGTAGATGCAATATATGAAATGTGCTCACCTTATATAAATAAAAATATTTAACAAAACAGAACTAATCATAAGATAAGGATAAACACTATTAGAGATCTTCAGGCCTAAAAAGAATGAGGGTACCTTAAAAAGTTTGTGGGAAAAAAAGGATTAAATATTTATTTTGGGATAAAAATGTCTTGAAATCCACAGGATTTTTTTTTTGATAATATGCATTTTCTGTGAACTTTCTAAAGACCCCTTGTACTTGTACTATAGTGCTAATGTGTTTGCCACATTCTATTTGTCAAGGCAAGTCACAAGGCTAGTTACAAAGAGTATAAAAACAGCTTCTATCTCTTGATTAGAGGAACCACCACAGGAAAAAAGGAGGTATGATTCAGTGGTCAGTGTTCTAACACTCTCTCTCAGGGGTATATCAGTGAATTCAGCAAACGCAACAGAACTGTGAGTGTATACCTTACAAGTCCTCAGGGATTCACATTCACTTAGCTGAAAAGAACTGCAATGATTTGGCCCAGAGCATATCCTAAAATGACTGTACTATTAGTTTAGGAGATGAGACCAACACAGGAAAAGTTTGTTTTAGTGAAGGTATTACCTTTAATAAAGCCAAGATCAGAGAGAATATGAAGCTGTTCCCATAAGACAACATGAATAAAAGACAAAAGTCTCAAGATGAATGAATAAGAAATAAGATAACCAATACCATCACCGGCAAGACTTTAAAAGAATATGGACTAATATATAATGTAAATAATAAATGTAATATATAAATATATATACATATATATAAGCTACTTTGATTTCCTTTGTTTCTCATACTGAATAGAAGCAAAATAAAATTATCTTTAGAGTATTTTTGATTTTTTAAAATTTATTTGAAATATAGAAAGAGTAAGAGAGAGGCAAATAGACATCTCCCATCCCTTGTCTCACCAGATGCTCCTAACATCCAGAGCCAGGCCCGGAGCCAGGAACTCAATCTGGGTTTCCCATGTGGGTGACAGGGACACAAGTACTTGAGCCCATCACTTGCTTTCTGCTAGAGTGTGCATTAGCAGGGAACTGGAATCAGAAAACAGTCAGGTATTGAACCAGGTACTTCCATATGGGATACAGGAATCCCAAGCGGTCTACCCTCTTATGAATATCCCTTGGAAGTCTGATTATATAGTGAATAATGGTAATTATCTGCCACACCCAATTATTATTTTTTTTTCTCTTCACACAAAAGTAATCCATTAGGCCACTTTTGACACCGTGGTTAAGCCATTGCTTGGGATTCCTATAGCCCATATGAAAGTACCTGGTTCAAGTTCTGACTCTTTTATGATACATTTCTTTGTCCAAGGAGAATAACTCTATAAGTCATAACTGCTGTGCTCCAAAACCCACCGCCACATTGGCATCAATGTCACAATTGCCACGGCTGCCCCAAATGGATGACTGAGCTCTGTGGGCACTGTCAGGCAGGCCGCCTCTCATGGGAGAAATCAGACCTCTGATAGCGGGACGCCAGTTTGTGAATTCCTAAATAGCCCCATGGTATCTTTCCTGAGCTGTGTGGCAAACTCAGATGCTTCCTCCCAATCTTACTTCCTATTCTATTTCACTCAAGGTCAGATTTGCATCCCCTCTGACCTCAGACTTTCACACCTCCCTCCCCATTTTTGCTCACACAGCTGTTTCATCTAATAAAATCCTATTTTGGGATCTGTCTCTCAAAGATCCTGAAATAGTAGTATATGCTCCAGAGATGCAAAAAGCAAATTCCTACCTTCTTCTCAATCTCTCATTTGTGCTCCTTGAACTTCAGCTCATATACCTGAATTGCTTCTGTCTTATTCCTTTGCTGTGAGTTTCTAGCTGTTAACTTAGTATTCAACATGCCAATAACAGCCAGGTCCTTTCATGTCTAGGTACAGGGTTTCCAGACCCAACTCTGCTAAACTCTCATTTCAGTATAAACAATGTTCTTCCTCCACAAAATTCCCTGGGATTGAACTGGATCCTCTTTTTACAATAGTACACTACTTCATGGAATTCCCCCACTACCAATCAGACTGTCACCAGAGATTCCTAAAACTCAGAGACACTTTTCCTGCTTATCAAGTTAATTCTCTAATTAGTGATCACTGCAGGTTATCAACTATCTGTGTTGTTTGTCCAACTTCCATGAGTAGACCTCGTAGTTGTACATCCTTCTCTCTCCACATCACTCACCAAATCCCAGGAAAAGACACTGGCATTCCAGTTAAGACTCCAAAACAGAATATTTGCTGGCTAAATATAAAACATTTATCTAAGACTAAACAAGAAATAATACAGAATGAATATTCCACCTTAGTGGGAAAATGGCACAAAGAGAAAATCAAAGTTATTAGATGTGTGTGCTCATTGAATTGAAAACAAAATGGTTCCAGGACCCTAAGTTAAACTGAATCTGAATGTGAAGACATGATTTCCTAGGTTTCATCATTATTTTTTTTAAACAATGTAATTACTTTTTGTACAAGTGTAAAGTTTATATTAAGCAATCAGAACAACTATTAAGGTAAAATATGTGTTTACTTCTTATAAACTATGGAGCAATGTTACATGCTTATTTCTCAATTAATGTCAAATTAAATCTTGCCCTGGATCCCCTATGAACAAAAACATGACCTATTGACTGATTCTGACCCAGCACTTTAGCTTATCCAATCATCAGGCCCATTAAGGAAATCAATGATACCTGAGGAATATGTCACATTATCAACAGCAGAGAATTTCTTATCAATGACTGTTTCATGTTAATAACAATGTTGCCCATCTGCCAATGGGCGGGACAACAAAAGGGAATTAGCTGCTTCGTGTTCAATTTCATAAAAAATGTCATACTCTCAGAGTCCTGTAGCCTAATAGTGGTGATCATAATCTTAAAACCTTAAAATCTTAGCTATTGTCACAGGTTTATAAAAATAGTCTTCTGAAGAGAGCATTATGGGCTTCCCACCTAGCATATTCTGTGTGAGCCATGATGACTGCCCTTGCTGACAAATGTATTTTAGCAACTTCCAGCAAACAAACAAATCATCTTCTAACAAAAAAAAAAAAAACTGTTTAAAAAAGTCTGTACTTAAAATATAATAAGGCTTCAAAGTTTGTGGAAAAAAATTTGGTAGAGGGCAGTATTGTTAAGCTGCCACCTGAGATATGGGTCCCAGCTGCTCTACTTCCAATAAGGCTCCCTTGCTAATGTATGTGAGAAAGCAGCTGAAGATGGCCCAATTGTTTGGGTCCTAGTCACCCATATGGGAGGCCAGGAGGAAGCTCCTGGCTCTTGACTATGGCCTGGCCCAGCCCCAGCCATTGCAGCCACCTAGGAAGTGAACCAGCAAATAAAAGATCTCTCTCTCTCTCCCTTTCTCTCTCTCTCTCTCTCTCTTTCTCTCTAATTCTGGCTTTAAACAAAGCTTTTAAAAAAAAAGATTGGGAGGTAAAACAATTTGAAATACATACATAGTGGCTTATTCAAAAAGCACATGGAGTGGTCAGCACTTGGCATAGTTGTAAAGACACAGCCCGGGATGCCCACATCCCACAGTAGAGTGCCTGGGGTCAGAGTAATCACCACACTTCCAATTCTAGCTTCCTGTTCCTGTGCACCCTGGGAGGAAGCAGGTTATGGCTCAAATATTTGGGTCCCTGACACACATGCAAAAGAACTATATTGAGTTCCTGCTTCCTGGCTTTGGTTTGGTCCACACTGAGCTGTTACAGATCTTTTCTGGGGAAGTGAATCAGTGGATGGGAGATCTCTATCGGCCTATCTCCCTCTCTGCTTGCCAAATAAGTAAATTTTTATTTTTTTAAAAGATTTTATTTATTTTATTTGAGAGTCAGAGTTACAGACAGTGAGAGGGAGAAACAGAAAGAAAAGTCTTCCTTCTGCTGGCTCACTCCCTGTCGCTCCCCCTCTTCATGGAGGAACGACACTAAACCCTGCCTAGGCTTCATATCCGAGTCACGGCACCATTATGTCGCTCCCCCTCTTCATGGAGGAACGACACAGGACCCTGCGCTGTTCTTTCGTCTGTTCGGCCCTCCCCGGGTTTGCTGCTGGTTCTTCCCGGGTTGGCTACTATCCCTTCCACCTCCGTGGAAGGGCAGTTCCCCCTGGCCACATTCCCCACTTCCGCAGGGGAGCGGCACACCGCCGGCCGGCTCTCTGGGGGCTGCACAGGTGTTCCTTCAGATAGATGTTCCCCTTAGATGTTCCTGGTGCATGCCGTCTCTCTCCTCCTTTATAGTCCTCCTCTGCCAATCCCAACTCGGCTGCCCACACGCCGAGTACGCTGCTCTCCTCCAATCAGGAGCAGGTCCTGCTATTTATTGGTTGAACTGGAGGCAGCTGTGTAGAAGCTGTTTCCTCCTCTCCCAGCGCCATATTGTGGGAGAGCAGATGCATAGAATAAGTCTTAATTCCAGTAACTCAGTCTAGTCCGGATTGCTCCCCACAACTCCCCAAAATGGCCGCAATGGCCAGAGCTACACTGATCCGAAGCCAGGTGCTTCTTCCTGGTCTCCCATGTGGGTGCAGGGCCCAAGGACGTGGGCCATCTTCTACTGCTTTCCCAGGCCACAGCAGAGAGCTGGACTGTAAGTAGAGCAGCCAGGACTAGAACCAGCGCTGATATGGGATGCTGGCCCCACGGGTGGAAGATTAACCTACTGCGCCATGGCACCGGCCCAAATAAGTAAATTTTTAAAGATGTTGTTTAAAGTTCATGGAAAATGCATACTATGTAAAAAGTATGCTTCATGGATTTCGAAAATGTTTTCAGCAAAATACATCCTTTAAATCCATTCTCCATGAACTTTGTAAAGTATCCTCCTTGTACAAGCCATTTTATGAAGAAGTCACTGAAACCATTCATTAAAAACACTGAAATTTTATGCAAAAATTGCAACACATGTTCCCTTAATGTTATACCTTCTGGAGTCACATAATAACTAAGCATATATCTGGACAATTTCAAACTGATTAACATATCCACAAACATATTTCCTTTTCAACAACAACCTATAATACTTTTTTCACTATTTTTTGTGGACTTTAACAACTACCCAATAATTTTTATTTTTATTTGGGAGACAGCTTTCATTCCCATAAATAGAATTTATTTTGGCCCATAACTATAAACAGAAGACAGCCTCTCATTATTTGCATAGTTGTAAAAAGAATTAAATACTCCTTGCCTGGGGAGTATGGTGGTATGAAATGAGCGTAGCTGAGAATAAAGTCATGAACACACCAAAAACCAAAAGGAAAACCACACTTATCTCAGTGAGTACAAAATGAAAATTGAAACTATATAAAGTGAAGACAAGAACCCCATGGCTTCCATGGCCTTCCCTCCAGTAACAGAAGAACTTGAAATATTTGGAAGGTAAAAAGCTTGTAGACCACCTAAATATTATACATGACAAATTTCACTGGAGTTTCTAAAAATTCTCAGTATTCTCCACTTATCTCTTTAGTTCTTTTTTTACTTAATATGCAATATATCTTAGTATATCTTGAGAATACTGAAGATTGTCTTACTTTTTAGTGATGGAATTCAAATCTTCTGATCTGTGTACCAGCATTTCATTAAACTTACTTCCCTTACACATGCTTCAGATCACCCACTAAGTTGTTTTTGTTTGGATATGAGGTTTTTCTGCAGGAAATCGTTGACATCTGGAGTTCAGAACATTACAGAATCTTAAACCTCATTTTTAGCTACCATGCCCTAAATGTTACAATGACTTTTGTTGACTTTCTTAAAAAAATTTTCATTTAAGTGTTTTGTGAGAATGTCAAAGTCATGAAAAGCAAAGCTATAGAACTGTCACAAATGAGAAGAGACTGAGGAAGTGAGAATCGTAGTGAGATACATTTGAATGGAATATAAAATGGACATTAGTGGAAAAAATGGGAAATCCAAATAAATTCTAGTTTAGTTAATAGCATTATAGTGATGTTAGCCTCTTAACAAGTGTTCCACAGTTATGTAAAATATCATAAGAGGAAACTAGGTGATGGGTATATGGGAACTCTTTAAGCCATCTTTGCAACTTCTCTGTAAATAAAAATTATCCCAAAATCAAAAGCTTAAATGCAAAAGTATAAGAATACCAAGATATTTATCTTCACACAAGCAATCAAGAACACCTTGAAATGCTTGGTTAGTTAATGTGTAGGTGATAAATTTGTAATTCTTTTATTTTGAAATGCACCTTATGTTATTATGCCTTTTAAGCAAAATTTCCTAATTTTTAATTTAAGCTTAGAGCTAAGTTAAATTAAACACCCACTGCTGCAAAGAGTAGTTTCCAGGGACATTCTTACCCTTGTGTTTTATACATTATTTAAAGAAACGTCATTTTTCCCCCAGAATGTTTGTGTTATATTAATAGGCCATCTCTTCTTTTAATGAAAAGGAGACAAGATAGAAGTGTCTAGTGTCAAGATTATGAGACTATATAAAGTTACAAGAAGCTCACTGAACAGATACTTTTACGTCCCAGCTTCTGTTCCAAAATAACACGGGAACAGAGTATTCCATTCATAACTCTCCACAGGCGGCACTGGTTTTCTCAATCAATTTTTTTTTTTTTTTTTTTTTTTTTTTATTTTTTGACAGGCAGAGTGGACAGTGAGAGAGAGAGAGACAGAGAGAAAGGTCTTCCTTTGCCGTTGGTTCACCCTCCAATGGCCGCCGCGGCCGGCGCGCTGCGGCCGGCGCACCGCGCTGATCCGATGGCAGGAGCCAGGAGCCAGGTGCTTTTCCTGGTCTCCCATGGGGTGCAGGGCCCAAGCACCTGGGCCATCCTCCACTGCACTCCCTGGCCACAGCAGAGGGCTGGCCTGGAAGAGGGGCAACCGGGACAGAATCCGGCACCCCGACCGGGACTAGAACCCGGTGTGCCGGCGCCGCTAGGCGGAGGATTAGCCTAGTGAGCCGCGGCGCCGGCCTAGTGGTTTTCTCAATCAATGTCCAAAGCACTGTGATTATACTCTATCTGAAGCAGACTTCTATGGAAGGATGGCTTTTATTCAAAGTAATAAATCGCTTTTGATCATTATATTTTCCCCTAGGTCCCTCTACATTTTTCAAATGTAATTGACCATAGTGATTTTGAAAACTACTTTTTGCAAAACCATCCACCCCTAAGCATTTGAATAAAGAGTATTTGAAACCAGTGATCTGGAAGAGTCCACACCCAAAGGCACTATTTCTATTCTGGTAGCCAAAGATAGAAGATAAGAACTTTCTAGAACATTAGTTTTCAATATTCTACGGCCTCTGAATACTTTCTTTAGTTAAAATCCATGCAGAAGTCTAAAGCTAAAAGCATGGAAGCAGAAATGCAAAGTCATGAGAACACATCAAACCTGTTAATACACACACACACACACACGTTTCCTAGCATTATAGATACCGTGCATAGGTAAAACTCATATATTCGGAGTTGTCTTGGTTCAAATAAGGATGAGATATCTTACAGATCTGTGCTCAGTATCCTCCACACTTCAGTCTGCATAAAATGTTGAAAATTGACATTCAATAATATTTGAATCAGAATTTACTTTTTGTTATCCCCTTCACATCTAATACCATGTTTTTAAAAGATAAATTGTATTAATTTGAAATAGAGAATTACAGAGATAGAGAGAGACAGAGAGATAGAGAGAGAAAGAGCTCTTCCATCTACAGCTTTACTCCCCAAATGTCCACAAGGGCCAGATCTGGGCCAGACTGAACCAGGAACATGGAACTCTATCCAGGTCTCCCAGATGGGTGACAGGGACCCAAGTCATTTGGCCATCTTGCTGTTTTCTAGGGACATTAGCAGGAAGCTGGATTAGAAGTGGAGCAACCAGGACTCAAACCAGTGCTGTGATACAGGATACCAGCATACCAGGCAGCGGTTTAACCAGCTGTGCCACAACACCTGCTCCTAACTCTATGATTTAAAGCACAGCATATACCAAAGAAACTGAGATTAAGAAATAATATATTTTGCCAATTTTATTATGTGAAGTATAATTGGCTAAATATGCAGGAAGATTGTATTTCCAAAATACATATGATCAGAGCCACCAATGCATATGACATAACTTGTTACTTCAATGAATTAATATATCTCCAGCAAAAAACAATTAGTTAGCCTGTACAGCTGTAAAGTAGAAACACGTGATGTTTCAACAGTTACTGAATTAGAAATACTCAAGAAACAATGCTATATAAAGTGTAGGTTCCATTTCTGGTTGTTCTGCTTACAATCCAGCTCCCTGATAATGTACCTGGGAAAGCAGCAAAGGATGGCCCAAATATTTGGGCTCCTGATACCCAAGTGGAAGATTCAGATGGACTTTTTGGCTCCTGGCTTCAGCCTGGCCCAGCCTCATCCAATGCTATTTGGGGAGTGAATCAGTAGATAAAGATCTCTATTTCTCTCCATCTTTCAAATAAATAAATATTTAAGAAATCTTAGATCCAGATGAGAATGCAGGGGTATGGTAGAGAACTACTTCACCACTCCAACACCAAAGGACAAGTCTTGGTTGTTCAAACAAGACTACTTGACAAACTTTCACATAAACTTTTTCTATTTGATCTAAATATGCCTTTTTTAACAACATGTGAAAGCAATAAGAAATAGAAATAGTGATATTCACAAAGCAATATGTTTCTTTACAACATTTCAAGAAATCTCAAAGAATGATGCATTCAGGGTGAATTTTTATTAGATTTTGTGACCATTGCACTGAGAAAAGACACATCATCATGAAATAAAATAAATTCTACTATAATTGCCTATTTAAATAACCTTCTTTTGCATATTGTGTTTTACATTGTCCTTTAAAATATGAAAGGCATAAAATTAGCTAAGGGTTTAGAAGGCACTCTCAGAAATATTTTGGAGTGGGATGACCGATATCTTCAGAATTAATTAATGTACGATACACATAATTATCAACTATCTTCAGGAAAGCTATTCAATACAATACTTTTGTAATTAAAACTAAGATTTTATTATTCATATTTATTAAGAATTCGTTTACTTCTGAAGGACAGCGCTGTGGCATAGCAGGTAAAGCCTGCAGTATGGGCATGTGTTCAAGTCCCTGCTGTTCCACGTCCAATTCAACTCTCTGGTATGGCCTGGGCAAGCAGTAGAGGATGGCCCAAGTCCTTGGATCTCTGCACCTGCGTCGGAGACCCAGAGGAAGTTCCTGGCTCCTGGCTTCAGGGCGGCACAGCTCTGGCCATTGTGGCCAATTGGGGAAGTGAACCAACAGATGGAAGACCTCTCTCTCTCTCTCTCTCTCTGCCTCTCCTTCTCTCTCTGTTTAACTCTGACATTCAAATAAATAAATAAATCTTTTAAAAAAATTATTTACTTATTTGAAAGCCAGAGTTAAGAGAGAGAGGGAGAGAGAGAGAGAGAGATCTTCCATCCGCTGGTCACTCCCCAGATGGCTGCAGCCACCAGCACTGGGCCAGGGCAAAGCCAGGAGCCAGGAGCTTCACCTGGATGTACCGCATGGGTGTTGGGGCCCAAACACCTGGGCCATCTTCCTCTGCTTTCCCCCAGCCTACAACTGGGAGCTGGATGGGAATGTGTAGCAGTCAGGACATGAACTGGTGTCCATATGGGATGCTAGTGTCGCAGGCAGCAGCTTCACCTGCGATGCCACAAAGCCAGCCACTTATTACACATGTTTCTAATAAAATTTTTTCACCATAAATCCCATAGCCTTTTAGGGATACAACAGCATCCTGGATAACTGTTTTTGAACACAACCTGTGTTCACTAACACCTGAACGCCTAGGTTCATAACAGAAGAGTGCTGTATGAAGAAAACAAAACAAAAAACTAGATAGTGTCTGCAAGCGTCCCAGAACGATTAGAGCTGGAAGATGAAACGATGCAGTCTCAGGGCATGCAGAGTCATGAGCACAAGATGACGTCATAATAACACTCCCTTTCATATGCAACTTGGCATGTTCCTGATCAACAAGTTCTAGAAGCTAAGCTGGAACATTTCTAACAGATATATTCTCAGTGTGAAAGCAATTGCCAGACCTTACCCAGACCCACATAACATTCAATTAGATCACTTGGATACAGTGCAATTTAATAGGAGAAACAACTGACTCAAAAACCAGAATAGTCCATTTAGTTAGGAAGAATGGACAATTCACTCTTCCTGAAGAGCTTTTGCTCAGACTTGTTAAAGCATTGATCATGCACTGTATACTCCTTATAAATTCAAGTTCCTAGGATTGGAGCAGCACTGGGATTTCCCTAGGGTTTTTCTGTTATTTGTTTTTACTATAAGTGCTCATGAACCACACAGTGAGAGGGAGGTTCCCAGATTGTGACTGCATACCTGTGTGTGTCTATCAGATTTTACGGCTTGATACAAGCAGTACCAGGAATTCATCACCTGAAGACTTCTGGATTCATATCAGAGTTCCTTGTCCTAGTTTACCATAACCTCTGGAAGGTCAAACACAATCAATCTGATCCTGAGGACGTATATACCATAACAGGAAGATGCAAACCAACAGAATACTGCTCATTTTCATGGCCTTTCAATTTCCATTAATGCATTCTAATTAACATTTACTGATAGATCACTAAACTCATGTATTCCCTGAAAATTTCTTACTGGTACTTTTGTGCTCTAAACCTACTGTCCTGCTATGCTAAATATGATGCTTATCACTTCATGACATGGCTAACACTCACACACACACGCACATGCACATACACCTTGGAATCTATTTCCTTGAGTTCCACTCACTAGCCTCATTCAAGCCCCATATAACCACTGCTTTTTAGAACTTATCTGCTACGTGGTTGAATCAGAGAAGCCATTTATGATTTTGCCCAGCTGTATTGTAATGTGAGTGTTCTGAGCATAATTAAGGCTGTCTGGTTTAATCTCTGATGTTTAATGCATTTTCAACTTATAATGAGTTGATTGTGATGTAATCTCATCTTAAGTTGAAGATTGCTTTTAATTAAGATTTCAGGGCTTCATTTATAAACCTAGAAAGGAATAAACAGTATTTACAATGTTATGATCTAATTACTAGTAATTGTAAAACTCATCAATTGAGTGGACCCATAGAAAAGGGATTATTCACTAAACCTTACTATTAAGATATTTCATATCCAAATGGATTCGCTTTCTTTATTTTTCTTACTCCAACTGCCCAAATCATCCAGTTTTTATTTGTTACATATTCTGGCCAGAATTTCTTTTATATTTGTTTCTTCTAATTGAATTTCAATTTGCTTTTTTTTCTCTTGTTGCAGAAAATACTTCTATTCATTGTTATTAAGAACTTCCAGTTTTTAACCATAATATCCATTGAGCAAATTGCATCCTATTCTTCTCACAGGTATTCATAAAGAAATCTGCTTTCCTGTGCTAATTTGGACTGAATACATTCTAGAATGATCTATACAGCTGTCATACTGGAATTTCTTTTCACTAGATTTTTGAGTAGTTATTTTGTTTCCTGGTATTACAAACCCTTTTCTTCTTGGAATTCTTTATTCCCCACTGTTCTCAGAGTAATACTTAAGAGTTTTCACCTCCTTGTTCCTGAGGAAAAATTAGGAATAGAGAGAGTTTCCAGATTCTTGCACATGGTAGGACATCTTTATTGTTTCTTTATCTGTGAGTGATGGCTTGATATAGTATGGAATGTTAGGTGCAGAATTATATCCCATCATAACTGTCATTGTATTATGCTATTTGATAGAAAAGAAATCAAGTATTAATCTGATTATTATGCCTTTATACCTATTATTTTCCCTATGATTGTACCTATGTCTACAAGTTTTAATGAGTTTTTTAGTATATCTTTCTTGTTGATGACCTTCACAAAAATACATCTATGTGTGCTTGGTAAATATATTTAAGCTGAGTGACTACAGTAGACACTCACAATCTGACAACATATATCTTCCATCAGATCTAATAAATGTTTCCTTATCTTTTCTCATTTTCTCTTACCTTTTTTGGATGTATGTTAAACTTTCTAGATTAATACTTCTTGTCTCTTAAACTTGCCATCATATGTTCTATCTTCCTTACATTCTAAAAAATTTCATTGATAGTATTTTTTCATACTTTAAATTTCCAAGAACATTTTGTTAATCTCAAAGATCCTTTTGCATAAAAGTTGTTTCTGTTTTATAGGTATATTGTCTTCATCAATTTCTCTAAAGGTATAAATCATAATTGAAAAAGTATTCATTGGTAGGTTGGGTTTCAGCTCCTCATGTTACATCTGTTTATTTCCAGTTGAATTTTTCAATTTCTTTCATCCTAATGATTCTCATTTGAATTGTTTGTATATCTTAAATATCAGGTGGTACTTAGATATTGGCTCATATTTTAAAAAGAAAGACTATATTGATTAACACGGATAGATATCATATGTTCTTTTTGCTTTTGTGCAAACTTATTTTTCCCCATTATACCTCCCACCTCCATAGGTGAATGACTTTATTCTCTAATTTTTGAGCTGATATTTCCACTGGAGAATGCAAATTAGCATCTAAGATTTGGGAGCAGACATACATAACAGACTCTCACCAAACTGAAAATTAAGGCAATTTTACTCTGTTGACATCAATTTCAGCTTTCATAGCCCTGGTCCTCCCTGGGTGGATCCCCTCATTTCATCGGCAAACTTTGTTCCTCTCAACCTCACAATATGCTAAAATAAAATGCATCACATAATGTAAAATTTTGGCATTTAAAAACCTTCTATTGATTAGATTATTCATAGTGATATGTTTCCAAATAGATTTTTTTCACCTTTCTTTGCTATACATACTAAGCTCAAAAATTTTAACTGGCACATGCATGTTTGATTACACAAAGTGTTTTTTCATAAATTCAAAGAAACATGTTATAGACTCCTAATAATTTATATCTGCCAAGCGTGAAATTCTTTACTTGCGTTCTATACAACTATTCAAAGTATTCCAAGCCCTAAATCCTCAAAAAGCCTTAGCATTCTAAGCTATAAATACAGGTGTGATCATGTACACACATACAGATATCCAAATAGAGAGGAAGGAATTTGGATAGAAGGAATGCAAAACCCAGTTATGAGGGAAAAGGCAATCTAGTCCATATTTTGTTCTTAAACCAGGATCAATATCAAAAAAATATGGTGCCTTACATGAGAAAAGCAGGTTATTGAGTAACTGAACTAGCTTCCATTATTGTTATCACTATTTGTATTTCTTTTTTACTTTCAACATTGGTTTCTAAGTCCTTTAAAGTATGAGAAATATGAAGTATTAAAATGTTTCTGGATCTCTGGTAAGTTTTTGTTGTTAACCATCTTTTTTTTCCCATTTAGTTTTGGTTTTGCTCCTAAAAAAATTTTCTTTGAAAAAACAAATACATTGTGGGTCATTGGAAGCTATTTTTACTTATGTTCAGAACTATTTGGTACTTTACTGCATACAATGTTGCTGCTTGTTTTATATTTCACAAAAAATATTTAGTGATTAGCCCCAATAAAGATGATTCTGCAGATGGTATACCTGCATAACAACATTACCTGATGCTCAGATGAATGAAAAGACATGAAATCTAAAGTTAGTTCTCATTTCAGTTGCCTGGTAGTTTACGGTTCAGCAGTTATATTACTCTTAAAATATTTTGCAACTGTGTGGGATAGCATACATGTAGGAAGTGTATAAAATATACAGGTGGAGTTTACAGAACAATAATAGACATCCCTACACTCTCAATCCAGCCAATAAATACCACATTACAATAGTCTGGAAGACCCCCTGAGTACCCTCTCCCTTTGCCTCATCTTCCCTCCTAGCAGGAAATCACTGTCTTCTATGTTGTGTTAATAATTTCTCGGTCTATTTTTGAACTTCATTTAAGTGGAATCATACTGTATATGTTATTTAAAGACCTATTTCTTTTACTCATACTTTTCTTAAACAAGACACAAAGTATCATCAAGGACACAAAATAATTGAAGGGTACTCCTTGCTAATCAGTTGATCAGTTGGAAGAATTAACATAGTTAAAATGTTTATACTACCTAAAACAATCTACAGATTTAATGCAAACACTATCAAGATACCAATGACAGTCTACAGAATTAGAAAAAGCAATCCTAAAATTCATATGGAATCAAAAAAGACCCAGAATAGCTACAGCAATCCCGAGCAAAAAAAAAAAAAGTCAAGATGGATATTAATCCTTTATCAAAGATATAGTTTGGAAATATTTTATATATTATTCTGATAAAGTATTAATGTTCAGAGTATATAAGAAACTGAAGAAACTCAACAACAACAAAACAAATGATTTAAAAATTGGGCTAAGGATATGAACAGGCATGTTTTGAATATACAAATACACATGTACACACACACACACACACACACACACCCGTATGTGCACCCGCAATGGAATACTACTCAGTTATAAAAAAATAAAATCACTAGAGCCGGAACTGTGGACTAGCACGTAAAGCTAATGCCTGTAGTGCCGGCAATCCATTTGGGAGCCAGTTCTAATCTCAGGTGCTCCACTTCTGATCCAGCTTCCTGCTATGGCCTGAAAAAGCAGTGGAAGATGGCAAATCCTTGGGATCCTGCACCTGTGTAGGAGACTAGGAAGAAACTCTTGGCTCCAGCTCTGGCGGTTGTGGCCATTTGGGTAGTGAACCAGTAGATGGAAGACACTCTCCCCCTACCCCTCCCTCTGCCTCTCTGTAACTCTGCCTTTCAAATAAATAAATAAATAAATAAATCTTAAAAAAAAAAAAAAAAGAAATCCTGTCTTTGAACAAAATGGAAGCAACTGGAGGGCATTATGTCAAGTGAAATAAGTCAATTCCAAAAAGACAAATATCATGATTATGGAGTACAAAAAATATGTAATGTATTAGTGAAATTGGCAGCTCAAGACGTGATTATTGTTGATAGACCTTCTCTATAATCCAGAGGAATAGTAGTCTTTCTACTTTCTAGTTGTTGAATTCTTTATTTACTAGAGGATTAAGCTTGTGATTATAAAATAAATTGAAAGTATGTTATCTCAAAAATTAAAAAAAAATAAGAAAGGGAGAAAGGACGGTAGGAAGTATAGCAATTTTTTTAATGTAAGAGTGACAAAGAGACAGAGAGAGACAGAAAGAGATCTTCCATTCACTGACTTATTCCCTAGATGGATGCAAGAGCCAGAGCTGGGCCAAGCCAAAGCCATGAGCCAGAAGCTTCTTCCAAGTTTCCCACGTAGGGTAGCAGGGGCCCAAGCACTTGGGCTATCTCTGCTGCTTTTGCCAGGCCTTTAGCAGGGAGCTGGATGGGAAGTGAGGCAGCCAGGGCCTGAACTGTTGCCCATATGGGACATTGGCATTGCAGGTGGCAGCTTCACCCACCATGCCACACAATGCCAGCTCCCATAATGTTATTAAAACTGTATACAAAATTTTTAAAAAATTCACCTGGCGGCCAGCGCCGTGGCTCAATAGGCCAATCCTCTGCCTGTGGCACCAGCACACCGGGTTCTAGTCCCGGTTGGGGCGCCGGATTCTGTCTCGGTTGCTCCTCTTCCAGTCCAGCTCTCTGCTGTGGCCCGGGAAGGCAGTGGAGGATGGCCCAAGTCCTTGGGCCCTGCACCTGCACGGGAGACCAGGAGAAGCACTTGGCTCCTGGCTTCAGATGAGCGCGGTGCGCCAGCAGCAAGCGGCCATTGGAGGGTGAACCAACGGTAAAGGAAGACCTTTCTCTTTGTCTCTCTCTCTCTCACTGTCCACTCTGCCTGTCCAAAAAAGAAAAAAAAAATACACCTGGAGGCATCATAATACCTGATTTCAAAGATATACAAAGATATAGTAATTATAATAGCATGGGCTGCCTTAAAAACTGAAACACAGGTTCAATGGAACAGAACAGAGAGCCTAGAAATTAACCCACATACATGCAGCAAACTGATTTTTAACAGAAATGCCTATACCATATAGTGGAGAAAGAATAATATCTTCAATAAATGGTACTGGCAAAACTGGATATATATATACATGTAGACAAACGAAATTAGATCCCTATTTCTCATCATACAGAAAAATCTACTCAAGATGTACCAAAGACCTAAATTTAAGACCTGATTCTATGAAGTTGCTGGAAGAAAATGTAGGGGAAATACTTCCGACATTGGTGCAGGTGATGACATCTTGGGTAAGACCCCCAAAGCACAGGGAACAAAAGCAACATTAGACAAATGGTATTTTATCAAACTCAGAAGCTTCTACACAGCAAAGTAAACAATCAATGCAGTGAAGAGACAGCTGATAGAATGAAAAACATATTTGCAATCTACCTATCTGACAAAGGATTAATATCCAGAATAAATCAGCAACTCAAAAACTCAACAAAAACAACAACAATAAAATCCAGTTAAGAAATGGGCAACGGACCTCAATAGACAGCAACCAAAAGATGAAATATAAATGGCCAACAAATGTTTGAAAAAAAATGCTCAAATCAGGGAAATGCAAACCAAAACCATAATGAGATATCACCTATGCCCTGTCAGAATAGCAATTATCCAGAAGACAGACAGTAACAGGTACTGGTGAGGATGTGCACAAAGGGAAACTCTTACACAGCATTGGTGGGATTGTAAATTAGTGCAGCCACTGGGGAATGTGGTCTGGATATTTCTTTAGAAAACTGGAAATAGACTTACCATTTGGCTTTAATATTCTCTCATTCCCCTTAACTTGACAGTTTTAATAGATACCACTGTTGAACTAGAAAGCTCGCTAACATAAGCATAAGCTTCTAGCATTTTTATTCTGAAACGTGACAAATTGACAGTAGGAATCCCTCCAGAGTAGTCTGTGTTGTTAAAATTAGCACATATAGCTTGCCCAGGGGAGTGCCAAGGACAAGTAATATCTGCAGCATAACTGGGCCTCTTGTAGGAGTCCTTTGAAAAGGACTTTGTGAGTCACCTGCCATTTCCCTTATGTCGGTGTCTTGGAGCCCTTGTGAACTTTCTGGAGTAACTTGTCAACATCTGCCTCAGTCTAAACTGCAGGCAGTGGAGAGGAAATGACTATATGAGGCATCAGTTTTCTTTTTTCCTATCTAGTATTTGAAGGATGAAACCCAGAGCAATTTCCCTCAGCCCTGTAAGTATGCGCATTTAAATTGAAAAGCTTGGTTGAACCCACTTTCTTAGCTGTACCCCTCCTCCTTAAAAACCCACCATCACCAATAGAACAATTTCACATTATTCAAAAGGGATATTTAAAAATCTAACCCATGATACTAATCAATTTTATTCAAACATTGGACATTTATTTGAAGTATGCATATTTGACATCAAATGCATCCTATTTGCAAGGTATTATGTCAGAAGTTATACTAAACAGGAGTTATAGAATAAAAGCCACTACTACCCATAAATAGGGACTGAATATCAGGTACATGAAAAGTACTGGAGTATCAAGATCGGTTCCTGCAAAACGTTTGGTATGGATTCACCAGGTGAGAAGAAATAATGGGGGTAAAGAACAGGGGACCTGGAGACAGGAAAAGACTGGTTCCAATTCAGAGAAATAGAGGTAGGGTAAACTCCTGGGACAGAGTTACATAGCTCAAAATCAAGGACAAACAACTAACAGTATTAAAGATTCAGCTAAATGCTTGGAATTAAGTCCATTATTTCCTCTGGTGGAAATTCTAACAGGTAAAATCAAGTAGAGGTGCAAAAATAGATGGCATTACTACAATGAATGACCAACCCTGTAGTCCAGCTTAAATGGGAACAGGAAGGGCAGAGAAGAAACAGAGCATCACCTAAGGACTGAGATCAGATGGGAATCTAAGGAGCTGAAAGTATAGTTGATACAAGTAAGTCCCACGCTGCTGGTGCCACGGCTCACTTGGCTAATCCTCCGCCTGCGGCGCCAGCACCCCGGGTTCTAGTCCCGGTTGGAGCGTTGCATTCTGTCCCGGTTGCTCCTCTTCCAGTCCAGCTCTCTGCTGTGGCTCAAGAATGCAGTGGAGGATGGCCCAAGTGCTTGGGCCCTGCACCCTCATGGGAGAATAGGAAGAAGCACCTGTCTCCTGGCTTCAGATTGGCACAGCGCGCCAGCTGCAGCAGCCATTTGGGGGGTGAACCAACAGAAGGAAGACCTTTCTCTCTGTCTCTGTCTCTCTCACTGTCTAACTCTGCCTGTCAAAAAAAAAATAAAAATAAAAAAATAAAATAAATTTTAAAAAAAACAAGGAGGTCCCAGGTTGACAAAAGATAAAACTTGATATGGAAAGAGAAAGCGCCAGACATCATGCTGGCTACTACATCTGGTACCCTGGGTGGGAGGAGTCAAGAGAGGTATCTTAGAAGTACAAAGCCTTCCTGTTTTACAGCAAATGGGGACACCTGCTTCAGATCTGTTGGGCCTCTGGATGAAGTCTCTTCATGTCCTCCTCTAACCATGTAATTTCCTGGGAGGAGAATAGGACCCTGCAGACAACTTCGGGGACATTCGGAGTTGCTAGGATGGGGATGGCCCAGGTTGAGCACAAAGACTGCCTTGGGAGAGTGCAGAAAACAGAATATTACTCCCAGTTGTTAGGATCAGAGCTTTTGAAGTGGACCTTAACTCGAGTTGGATTCAAGCAGGTAGAGTGGGAAATGATAGGAGGTAAAATGGGGGCATATTTAAGGAATCAGAAGGAGGCTAGATGACTACAGCAGAGACTATATTTGAGAACATGGAAGGAGATGAGGCTGGAGAGGCAGACCATATTATGGAGAACCTTTCTTTTCCCTTTTATTTGTTGGGAACTTATTAAGTGCTAGGCATTTGCGAATGTTAGCTAATCTAAACTTCATAACAAATCTAGTAAGCCGGTATGAATGTGCCCATGTGTAAACTGAAAACTGTGGGCAAGCATTATGGCACAGCAGGTTAGGCTGTCACTTGGGACACCTTTATCCCATATTGGAGTGTTTAGGCTGGAGCTGGGCTGCAGCTTCCTATCAAGCTTCCTGCTAACACACACAATGGGAGGTAGCAGAAAATGGTTCAAGTATTGGGTCCCTGTCACCCACATGGGAGACCCAGGTGGATTTGGCCAACTGTGGCTGTTGAGGGCATTTGGGGAGTGAACCAGCAGAGGGAAGATCTCAGCCTCTCTCCCTCTTCTCCCCTCCTCTCCCCTTCCCTCGCCTCCCTTCCCTTCAGTTATCTTCTCCTCCTCCCTCGCTCTCTCCTTCCATATGCCTCCCCTTTTAAAAGAAATAAATGAATAAAACATTTTTAAATACAAACTGTAACCCAGACTATGCCTCTTGCCCTACTTGGTAAGGATTGAGTTCAGATACGAATTCAAGAAAAGAAAAAAAAAGTTTGAAATCTGCAGCAGCCATTTAAAAACAACATCACTGGGGAGGACTTGAATTAATACTGCATAGATACAAATGTGAAAGATTTGTCTGGGAAACATGCCAAATGGAGAATATATAGGGTTTGTGGCTGATCAAATGAAGGAACTGAAAAGGAAAGTGAAGGAAGATACTGGAAAAATAGCAGTCAAACAGAATGAGATGGTCAAATGATACTCCACTTTGTATGCATGATTCCACAATGAAAATAATATACAAAGAGTGCAATTTAATAAGGAAAATTTAAGCCTGACTCTATAGAAGAACATCTTTATTCAGTGGATTCAGCTTTATCATGTATTGAATCATATCTTAAGAAATAAATACATAAAAGCATACTGTAGTCTTTGTCCATAACAAAGATCAGAGTCCTGTCCCCACTACTAAGAATACTGTAATCCAAATTCCCACCAACCTTAGCAGTATAATCTATAATGACAAATAGGGAATTGTTTCTTTAAGAAATCTAACAGTCTCTTGTGTTTTTTGTTCTCTTTTTTGAGATTGATTTTATAAAATGGAATATAAAGAAAATGTACCTTTATAGCTATAATCTTGTAAATGCAGATGGGTAGGCAGGGGTATCAACAGATGATATTAATTATCTAATTGCCAGGCAAATTCAATACCACTGATATTTAAGTGCTAGAAATGTTGCACAGCTAATAGATATACGCATTTGTAAAATACATAAACCAATAAGCAATTTCAGAATTTTTGACTACATGCCCATGTACCAACCATTAGAGCAATTGAAGAATTTAACCTAAGAACAATATGCAGATATAGATGAAGAGAAGAATAATGCTTGCCTATATGGATAATGCCAATCCCTGTGCATATAAACAGAGTAGCAGCTACCAACATGTCATGATTTGCAGGATTCTTGAAAGTCACATTATTCAAATAACTCTCCTACTGGCCTGCTAACAAAGTAGCTTTTAGTATCACTTATAAATTTCTTCCTTCTGAGCTTTTATGCTTACCTTATATCTAACTAAAAACTTGCTAAAATAAATAATGTAAAGATAGTAATTGTGTTAGAAGCCCTGAAAGAAATAAGCAAGGCATTGTGACTGCATATAAGAATACCTCAGATATAACACAGGGATATCCATCTTAGTGGAAGGCTTCTGAGCTAAGATCCAAAAAATAATACAGAGGCGGCCATGTGAGGAAAGGAGAGAAATCATCCCAAGCAAACAGAAACACAAGCTTAACGATAGGAAGAATAAAAGAATCCCTTCACTACAGCAGGTTTGGGATAACTCAAGATGTTAAGAATGGAAAGATACAGGAAGACCTTTCTCTCTCTCTCACTGTCCACTCTGCCTGTCACAAAAAAAAAAAAAAAAAAAAAAAAAAAAAAAAAAAAAAAAGGAAACATAGGGGCCGGCGCCGTGGCTCACTTGGCTAATCCTCTGCCTGTGGCACTAGCATTCCATATGGGTGCTGAGTTCTAGTCCCAGTAGCTCCTCTTCCAGTCTAGCTCTCTGCTGTGGCCTAGGAGGTCAGTGGAGGAGGGCCTAAGTGCTTGGGCCCCTGCACCCGTGTGGGAGACCAGGAAGGAGCACCTGGCTCCTGGCTTCGGATTGGTGCAGCACCAGCCATAGCAGCCATTTGGGGAGTGAACCAATGGAAGGAAGACCTTTCTGTCTCTCTCCCACACTGTCTATAACTCTACCTGTCAAATAAAAAAAAAAGAATGGAAAGATATCATGAGAATTTATACTGGAGAATTTTCATGGTCAATCATTTTCTGCCATCTTCCTGGCTTAAGCCTCAACATGCAGCCACACTTTAAGCCAGAACGCCCTCCAGCCAGTTAATCTCTATTAAAAAAAATCTCACTAAAAGTTACTCTCTAACTGTTGACACTAGTGCATTATTTTAGGCTGCAAACCTTACCAGGTCTCCGAGTGTGCCCCAACACGTTAGGCTCTGCTCTGAATTTCTCATGGTCAACTCAGCATCACCACCACCCTTTTCTAAAATTGTGTCTCCTGTACAGATGGAAAGCTAGAAAACACACTTCCCAGAATCCTCTTTCCTCCATATTCCCAATCAGACCTGTCATTCACTGACACTTAAGAAAGGAGGGTCTGCTCTTCTCCAGTAGCAAGCTCAGCCCAGATGATATGAGATTTGCAGTCAGGTCCCTGGTAAAATCTTGAGATGTGCTTATGTCTTACTTCAAGAATGGTCATGGAGCCCACGCTGTGGCACAACAGGTAAAGCCGTTGCCTGCAATGCCAGAATTCCCATATGGATGCCAGCTTTGTCCTGGATGCTCTACTTCTGATCCAGCTCCCTGCTAGTGGCATGGGGAAAGTAGTGAAAGATGCCCCAAGTGTCTGGGCTCCTACAACCAGTGTGGGAGACCCAGATGAAGTTGCTGGCTCCTGGCTTCAGCCTGGCCCAGACCCAGCTGTTGCAGCTTCTGGGGAGTGCATCAGCAAATGAAAGAGTCTCTCTCTCTCTCCCTCTCTCTCCCTCCCACTGTGCAACTGACTTTCAAATTATTCATGGCAGCCTCTCTGACTTTGGTCCCGCAGCTTTTCCTTTTTTTTTTTTTCTTTTTTGGACAGGCAGAGTGGACAGTGTGAGAGAGAGACAGAGAGAAAGGTCTTCCTTTGCCTTTGGTTCACCCTCCAATGGCCACTGCGGCCAGCACACCGCGCTGATCCGAAGGCAGGAGCCAGGTGCTTCTCCTGGTTTCCCACGGGGTGCAGGGCCCAAGCACTTGGGCCATCCTCCACTGCACTCCCGGGCCACAGCAGAGAGCTGGCCTGGAATAGGGGCAACTGGGACAGAATCCGGCGCCCCAACTGGGACTAGAACCCGGTGTGCCGGCGCCGCAGGCGGAGAATTAGCCTATTGAGCCGCGGCGCCGGCCGGTCCTGCAGCTTTTCCAACAGTTGTACAAGCCTCAAGTTCCTTTTCCTAAAAACCCAAACTTAAATTAAAACCCTTTTAATTTTGCATTTGGGTCAGGAAAACAAAACCTCAAAATACAGGATCAAGAACTGATCCTATGAACTAATTAGAACTGAAGGCAATAAACAGTTCATTGCCAATAAAAATAAAGTAATGATAGTTCATGTCATGCATCTTTAAAATATAAAATGTTACTGCCTGAAATACAGTGCTTTAAAATGTCAGTTTTGTAAAAACAGATATATTGATTTGGATACTCTGAATTAAAATGTTGGATTACTTCAAGAATGGTCATGGAGCCCACGCTGTGGCACAGCAGGTAAAGCCGTTGCCTGCAACGCCAGAATTCCCATATGGATGCCAGCTTTGTCCTGGATGCTCTACTTCTGATCCAGCTCCCTGCTAGTGGCATGGGGAAAGTAGTGAAAGATGTTTGGTAGTGAAAGATATTGGTTTGGATACTCTGAATTAAAATGTTGGATTCAATGCATTAGCTTGAATGGGTACAAAGTGTTTCTACTAGTTCACATAGATTACCAAAGCATGGTTTTGACAATGACCTATATTGGATGAAATTAAAATGTGATAATTTCATTGATAAATGAAATTTAAACAGAAGAACACACAGCTGCAGTAAAATTAACCTTTTCTTCTCAGATTTAACTCTGTTGACCGCTATGGTATTGTATTCTCCTGACTGTTTATTCCCAGTATTTCTTGATTATTTCTCTTCCTCCACCAAGCCATATTACATGGGGATTCTACAGGGTCTATTCTTGGCTCTCTTCCTCCACCATTCTGTACTCTCTCTGGACATTATCCATCCCACAATCTTCTTTATAAACCATTTTCTATGGGTTTCTAATCAGTGTCTGTGCCTCATATCTTCCTTCTGAGCTCCAAGCACATACTATTAAACTTACCTATCTCAGTGGCATATAAATTTGTTCATAGTAGGAATTGTTTATACTCTTAAAATTATTGAGAATTCTAGATGTATTGTTTTTACAGGTTATATCTATAGAATTTCGTATTAGAAAAACAATGATTTTTAAAATATTTAGCATTTTAAATAGCTATTTTATTAACTACTGAAATATTGATTCATCAGAAAATAATAATGAACTTATTCTGTGCTACAATGCACACTTTTAATAACTATATTTTGTAGACTAAAAGTACTGAGTAGAATGATTTTAGTTTTTGCAAATGTTTCTGATACCTAGTTTAATGGAAGACAGATGGATTCTCATATCTGCTAGGTTTCTTGTGATAGGTTTTTTGGTTGAATTACACATCAAAAAAATCAGCCTCACACAGATAAGTAGTTGGAAAATAGAGTAATATTTGAACAGCCTTTTCAGATATTTGTGAATATCCTTCTTTAATACAACATCGAAATTCAACAATTGGTAGGTTGTTAAAGGTAATTTCAAATGTGCAATTTTAAATCAGACCCCATCTTTTCACAATCTTTCAATTAAAATCCACTGGTCTCAGAATGAAGAAAATTGAATAGTTATTCTCAACTTAACAATGAAAAAATCAGTTGAACTACAAACTAATAATTTTTGTTCCTATTAGATAGCTAAGCTCACAAGCCAACCAAATAAACTGAATTCCAAATAAAGACTAGTCTTGCTGAGACAGAACTTACAACATGTTTTACCTGTGGCATAATATGGGATAAAGAAGTGGCCACTAAAAACATGGGTAAGAAATCAAGTATTGCACCATTAAAGGCCATTGCGGAACTACCAAGTCAGTCTGGAATAGCTGGGGAATTTTACTTACTTGCAAGTGCTTTTCCTTGCTTCCTCTGGGTATTCAAAAGAAAGAAAGGACAAAGTATAAGACCAGAAAGAACCAGCCTCAACGTTGTAGGGCTAAAGGGTAGGGTCAGACGCTGTTAGTAAATAAAATATGAATTCCTCCCAGCTTCCTTTGTCCCTGCCTTTCTAAGATATGAAAGCCTTCAACTTCTGGGAATGGAACTGCAATTTCTGTATCTCTCAAACAGTCAGTGATCCTTTGCATCTAGAAGAAAGCTATAAGGAAAGCCCTCTGCACTGTGAAAGGACAGGAAATAATTCTAGTTCTAGTTATATCTATGGATACCAAGTTGAGGCTTCCTGCTGGGGTTGGGGGAAGAAACTCCTGCCCAGTACAAACCACAGCTCCAAGACTGGGGTTAGCTTTCAGAGACAGAAGAAGGAATGCTGAGAGAGCCCTACTTCTAACATCCAGGTATGCAAGCTCTGTGTAAGATTGAAGCTGGATTCAGACAACAGAAAACTCATCATCACCACTACAAGTCTTATATTGTGTTACCAACAAGAGCAAGAAAAGAACCCTTTTGTGGTACAGGCACTCAGGGACATGTGAAAATGGAAGGTGGAAAACAAACACTCAGACAAATTCATTGGCACCCTAGCCCACACACAAGGACGAAAGCAAAAGCAGCCCATTAAAAGAGAAATGTAAGGCTTGTAGTGCTCTGAGGATGACAATAGTAATGACAAACAGCAAACCCAGATCAACTCCTGACTAAATTGTTTCATGCCCTCACATTAAGAGTTCTGTGGGAAAATGACAGCATATTTTCAAGCACAAATACTGTTTATCTCATTCTCATTCTCTCTATTGTTCTACATATAGTGTTCAGCATTTATTTAGAAATTTAATTTTAAAATTCACAAGACATAAAAACACATGGGAGAAAACATTTTTAAGAGATAAAGAGTAATGTCAGCAGTATGGTGGATAAGAATCTCCAGACTTTCTTTTCTCCCATGAAAGCACTGACTCAACAATATATGAACCAATTCCCTTGTGAGAAATTCAGAAACAAGAGGTTCCTGTACCTCAGGTAAGCATGAAGCCACAATGCATGGCATCCTCTCAACATAGTTCTGATTTAGGCAGGCGGATAGGATCAACTTGATTAGATTTGTAAGCCAGAGACCACGCCTTCATCCTGCCCCCTTTCTCGAGCTCAGGTCCCTAACTGATCTCACGGGTGAGCCTACCTGTCAATCAGACTATGTAACCACTCCCTTTTGGAAGTGAATAAAAGGCCTGGAGCACAGTGGGCCCCTCCCTTGTTATACCCCTCAGCCCTTCAGGCTCAGCCAAAAGGCTGCCTCTCTGCCTCTGCCTTGCTTCCTGCACTAAGCTAGCTGTGGCTGCTGCTAATCACACACCTTGCTCCATGTACCTCCTGGCCTGCTTTCTGCCTACTATGGACCTAACTTGTGCTTCCAGATTTCTGTCTGCCCTAAATAAAGCCCTCAGTGTCTTGTACATTTCTTTCACTGGATAAACATTAAAAAAAAAAAAATACTTACCATGCCACCTGGTTTATTTTAAGCTGATATTCAGGGTTCTTCTCTGAATAGACAGCAAGAACCCACCAAAATGATTAATATTTAAAATTAGTAATAAGGCCTGCTGATATGAGTTCTTCCAGCCCAGCACCATGTGATCAGGAAGTAATTCCTAGCTCCCAGTTTCTCCCTGGAGAAAGAAAGAGAAACCTAGACTGTGCATCCAGCATTCTGACTTCTCAAAGCCCAGGGGACTAGCTTCTGTTCTACTGGTCATGGAACACTGACAGGATCCAGCATACCGCAGAAGCCCGAGAACAAAGGAGAGCTACATAACTTGTTGCCTCTCCAGAAGTACTACAGTATAGCAGACAGAGGCCAATACAGCTATGTGGGCTTTCCTTGAGGGGAGAAAGAACAGAGTAGAACACGTGTCCAATATTGCAGGTTTACGTGTTTCAGTCAAGACACTGGATTCTTTCACATTTGTTTTGAAGCAGGGAAGGAAGTCAATATACTCTAGATGCCTGCGTTTCAAAAACTAAAAAGAGCTAAGTGGCATGTTGTTGCTTCAAAGGGCACATGGAGCCACAGATACCAGAGACAGCAAAATATTATGGGCTCCTAAAAAGAAGAAATGCAAATTCTCCTAATTAGGAATCCATACATACAACTCCAAGGAAGACATATCCATAGAAGAGGTTTGAGAAAGCCAAGAATTTTTAGCAAAGGTGATTGCTAAAGGTCTTTTGCTACATGAAGCATTCGCTAAAGACTGAAGATGTGGCTTTTTTTTTTCCAAATATGTGGATGCCAATGCAAAGTTACAGGGAAAACAAAGAAACAAGAGAAATAACCTAAATCAAAGAAATGCAATAATTCTCTACAAACATATCCTAAAGAAAGAAGATATGAAAATTATCTGATGAGGTATTAAAAGTAACTTATAAAGATTCTCAATGAGCTCAGAAGACTATGTATGAACAAACAGAATTTTAATGAAGAGAGATAAAATGTTCAGAAAGAAGCAAACAAATTTGGAGCTGAATAATACAATAACTGAAATGAAAATTTACTATCAGGATTCAATAGACACAAATAAAAAAAAGTTACTCTATGTTTATGAATTTGAAAACTTAATATTGTAAAAATGTCCATAATTACCAGGTAATCTATAGATTCAATGCAATGCCTATCAAAATTTCAATAGCATTCATTACACAAATAGAAAAAAAAATCCTAAAATTCATTTGGAACCACAAGGACCACTAATAGCCAAAACAATCTTGAGGAGAATAAAATTGGAGGCATCACATTTCCTGATTTCACAATAGATTACTAAGATATCAAAAACATATACAAAGCAATAAAAACAATATGGTACTGACATAAAGACAGACATACAGACCAATGAAACAATACAAAGCCGAGAAATAAATCCATGCATATGTAGTCAACTATCTTTGACAGAGTACCAACAATAAACAATGAGAAAAAGATAGCATCTTCAAAAAATGTGTTGATAAGATTGAGTCCACACATGCAAGAGAATGAAATTGGTATCTAGTATCACATACAAAAATCAACTGAAAGGAGATAAGACCCACAACTGTAAAACTCCTAGAAAAAGAGGGAGACAAAGCTTTAATGCATTGATCTTGGCTACCATTGCTTAGATATCTACCGAAAGCACATAAAAAGGCAAAAATAGACAAGTGGAAAACTGTTATGTGGCAAAAGAAACCAATACCAGAGGGAAAAGGCAACCTGGAAACCGAAAAGAAACATTTGCAAATCATATATTACTATGAAAATTATTTTGGCCTCACATACCCCTTTGAAATGCTCTTGGGGATCTGAAGCCTTGACAGACCATACTTTGATAATCATTTATCTAGCTCCATTTTCCACAGCATGTCAAGCTGAATTTGTACATGGCCTTACTGAAAATCCTTCCCTAAAATATGGTCATCCTCTTATATTTCTTACTTTAAATGAGGACACTAGAATCCAGTTAGTTTCCAAAGTTTAGAATAACACCAGAATTATTAGAAATAATGCTAGAAAATATTCTATTTTTTCCTGCTACTCTAATACCTATATTCATCAATCTAAGTGAAAACAGATTTTTAGATATTTTATCTGCCACCCTATCCCAACTTCTCAATTTTTTTGTCACAATGAAATTCCCTATAATCTTCCATCCATAACATTACTATATTCTACTAAAAAAAAAAAAAAAACATTTTTAGTCTCACACAAGTCTTTCCCAACACTGCTTTCAGAGTGATCTTTCTAAAATTCAAATCATCTCTCCCCAGCACTAGGCTTGAAAAATATTATAAAATTTTATATACAATCTTCCCTGACTGATGTCTGTCTACTTTTGTGGGTTAGTTAGTATCATACTCCAAATACAAGATGTCTCACATTTTCCCCCTTAGATCTTTGAACCTTCCTACTGTCCTTGAGATTCAGCCTATGAATATCCTCACCATGCAAAGTGGATTATCTGCTCTAGAAGATTTGAAGAAGGGGAATGTTTTAGTCTATTTTCCATGGCTATAACAGAATGTCTGAGATAGGTGACTTATAAATAACAAAGTTTGGAAGGACGGGAAGTCCAAGGACACAGCACCGGAACCTGCTTGGCTTCTGTCATGCTGTACATGACTCCTGCCACCAAATGAAAGGGCAAATGGTCATGTACACAAGAGGCAGAACACAAGGGGTAACCCTGTTTTATAACAACCTACTCTTGAGAGAAGGAGAGCTCTCCTATTCCCTCTAAAATTAATCCAGACCTAGAATAATTAATGGAGATCCACAAGAGAAGCATTACTCTTACTTAATAACCTAATCAGATCTTAAAGGCACCACCTCCCAATACCACCACTATGGTAATCAAATCACAGGAAGAGTTGTAAGAGGAGTAAATTATTTTTATCGCTCCCTCTCTTCGTGGAGGAACGACACCAAGCCCTGCCTAGGCTTCATATCTGAGTCACGGCACCATTATGTCGCTCCCCCTCTTCGTGGAGGAACGACACAGGACCCTGCGCTGTTCTTTCATCTGCTCGGCCCTCCCCGGGTTTGCTGCTGGTTCTTCCCGGGTTGGCTACCATCCCTTCCACCTCCGTGGAAGGGCAGTTCCCCCTGGCCACATTCCCCACTTCCGCAGAGGAGCGGCACACCGCCGGCCGGCTTTCTGGGGGCTGCACAGGTGTTCCCCTTAGATGTTCCCCTTAGATGTTCCTGGTGCATGCCGTCTCTCTCCTCCTTTATAGTCCTCCTCTGCCAATCCCAACTCGGCTGCCCACACGCCGAGTACGCTGCTCTCCTCCAATCAGGAGCAAGTCCTACAGTTTATTGGTTGAACTGGAGGCAGCTGTGCAGAAGCTGTTTACTTCTCTCCCAGCGCCGTATTGTGGGAGAGCAGATGCATAGAATAAGTCTTAATTCCAGTAACTCAGTCTAGTCCGGTTTGCTCCCCACAGATCCCCCTTTCTTTTTATTTTTGGCGTTGATACGCGCCTGTCTTCGGTGTCCCGCAGCACACACTCTGCTCTACTTGCTAGAGTTGCCACAGGTTCTTACACATCCTATCAATCAGGCAAACCGAATCCGGGTCCTCTCTTCGCCATGTTGTGAGGAGGTTTTTAGGCGCTGATGCGTGCCTGTGTTCGGTGCCCCGCAGCGCATGCTCTGCTCTGCCTGCAGGGGACTTACAAGACCTATCAGGCAAACCGAATCCAAGCCTTCTCATTGCCATATTGTGGGGGAGACTTATTAGTGTTGGTTCGTGCCTATCTTCGGTGACCTGCAGCTCATACTCTGGTCGAGCTGCTTGCTGGTACTTACCGCCTTAATCAGGCAGACCGAATCCAAGCCTCCTAATTGCTGTATTGTGGGGAGGCCTTTCTGATGTTAATTCGTGCCTGTCTTCGGTGACCTGCGGCGCATAAGCTGCTAGCCGCCCGCAGGTGCTCATCGCCTCACTTAATCAGGCAGACCGAATCCAAGCTTTCTCATTGCCATGTTGAGGGGAGGCCTTTCTATTTCTCTATTTCTCTATCTCCGGGCATTCCTATTTCCCCCATTTTACTTCTATCTTCCAGCATTCCTATTTCTCTCATTTTACTTCTAAACTTCTGTTTCTCTTATCCCCACGGCCTCCCGGTGCCCGCCCCAAGGCTGCTTCTCGGCGGCTTCCCGGCTGAGCCGCTTCAGCCCGCACCTCTCTCATCTGCGCGGCTTCCCGGCTTTGCGCGGCTTGGCTTCGCGCACTCCGCGGTCTCCACGCCCTTCGCGTCTGCACCACGGCCTCGCGCCAGCCCCGTTCCCTATCTATTCACGCCCCGTGCTCTCTCTGCACGCGGCGGCTTCCGCGAGTAACACAGCGTAGCTTACGTGTCCGCCACTAGCATTCAATCTAAGTTCCCCGGGCTAGCCTGGCGAATTCAACCCAGCGTACGTCTCCGCCCCACGGTTTGGCTTCCCGTCCTTTGCTCCCCGGGCTAATCAGACGGATCCCAACCAGGCTCACGTTTCAGCTTCTGGTTTCAACTTTTCGCCCCCTATTCCCGGGCTAACTTGAGAATCCCAAAGTGGCTTTCGTTTCCGCCCTGGCCTGCCCCCCGCGGCTTCAATTTCCCTAACATTTTTCTCTACCCGGTATGTTTCCCCAAGCTTTCCTCCAACAATATTCTTCCCTCATTTCTCCTGGCCTCTCCCCACAGTCCGCATCTGAGTCTGTTTGTTCTAGCTTTCACTTTCGCTTTCGACCTTAGAGATTTCTCCCAGCTTCCCCCCGTAGTCCGTAGTCCGTATCTGAGTCTATGCCTAGGCTTTCAATAGCTTCTTCCGGCACCTTTTTCGTCCGGCTTTTCCCTAGGCTGTTTGCTAGTCTCTCTCTCCGATATTTTCCCAGTTCTTCCCGTTTCTTCCCTCCTAAGTTTCCTATCCGTCCTGGGTTTCCTATCCGAGCTAGGTTTCCTATCCGAGTCACGGCACCATTATGTCGCTCCCCCTCTTCGTGGAGGAACGACACAGGACCCTGCGCTGTTCTTTCATCTGCTCGGCCCTCCCCGGGTTTGCTGCTGGTTCTTCCCGGGTTGGCTACCATCCCTTCCACCTCCGTGGAAGGGCAGTTCCCCCTGGCCACATTCCCCACTTCCACAGGGGAGCGGCACACCGCCGGCCGGCTTTCTGGGGGCTGCACAGGTGTTCCCCTTAGATGTTCCCCTTAGATGTTCCCCTTAGATGTTCCTGGTGCATGCCGTCTCTCTCCTCCTTTATAGTCCTCCTCTGCCAATCCCAACTCGGCTGCCCACACGCCGAGTACGCTGCTCTCCTCCAATCAGGAGCAAGTCCTACAGTTTATTGGTTGAACTGGAGGCAGCTGTGCAGAAGCTGTTTACTTCTCTCCCAGCACCATATTGCGGGAGAGCAGATGCATAGAATAAGTCTTAATTCCAGTAACTCAGTCTAGTCCGGTTTGCTCCCCACAATTTTCAAGTCACAGTGGAGAGGAAGTCAATCATGACGACAAATGGGGGCAAGAGCCTTTCCAAAAGAACATGAGCAAAGGGAAGAACATCTACAACGACACAATGTACTCCCCAAAATGCACAAATTGGAAATTAGTGATAAAGACATGATTACCCTGTAACCATGTGATTGCATGTAGTTGTAATATCTCATGTAATAGTTTTTAACAAAATTTTATGTAATTCTTTGTAATAAGACTCACTACAATAGAGGACTACTCAATAAGAGTACCTCAATTTTATTTGTAAAAAATGATTAATTATTAAAATGTTGGACATCAAGACAAAAAGATTTGTTACCAACACACACTCTTAAAAAATAAGATTTGTGTATACTTTAAATGAGGTTTTAAGAACTTTCCCCATCTTGATGAGAATTAAAGCATATAAACTCTTAAAGTGAGAGTGAAGCAAAAGGAAACCTCAGTGCAGTTCATCAGAAAATGAAAAGCATCTTGCTGTACTGGAAAGGGACTTTTTAAAAATTTATTTATTTACTTTAAAGTCAGAGTTACACAGAGAGGAGAAGGAGAGGAAGAGACAGAGAGACAGAGAGAGTCTTCCATCCACTGGTTCACTCCTCAGGTGGCCGCAATGGCCAGAGCTGCGCCGATCTGAAGCCAGGAGCCGGGAGCTTCTTCTGGGTCTCCCACGTGAGTGCAGGGACCCAAGGACTTGGACCATCTTCTGCTGCTTTCCCAGGCCATAGCAGAGAACTGGATTGGAAGAGGAGCAGCCAGGACTAGAACCAGAATCCATATGGATGCCAGCACTGCAGGTGGCAGCTTTACCCACTATGCCACAGCACCAGCCCCAGGGACATCTTTTTAAAAACTGCCAAAATGTCCTTATTACTCGCTGTTGCCTTCTTTCTTAAGGTCAGTGAGATCTGTGAACATTTCTATAAGCAAATTCTGCAGCTCATTTGTCAACAGTTAATGAATATGTCAAAGAAACTGATTGTCAGTTAACTTTTATACACAATATTAGCCATATCAGCTAGGCATTTAACTTTGTCATGAATAGGGTGTCTCCTTCAGAGAAATCCCATATTTTAGGATACTATCCTTCATACTGTTAATAAGAAATATTTATCAATCCACACTTCTACATATACCCAAAATAGTAACAATTATGGCTCATAATTCTGGCCCCAAGATGCTATCTTATCTTGAAATACATAAACAATCGGAATGAAAAAAGATATTCTTTTATTGTTGCCTTAATTAAACATTCCATATTCTTTTCCATTGCCTATCGTAATGACTGAAGTTTTTCTCAAACTGAGTTCTATGAAACATGGGTTTCCTTCCATGGCTCAAAAATGTTCTGTAAGGAAGGATTCCACGGTTCAGTACATATGGGTTAACCCATGTTAAACAAAGTAAAACGGTTTTTTTACTACAGTAGGGTTTTTTTGTTTTTTTGTTTTACTCTTTCACTCATATGTGTTACTACTTACTGCAAACGCCTGAGGAGACAGCCAACACTGCGCAGTTATTTGTTCATAGCTGTTTTCTGGGAGAAGGACACTGGTTTTCAGAAGTACCAACTACTTAACACTATACTCAAAGATGCTTTACGTTAAAATTGGGTCTTGGTTTACCTTTTCTGCCTTATCTCCCACAAGCATCCCCAGCACAACTAGAATCAGGTCTCACTAAACTATGAACCATTTTCTAAGCACATTTCCCAGTTTCTTACATCCATACTGCACCATTATAGCTATTATGCCAATCAAACCATACTTAAACTAGCCAGGTCACAGTCATCACCACTGAAACCCACTCAAGCTGCATACATGCTTAGTCCGCGTGCTGTGTGAGCATTCTTGGGCAGCAGCATGCACCCAGATGAGATGAGCTTATTCTTTCTGCCAACTGGGGGCCTCCTATGGGCAAGGGCTGTGTTTAATACATTTTACATTCATTTTAGAATCTGTATTATGCAGCAGAATAAGCTTTCAATTTGCTATTTTATAAATTAGTTGAAATTTACTTTTAAAAAACTCATTCTATTTCTGGGAAAATTGGTATTATACATGGTATTGATTCCTTAAAACATTGGATGAACTATAAATTCTTCATTACCTAATTATGCTGAATGACAGTTAACTGACACAGCACATTCAGAAAAGATTTTTCTAGTACTTCACTTGAAAGCAATTCAGTTGAAAGGAAGACACAATCGAACCAAATGCTACCCATTTGTAAACCCATTCAGATAAACTGAATGTGGACATGACTAACTTGACAATTACTACTCAGTTCATCTGTAGACAATGACAACCTCTTCTGATCACAGTCCAGAGGAAATGCAGAAGAAAGGGACTCTATAATCCTACAAAATGGCATCATTTGAAAGACAAAGTATCTGCACTATTTTTTGTGATTTATTTTTTAAAAAATCACCTTTTTAGAAAAAGAAACTGGCAATACACAAGTGCTACACATTCTAATTATGTCCTCCTTCTCACCTTTCAAAAAATTTAAGAAAACTTTTCCTTTATAACTCTATGAATCATAACATTTAAGATGGCTAAGGCAGTGAACATTACTCTTCCACCTGCAAATTTCCTCCTCTCAAATCTATCTTTGCTTCTGATTTTTTTAAATCATTATTTTCTGAGTTAAGGCACAAAACAAGCACATGGAGATAAGAACTTTAAAGGTAGTGGATCAAGCAGGGCATTTTTAAATTTTCTTTATCTGTATTATTTGAAAGAAAGAGAGATGGAAAACCAGATACAGAAAGACATCTAGTATCTACTAGTTCACTCCCCAAATGCTTACAACAGCCTAGATTGGACCAGGCTGAAGCCAGGAGCCAAGAATTCAATCCAGATTTCCCACATCAGTGGCAGGGATCCAACTGCCTCCCACCGTGTGCATTAGCAAGAAGCTAGAATCAGAAGCATAGCTAGTGGGCCAGTGCTCTACATAGCAGGTAAAGCCACCACCAGCAGTGCTGGCATCCTATCCAGCTGTTCCACTCTGGATCCAGCTCCCTGCTAATGTGCCTAGAAAAGCAGCAGAAGATGGCCCCTGTCCTTGGGCCCCTGCACCCACACGGGAGACCTGGAAAAAGATCCTGACTCCTGGTTTCAGATTGGTCCAGCTCCAGCTGTTGTGGCCATTTGGAGAATGAACCAGCAGATGGGAGATGAGAGAGCTAGAGAGCACTCTCTCTCTTTCTCTCTCTCTCTCTCTCCCTCCCTTCCTCCCTCTCCATAATACTGCCTTTCAAATAAATAAATCTTTATAAAAAAAGAAGCAGCAACAGCAACAGAGCTGGGACTCAAAACCAAGTGTTCCAGTATTTGATGTGGATATCCTAAGTGTGTCTTATCTGTTGCACTAAAGGAGAAGAAACTTTTCATTCACATTTGTAAGTCCATATGCAAAGCAAGCCCCCAAAACATGAAGGTAAAAGACTTCTTCAGCACCTGCTCCCCTGCCCATCCCAGGCTCTTCCTTTTACCTTCCTGTACTTTCCAACCTGAAACTCTTTCAGACAGAGCAGAGCAGTGCAGCTCTCCATACCAAGAAGAGGCTTGATGTTGAGTATCAGACCTCAAAGTCTACAGCTAACTAAGTATTCCATCTACTAATTGTACATGTATGAACATTTATGTTCATCTTATGAACTGAATTTTGTTGAGAGAGAAGAGGAAGTGAATACACCAATAAGTACTAAAGATAGAAAGTGAGGTATTGACTAATTTGGTACCAAAGCTTCAGAGACAGACGAAAGTTGCTTCTTTAGAAAAACAGAAACTAGGTCGACGCCGCGGCTCAATAGGCTAATCCTCCACCTGCAGTGCCAGCACACCAGGTTCTAGTCCCGGTCAGGGCGCCGGATTCTTTCCTGGTTGCCCCTCTTCCAGGCCAGCTCTCTGCTGTGGCCCAGGAAGGCAGTGGAGGATGGCCCAAGTGCTTGGGCCCTGCACCTGCATGGGAGACCAGGAGAAGCACCTGCATGGGAGACCAGGAGAAGCACCTGGCTCCTGGCTTCAGATCAGCACAGTGCGCCGGCAGCAGTGCGCCGGCCACAGTGGCCATTGGAGGGTGAACCAACGGCAAAAGGAAGACCTTTCTCTCTGTCTCTCTCTCTCACTGTCCACTCTGCCTGTCGAAAAAAAAAAAAGAAAGAAAGAAAAGAAAAACAGAAACTAAAGAAAGAAATCAGCTTTTGGATTAGTTGTTTTTCTTGCTAACTGGCTCCTGAAGGGAGTTGCAAAGAAAGGCAAAAAATGAAGAGAAGAAAGTAGAGATAATAATTGGAGAAAGGCTGAGATGGGTAGAAGTTCTTCGTGATGACAAATCAAAGGGTAGATACTTTGAAAATAGTAAAATACATGCTGACAGTTGAAATTACTTGTGTGGCAAGTCTTTGGCACAGTGGTTAAGATGCTGCTTGGGATGACTGCATTCTCTATTGGAGTGCCTTGGTTCACGCCCCACCTTGACTTCTGATTTCAGCTTCCTCCCACCTTGTACCCTGGGAGGCTCAGGTGGTTGGGTTGCTGCCACCCATGTAGGAGACAGACAGTTCTGGGATCATGGCTGAGGCCTGACCCAACCTTGGCTACTGCAAGCAATTAGGGAGTGAAACAAATGGAAAATCTCTGTCCATCTCTGTTTACCTATCTCTTAAATAAACAAACAAAAATTAAAGTTATTTGTATCATAGTAATATAAAGTCCTTCTCTGATTCTCCTATGAACTCCTCAGTAAATTATATTTACTAATCAATATTTGGTGGAGTGTATTTGTATAAAACTAGAGATGTGAATTTTGTGTCTGGGTCAACATGACATCATGTTATAGGATCTTGGGAGAAAATAAGACGTTGCAATATAAGACCTCGGAAAATCAGCATCAGTGTAAGTAAGGGAATTATGTGTATTTTCACAAGCCATGATCTTAGCTACATTTGGACCTGGGTATACCAACTTGGCCTTGAACTCCATCATAATCACTTATTAGCTATGTGACCTTGGGTAAGCTGATGTCTCCATTTTCCTATCTGTAATATAAACACAATGACATTACTCCCGTTGTGCACCTAATACTTGGTAACACCCATTAACTTTAGTTATATGAACACTAAATTGCTTAGCAAATGTATTTGATACAACTAGGGCTCTTAAGGAGCTAATGCTACAACATGAAAAACACAATCGCTTTATTTAAAAAAAAATTGTTTCTTTAACAAACTATTTCAGAATAGCTTTTTTAATTTATAAAACAGAATTTGGGAAGTAGTACAGAGTCCCAGATATCCCATACTTCTCTCTTCCTATTACTGACATCTTACATTAGCCTGATATATTTGTCACAATTAATGAACCACACTCAGCTTCTCAGAGGAAATTTGGATAAAGAAGCATTCTTTAAACCAACGTGAAATTTCTATAAAAATATAGCCTTGTGTTATGAAGCAGTCCCACTTTGACTCTCAACATCACACAGACAGGTCTGTGATGGTCCAAGGATGCCTTCTCTTAGTCCTTGTTGTACAGTTGCTTATTTAACAAGATTGTAAGAAGAGACTTAGAGGGAAGTGTTCATTTGCCCAAGACTTATTGCCACAGGCTTGCTGCTCAGAGAGAAAGTTATAGAAAAGGAAGAAACAGCTGGAGCCACGTGCTCAAAGGAGTCAATCAAAACCAAGTTCTAAGGCGGCAGATCAGGCCCACAGGCCACCAATGCACATGGCTGGATCCCATCGCGACTGTGGTCCCACCACCTCTGCGGTCCCACCACCGCATCAGGTGTGTGGGAAAGATGATGCTCCCCAACCTTGCTACTGCAGTGGCAAAAATAGGACCAGAGGCTAAAGATCTACCACCTTGTCCTGCATTATGCCTGTACAGTGGCTGATTTCCCCTAAGCAATTGATTAACCTGAAAAGTCAGGGTCCCTCCTGTGAGATCTGATGTTTGGTGCTGCTGGATATCGGCTTGTTTCCCCAAAGTACAAGGGAAACACGGGCACTCATTCTTGGTACTGCCCTTATGTCTTAAAAGAAGTTTTGATTCATATGCTGCCTGGCCATTCACCATCATTGCTTTCTTATTAGGGTTCAAAGGAATCCTCTACCCTTTGTGACAATGCTTCTTTTAATATTAGTCTTGCAGTTCATTAAGCTTCCACTTGCTAACATAAAAAGAAAGGCAAACCTAACTCAGAAGAAAATATAGAGTAGATGGCTGACAATTTACAGGACAGTTTTGCAAAAGAGACTGTCTGATGGGATTGAATTCAGAAGGAAAAGTAAATGCCACTTTCTAATTACAAGCCTTGAACTTTTGCTTTCACTGAACCATTTCCAAGTGCTTCATCCCTTTTGTCAATTGTCTTGTTGAAGGACAAAACCATTACTTTAATTAGCTCCTTTTCCCCTGTTTCTTCTTATTAAGACAACTCATTTAGCAATACATGTCCAGTAGTTCCTTCCTGTAACTTCCAAGTGGAAGAGATAAAAATTTAACAAGCTAATTTATAAATATTGGAAACAATAACAACAACAAACTTGAAAAGTAAAGATAATAGGTAGATCTATATTTGGAATGGGTCTAGATTATGCACAATAATCCTCAATTTGTATTCCTACAAGAAAGTTGTAATTAAAGTCAGGTTGCACATGATTAAGTACATCAAGAAGAGTGATGAAAAGATGCACAAAGTATGAGTGGACAGGTTGAGAGCTCTGAACATCTACACAAATGAAAATGGGTTGGGAAGCTACAGAAACAATGGACTATTGAGCTAAATTCATAAATTCATATTTTTGCTTTACCAGGATGACAGCTTTTTTTTCCACTGGAGCACAAGTGTTACATACTGAGACTGGTACTGTAAAGTTATTAATAAGCATCCTCTCCTGCCTCAGAATTGAGTTCATCCATGTATTCTTCCTAATCTTCAAAGCCCTGAACAAATCACTGTGGAGGCCTGAGAGGGTAACTGTGAATACTGTGGCACTAATGTCACCCTGTCCTTTTGCTTACTTAAGCTCATGCCAACACCCTGATGAATAATAAGCTAACAAGTGTAGGACTAACAGCCAATAAGCAGATGGAAAATCCAGTATGATTCCCAAAGTGCTCTGAGGAGCTGGGCATTTTCAGGCATATCCCAAAGACACAGGTCTGCCCAGAAACAGACAGCCCAAAAGCCTACCCTGGTGCTGCGTGGAAGCTTTATGAAAAAAATCAATCAAGATATATAATGCAGGATATTTGGAATGAATTCAGATGTTCTTAAAGTAAATCAGATTTGATCTCAAAGTTTATAGAAAAAGGACCCACTGTGTTATCCTATGTTCTTAGATACACAAATTATCCATTATAAAAATATCAGTTTTCACCCAATCTTTGTTCCTTGTATGCTTCCTCACTACTTCCTCCTTCTATTTTCCCCTCAAAGGTCTAAAGACCCACACATACAAAAAAACTGTTAAAACTCATAAATGAATTCAGCAAGGCAGCAGAATACAAAGGTTGTATACAAAAATCAGTTGCTCTCTATGCACTATCAAATAATACTATGAAAATATTACATAACAATTGTATTCACAAGAGCATAAAAAAGAACAAAATGCTTAAGAATTAACCGAAGTGGTAAGAGATTTGAACAAGATACATAAAATATAAATATGTAGAAACACCTGCAAGTTCATGGATTGGAAGACTTGAATTATTTAAAATATCCAAACTACCCAAAGCAATCTGCAGACTCAATGCAATCCCTACCAACATCTTAATGATATTTTTGTAGAAATAGAAAAACACATCCTAAAATTTACATGGAATCTTAAGGATTCCATATAGGTTTTTAAAAACTCTTGACAAATAAGAAAAAAATGGAAGACTCACACTTTCTGGTTTCAAAATATGCTACAATGATACAACAATCAAACCAGTACATTACTGGCATAAAATCAAACATATAGACCAATGGACTAGATTAAAATGCCCAGAAATACAACCCTCTATTTATGATCAAATTATTGTTAACCAGGGTATTAAGATCATTAAATAGACAAAAGACAATCTTTTCAACAAATGGTGCTGAAGAAAGCATATAATACATCTTAATAAATAAATGAAGTTGTATTCTTACCTAATACTATGCACAACAATTACTAAAAATGGATTAGACACCTAACTAAGAACTAAAACCAAAAACTCTTAGATGTAAACACAGGACAAAATCTTCATGATATTGGACTTGGAAATGATTTCTATCATATGATAACAAAAGCAGAGCAACAAAAAAATAGGTAAACTGGAGTTCATGAAATTTTTATATTTGTACATCAAATTTTACTATAAAAAGCAATCTATAGAATGAAAGAAAATATTTGCAAGTCACAAATCTGATAAAGTGTAATTCTCTACACAATATAGAAAACTCTGAAAACTCAACAACCAAAAACAAAAATAATCAAAAATAGCCAAAGTACTTGAATAAACATTTCTCCCATCTCCAAAGAAGACAATCACACAAAACACACCCAACATTACTAATCATGGAGGAAATTTGAGTTGAAACTCCATTGCGACCCTATCTCATTTAATACCACTGAACTATACACTGAAAATGGTGAAAGTGCTAAATTTTATGTTACATGTATTTTACCACAATTTTTAAAGCATACTTTGGAGCTTCTTATTTATAACAGTATATAAACAAAGATAATGTGAATGACAAAAATAAGTACTAAGAAAATTAATTTTCAATATCTCTCATGAGTTTATCTTCTACAAGCCTAAAAAATGTTAAGATTTACCAACACTTCCGTTCCCTCATTTATACCAACAGCTCCTAAGTCCCTATCTTTATGTGTCTTCTTACTTCAGACACATAATGTGAACTTCAGAGTAAATGTCTCTATATTAATGTACCAGTGTCACTTACATCTGAACATGAAAAAAACAATATCCCCCCAAAAAATATTGTTTTCTGCATTTCCTGTTCTATGAACTAGTATCACAAACTGATTTGTTCATTTAGGGACAAAGGAGATATTGTAGAGACATCAACTTCATTTCTTTTTATTCTTTCCCTTTCCTTCTATTCCCACTAAGTAAAACTCCGCACCTTTTTTCATCTCGGTATCACAGTAGCAGCATAATTAGATGGCTTTCTCTCAATGCAGCCTGCTTCAAATTCCTCCTCCTAATTACCACTGGAATGATGATCCTAAAATGTAAATATCATTTACCAACCCTGCTTGAAAGTCCTTTTGAATATCCCTATAATTTTTACCTTATTTTTTAAATTTCACTTAAAGTATACAAACTTCATGTGTTTCATATACAGATTTAGGAACATAGTGATATTTCCCATCCTATGCTCCCTCCCACCCATGCTCCCACCTTCTTCCCCCAGCTTCTCCTATTTTCATTCTTAATATTTACAAGCATCTATTTTCAGTGTACTTTATATTCATAATATTAACCTTACACTAAGTAAAAAGTTCAACAAATAATATGAAGGAAAAAACACTGTTCCTCAACAGTGGAGACAAAGACAAAGGCTATAAATAATCATCAAATCTCAAAATGTCCATTTCACTCCAGTACATTACATTTTTGGTATTCTGTTAGTTGTAACAGATCAGGGGAAAAATATGGTACTTGTATTTTGAGACTGGCGTATTTCATAAGTATAATGGTTACCAATTACACCCATTTTGATATAAAAGACAGATTTAAATCTTTTTTTAACCACTGAGTACTATTCCATAGTGTACATAGTGTATATATATATTTTTTATCTAGTCATCAGTTGAGGAACATCTGTGTTGATTCCATATATTAACCATAGTGAACTGAGCTGCAATGAACATGGGGTAGAGATAACTCTTTAATATACTTATTTCATTTCCCTCAGGTAAATTCAAGAGTGGGATGGCTGTGTCTTATGGTAGAACTATTTTTAGATATTTTTTAGGTATCTCCATACGGTCTTCCAAAATGGCTGCACCAGTTCACATTTCCACCAAGAGTGTATAGGATACATTTTTCCCCATATTCTCGCAGAATTTATAGTTTGTGGATTTTTGTATGAGAACCATTCTGACTGGGAAGAGGTGAAACTTCATTGTGGTTTTGATTTGGATTTCTCTGATGGCTAATGATCCTGAGCATTTTTTCATGTGTCTCTTGACCATTCAAATTTCCTGTTTTGAAAAATGCCTGTGCAAGTCCTTGGCCCATTTCTTAACTGGATTGTTTGTTTTGTTGTTGTTGAGTTTCTTGAGCTCTTTTTTTTTTTTTTTCTTTTTTGACAGGCAGAGTGGACAGTGAGAGAGAGACAGAGAGAAAGGTCTTCCTTTGCCATTGGTTCACCCTCCAATGGCCGCCGCGGCCGGCGCGCTGTGGCCGGCACACCGCTCCGATCCGATGGCAGGAGCCAGGTGCTTCTCCTGGTCTCCCATACGGGTGCAGGGCCCAAGCACTTCGGCCATCCTCCACTGCACTCTCGGGCCACAGCAGAGAGCTGGCCTGGAAGAGGGGCAACCGGGACAGAATCCGGCACCCAACCGGGACTAGAACCCGGTGTGCCAGTGCCGCTAGGCGGAGGATTAGCCTATTGAGCCGCGGCGCCAGTTTGAGCTCTTTATAGATTCTGGATATTAATTCTTTTTCAGTTTCATAGTTTGCAAATATTTTCTCCCATTCTGTTGTTTACCTCTTCACTTTGCTGAGTGATTCCTTTGCAGTGTAGAAGCTTCTACCCTTGAAATAATCTCATTTGTCTGCTTTTGCTTTCAATGCCTGTGCTTCTGGGGTCTTTTCCAAGAAATCTTTGCCTATGCCAATGTATTGCTCAGTTTCTCCAATATTCTCCTGTAGTATTTTGATGATATCGGGTAATAGATTTAGATGTTTGATTGATTTGAGTTGATTTTTGTATAAGGTGGGAGGGAAGGGTCTTGTTCCATATTTCTGTACACAGATATCCAATTTTCCTAGCACCATTTATTAAAGAGACTGTCCTTGCTCCAGGGATCCATTTTACCTCCTTTGTCAAAGATTAGTTGGGTGTAGATGCATGCATTGAATACTAGAGTTTCTATTCCATTTCACTCATCTCCATGTATATTTTTGTGCCAATACCAAGCTGTTTTGATTATAACTGCACTGTAGTACAACTTAAATTCTGGTATTGTGATGCCTCTGGCTTTGTTTTTGTTGTATAATATTGATTTAGCTATTTGGGTTCTCTTTCGCTTCCATATTAATTTTAACATTGTATTTTTCTAGATTTGAGTGAAATGTCATTGGTATTTTGATTGGGAATGCATTAAATCTGTAAATTGTTCTGGTAGCATGGACATTTTGATAATACTGATTCTTTCAATCCATGAACATGGAAGATTTTTCCATTTTTCTATCTTCTTCTTTCTTTAATGTTTTGTATTTTTCATCGTAGAGGTCTTGGACATTTTTGGTTAAATTTATTCCAAAGTATTTAATTTTTCTGCAGTGATTGTGTTGGGATTGATCTTAGAAGTTCTTTCTCAGTCATGGTATTATCTGCATATAAACAGACTATTGATTTTTATGCATTAATTTTATATCCTGCCACTTTACCAAATTATTTTATGGGTTCCAGTAGTCTCTTAGAATCTTTTAGATCCCCTATATATAGAATCATGTCATCTGTAAATAGCAATAATTTTAATTCCTCTTTCCCAATTTGTATCCCTTTGATTTATTTTTCTCTGGCTAAAACTTCCAGGATTATACTGAATAGTAATGGTGAGAGTGTGTATCCTTGTCTGTTTCTGGATCTTAGTAGGAAAGCTAACTTTCCACCATTCAGTAAGATGCTAACTGTGGCTTGTGATAGATTGCTTTGATTGTCTTGATGAATGTTCCTTCTATATCCAATTTGCACAAAGTCCTCACTATGAAAGGATGTTAAATTTATTAAATGCTTTCTCTGCATCTATTGGAATATTCATATGATTTTTGTTCTTCAGTTTGTTAATGTGATGTATCACATTTATTGATTTGTAAATGTTGAATCATCCCTACATACCAGGAATAAACCCCACTCCATCTGGGTAAATGATCTTTCTGATGTGTTGTTGGATTCGACTGGCTAGCATTTTGTTAAGGATTTTTACATCTATGTTTACCAGGAAAACTGGTCTTTTGTTCTCTTTCTCTTTTATATATTTTTTTTCTGATTTAGGAATTAAGGTGTTGCTGGCTTCACAGAAGGAGTCTGAAAAGATTCAACCATTTCAATTGTTTTGAATAGCTTGAGCTGAATTGGAATTAGTTCTTTAAATGTCTGGTCCTGGGATTTTCTTTGTTAGGAGGGGCTTTATTACTGATTCAATCTTCATATTGGCTATTGGTCTGTTTAGGTTTTCTATGTCTTCATTGATCATTTTTGGTAGATTGTATATGTCCAGGAATCTACTCATTTCTTCTAGGTTTCCCAGTTGGTTGGCATACAACTCTTTGTAGCAATTCCCGATTATCCTTTTTATTTCTCTGGTACCTGTTGTTACATTTTCTTTTTCAACTCTGATTTTATTAATTTGGGTCTTCTCCCATTTTTTTTAGTTAAGCAAATTGTGTATCAATTTTGGTTGTTTTTTTTTTTTTCAAAAAAAAAAAACTCTTAACTGATCTTTTGTATTTTTGTTTCAATTTTGTTTATTTTTTCTCTAAGATTAATTATTTCTTTTCTCCTACTAATTTGGGGTTTGGATTGTTGTTTTTCTAGGTCCTTGAGATGCACTCATAGCTAATTTATTTGGTGCCTTTCCATTTTTCTAAGGTAGGTACCAATTTCTATAAACTTCTCCCCATTTTTGCATATGTTCTAGTGATTTTTGAATTGTTGATTTCCAGTTTCATCACATTGAGGTCAGCTACTTCATGGTATGATTTTTATTGTTTTGAATTTACTAAGACTTGCTCTGTGACATAGCATGTGGTCTATCCTAGAGAATGTTCCCTGCACTGGTGAGAAGAATGGGTATTCTACAACTATAGGATAAAAAGTCCTGTAGATATCCATTACGTCCATTTGGTCTATAGTGTTGATTAGCTCTGTTGTTTCTTTGTTGATTTTCTGGCTAGTTGATTTTTTCTTCTGCCTCACCAAGTCTGTTCTTATGGCTTTCCATTTTATTGTTTATTTGACATAATGAATTCTTCATTTCTAATATTTCATTTTGACTTCTCTTCATAATCTGAATTTCATGGGAAAATTTTTCATCTATGTCATGTATGGATGTCTTTAACTTTTGAATTTGCTTCTCATTGCTTCTGAATAATCCTATGATCAATTTTTTGAAGTCCATTTCATGCATTTCATCAATCTCTTTATCTTCACATTCTAATATTGAAGTGATATTATATTCCTTTGCAAGGGTCATGTTGTCTGCCTTATTCTTATTTCTTGACTTTTACATTTATTTTTAGGTATTTGTAGAAATACTTGCTGGTTTTTTTCTATGATGGCTTTTATCTTTGTACTATGCCTCTGTGGTTGGTGTAGTGTCTGCTCGTTCATTGAATACCAAGAGGTGTGTGCTTGGTATGGCCAGGGAGCTCTGATCAGTGCTCCAGGGTTGGGCAAGCATCCATAGTGACAACCAAGGTGGGCCTGGTTGATCTCCTCTTGTTAGCATAAAGGAGGATATTTTTATGTTTTATGTTAGCCTAAGAACAATCCCACCTCCTCTCTTCCAAGGGGATCAATGCCCAAGTGTTAGCCTAGAGTAGGCAAAACCCTCACCCATACTGCCAAATTAACCACATAAGGATCTGTGCAGTCCTCACTGTGAGCACAAAGCCTGCTGCAATGATCTAACCTAGGCAATCAGAGAGCTCTGAGCATGTATAGCCATTCACAATGATTATCCAGAGTCCCAGCTACAACCCGTGCCCTCTCATGCAGTCACAGTATTCCCACAGTCTCAGCACAGAAGGCTCCCACAGTCAGGGTGCAGAGGATCTGCTCCACCCTACTAGCCTGTTCTGACCACAGAGAGGCAGGGACATTTCCAGAGCCAGCTGTCTGGGGTACTTCCCTTAGGCTAAGTTAGCCCCAGATCCTGTGATACGTTGGGAGACTGGAGGTACCTCACTATTCTGTGTGGGTGCCCAGCTCCTTGTCAATTCTCCCAGCCAGACTCAGAGTCAGTGAGGAATGTGGATTTTTCCCACTGGTAAAATTCCTGGATCACACTTGTGCATAAGAGCCACAGGCCACAACCCCTATTCATTTCACAATGGTGCCTTCTCTGCATCAGTCTTCAGGTGCGCACAAGAGACTTTAAAGCCAGTACTGATAACAGATTGGTTCTTTCTCTTTGCCCATTGTCAGATGTGCACACTAGAGCTGTTGCTGCTGATATTGGAAATGACCCCCTAAAATTTATACAAAAATGTGGCCCCTCAAAGTTCCCCAGAAGCGCCATCTGGGGTGCCACATATGCTACTAGAATTTGGGGTGCCATATGATATCACCTTATGCTTATTAATAAATTCCCAATATTAATAAGCCCAAGAGGGTTCTTGCCTAATATTTAGAGAAGAATTCTAAATACTGGCACAGATAAACGAGGCAGCATGGTACATTTTAAGCCTTTATTTAGTGAGAATGATGCATAGGAGAGTGAGAACTTTATCTAAGAGAGAGAGGTAAATCTGGGTTCATACTGAACACAAGGAACCAGCCACATGGAGGAACATCTAGGCCAGGAAGCCTAGGGTGTGTGGCCCGAAGGCCACGTACCCTGGAGGTGCAGGGCTATAGCAAGCCCCCTCCTAGCAAGAGGCCAGAGAAGAGAAGGGTCGGGACACACTGTGTCTCAGGATTTTAATCCACTTCCAAAGAGGAGTTGTTAATTAACCTGATTGGCTGGTGGGCACCCAGGTGTGGCCAGGTAGGGGAATGAGGTCACACAGGGGCATGGCAAAGGTGTGGTCTTCCAGCTCACAAACCTAATCAATTTTAACCTGTATGCCTGCCTACTTCAGCTGCTACTACTGCTGACAAGATGGCCAGTTGGATGTGTACACTAGAGCTGCTGCTTATGTCCAAAATGGTGCCCGTTCTCTCCCAGTGGGTTGCCAGGCACCATTATGAGTGTGGGGTGGTGGTTGGGGTGGCGAGAGAAACATGACCCCCTTTTTTTTCCGTGCTGTGTTAACAGGTACACTGTTGCCCTTAGGGCTCCAGGCCAGACTCAATAAACAGTGTAGTTCAGTAGGCTCTCCCTCTGCATAACCAGTGGCATGGGCACTGCAGTCTGATCCCATCTAGCTCTTCAAAGCTGGTGTGCTTTCACTGGCTCTCAGATATTGGGGTTATGTGCTGTGTCTATGCTCATCACTGCACACCCACACATTCCACACAGCTCCACAGCATACCTCTTCCTTCCTTGGAATTTCCATTGTAGTTTTCTCTTTAACTCTCCCCTGAAAATGTACTTCCTCCTCTTTTTTTTTTTTTTTTTTTTTGTACTATTTTCTCCTAGCCTAGAGCAGTGCACCCTTTCCCTATTCCACTTCTTGGAATTAATTTTCATATTAAAGTTGAAAATGCATGATTTACACATGAGAAGGCACCTTCATGAGAAGGCACCTATCTAATTTCTCCATCACTTTTCCACTTTTCCCCGTTGGTTGTGCATCAACAGATTTATTACGCTTCAAAAACACATACTGTTTCACACTTCCCTTCCCTCAAATGTTTTATTTCTTCCTGTTTTCAAGCTAACTCTAACTTATCCTTTCAAACTTCAAAGGTAACTTATCTCCAGAACAATTCTAGATCCCGTCCTTCTCCTTTCTGATTCATATTGTCACCAAGCAAACTTCTACCATAATCTTTATTTCACAGGACTATGATGCTGGATTCACAAATCCACCTCTGCATCCCACTGTAAGCTCCTTCAGGCCTCAATCACACATGCCCACTTCACTTTACCAATAGTTAGTGCTGATATCTGGAACACTGGTTATTCATTACAGACTGGTGAGTGAATTGTTGAAAGAAGAGATGTACAGCATATGCCCACCATATTAAGCAAATTCTTGGACTTTCCAAAATTTTTCTTCTCCAGGTAAATATTTATGAAACATTTATCTGATAGTTTCGACACATTTATTTCTCCTAAGAAGACACCAAGATTTAAGGGACAAGGAGAATCTTTATGAAGATATCAGAAATGGTAGAGAAAGAGAGTCCAACTTACTCACATGCATAGATTTCAAAGATGTTTGCACCAAAATAAGCTTATCTTTTAATTCCATTTTTCCATAAGCTTTTTGAAGTTTCCTGGTATATGTTAAATCCAGAACTTGTAATATTGCCCAAAAGAGAAAGTGAAAACACACACACACACACACACACACACACACACAAATCAGGTAAGATAGTTTTAAAAATCATTTATGATCCTCCCTTGAGTCACATAACCAACATAAAGCACCTCAAGAGAAACTTTGAAAGGGACAATATGGCAAGGCCATTGCTGCTCTATTGGATTAAAAGTGTTCACTAAAGAGAACTCATCAAGCCACTCATGATAAATTGGTGGGATGGAAATTTCTAAGGTCTCAGCATGAGCTACAGAACTCATGAAGAAATGCTAGCACCAACATTTACTGTGTGTGATAAATGGAAGTTCTAGGGCATCTCAAAAATTATCAGCGTAAGCAGAATTAGCAGGATCAGAGCTAGTTGAATTGAACTAGGAAGATAAAGAATCATGGAAATTATAGTTCCTTCAATGGAGATTATAGTTACTTCAAGAGTAACCTGGGCAACAAGTAATTTCCTCAATAGCAAAGCCATAACATTGCCACTTTTTTCATATTCAGTTCTTTAAATTGAATTGATGATTTACAAATAATTAAATTACACTCACATTATTCACTCATCAAATAGATAAAGGGAATACATTTGAATGAAACCCATTCCATGCATATTATAGGTGCACTATTTCAATACAAAAACAGCATGATGGTTTAGCTAATAAAATATAAATCTAGGGGGAAAGAATAAATGGAAATACTATTATGTCTGAATTATTCTGGGTCCCAGCATGATTATCTCCAATAGTTCCTAGAAAGTTAACCTTAAAACTGCTAATTCCAATTGTATGGTTAATTTCATTACAATTTCATAGAAGAAGAATGAATGAATATTTTACCTTAAAGTTAACCATATAGAATGTATATGAGAGCTTTTTGTACTTTCCACTCAATTTTGCTGTAAACCTATAACTCTTCTAAAAAATAAAGTCCATTTTTCCTTATTATAATGTTACTTTGTGGGATGAATAATTGTTCACCAATACTACCAAAAAATCCGTAAGATGACAAAAATATGTTTTTTAAAGATTTATTTATTTATTCAAAAGTCAGTTACACAGAGAGTAGACAGGCAGAGAGAGAGACAGAGACAGAAAGGTCTTACATCCGATGGTTCATTCCCCAGTTGGCTGCAACAGCTGGAGCTGTGCCCATCAGAGGCCAGGAGCCAGGAGCTTCTTTTGGGTATCCCATGCGAGTGCAGGAGCCCAAAGACTTGGGCCATCCTCCACTGCTATCCCACGCCATAGCAGAGAGCTGGATCAGAAGGAGCAGCCGGGTCTCAAACTGGTGCCCATATCAGATGCTGGTGCCTCAGGCCAGGCCATGAACCCCCTGTCCTACTTCTCTCCCATCTCAGGTTTTTAGATACTTTCTAAGGTATATTTAAAAAAAATCTTCTGAAACATCTCTTTCAAAAGTAGTCACTTTTTTTATTTCTGGATCAGCAAACCTTCATTTCCAAGTTCTCCACAAAATTAACAGAAAACAAAAATAGCTGGGCAGCGGCAGGACATACATAGATTTCTTCTAACACAGATTGCTATGGAAACACAACAACCCTCTATTAGAATGAAAGTAGACACATGGTCCACAGTAGAAAAGTTTCCTGGCCGGCGCCGCGGCTCACTAGGCTAATCCTCCGCCTAGCGGCGCTGGCACACCGGGTTCTAGTCCCGGTCGGGGCGCCGGATTCTGTCCCGGTTGCCCCTCTTCCAGGCTAGCTCTCTGCTGTGGCCAGGGAGTGCAGTGGAGGATGGCCCAGGTGCTTGGGCCCTGCACCCCATGGGAGACCAGGAAAAGCACCTGGCTCCTGCCATCGGATCAGCGTGGTGCGCCGGCCGCAGCGCGCCGGCTGCGGCGGCCATTGGAGGGTGAACCAACGGCAAAAGGAAGACCTTTCTCTCTGTCTCTCTCTCTCTCACTGTCCACTCTGCCTGTCAAAAAAAAAAAAAAGAAAAGTTTCCTAAAGTCTTCTCTGAGTAAGTGTCAGATAATTTGTTTACCAGCCATAAGTGACCCTAGATTGTTTGCCTTTGGTAAGACGTTTGGGTGTATGTGTAGAAGACAAAATAGCTATCTCCAGATAATAGATAGAAAAGAATTCGTACTGCTTAGGAAATTTCCCATTGTTCAGGCCAAAACCATGCTGGCTTCCCATCTCTTTTACAATAGATCCAATCTACCAGCAAATCTAATACCTACTCTGGATCCTCCTGTGGAGCTAAAAACATCATTAGTGACTGTGAACCCTCTAGGGTATTATCTCTAGATATTCAAACCTAGAGAGATAAAGTGTTGAGAGATTCAGGCTCTTGAGGACTCCACTATGGCATAGTGTGTAAAGCCGCAACTTGCAACGCCTACGTCTCATATGGGTGCTGGTTCACGACCCGGCTGCTCCGCTTCTAATCCTGTTCCCTGCTAATGTACCTGGAAAAGCAGCAGAGGATGGCCCAAGTTATTGGTCCCCTGCACCCACATGGGAAATGCGGAAGAAGCTCCTGCCTCCTGGGTTCAGCCTGGTCCAGTACTGGCTGTTACAGTAAATAAAGAAATATTTTAAATAGGCTGTGGTATAACACTAGCCACCATGGTTAGAGGAGAAGTTTCATCGAAGGTGTTAAGAGGTACAGGAACCACAAAGAAACACACCCTCTGACAAACTTTCCATCTTAGAAAAATCCCATTTTTCATATAGTTCACATTTTCTACTATCTACATTATAATTCAGCATAGTTACTCAAGTCTTTGCATAAAGTCTTATAAACTCATGGAGCTTATTTGATATTAGTGTGGAACAGAAAGGGCTTCCCTTCCAAGAGCGCCTTCATGATGGCAGCAGCAGATCCTGAGAGAATTGCATTTAGGACCATCTCAAGGATAAGGGCAGAGTAGGAAGAGACCCGTCCAGGAATTGGCATCAGCAAGGAAGAGCAACTAGTGGCAATAAGCAGCAATGTGCTGCCCACACCAGGGCACAGGGAGACACCCTCCAGCCCCCACCATCCTTTCTCCAGGAAGTATCAAAATGCCTTATGGACAGCCTAGAGTTTCAGCTCACTTTCTGACAAGAGAGTGAGGACTTTAACTGAAAGGGAGCAAAATAAATCTGCGCCCTCTGTTTCAGCGCTCCAAGGACAGTGCAGCTGGCTGTGAGAAGACAGACGCAAGAGGGAGAGTTTAGGGCAGAGAGCAGCAAGGCCAGGCAAACAAACAAAATCATTCCTCTGTGGACCAGCAAAGGAGCCAGCCAGGATTTTCACAGACGATTGGAGGGAAATGAGGCCTTCTGTGGAAATCAATAGACAAAGCTTTGTATTTAAAGGAACATGGAATAAAATAAGCAACAGTGTGGTAAATAGTAAACCCTGGCACAAGAATACAGTCATGGCAGAGACCATATTCATCGCTGTCACTGATTCCTATTTTTTTTTTTTTAAATAATAATCCCTAGCAGTAGCAGCAAGAGTCATAACACCAGGAATAGCAAGCAGGTGCCATACCGCTAAGTTCTACCTGATGAGATACAAGCAGAAGCATGCACTGAGGCCCCTGGGAAGGCTGATTCAATGCAGCACCCCATTGCAAGCAAAGTCCCTATTGTCCTTCCCTTTTTTTTTTTTTTATTTGACAGGCAGAGTGGACAGTGACAGAGAGAGACAGGGAGAAAGGTCTTCCTTCCGTTGGTTCACCCCCGAAATTCCGCTATGTCCGGCGCACTGAGCCAGTTCCGAAGTCAGGAGCCAGGTGCTTCTCCTGGTCTCCCATGAGGGTACAGGGCCCAAGCACTTGGGCCATCCTCCACTGCACTCCCGGGCCACAGCAGAGAGTTGGACTGGAAGAGGGGCAACTGAGAAAGAATCCGGTGCCCCGACCGGGACTAGAACCCAGGGTGCCGGCGTTGCAGGTGGAGGATTAGCCAAGTGAGCTGCAGCGCCGGAGTCCTTTCTTTTCTTCTTGTGGTGTCTATCACATATATGGATGGAACTTCAAAAACCTTCCCAAAGCCTGACATGACCTTGAAGATGGAAACTCTGCTAGGGTAAGAAAATTGAAACCAAGAAAAAGCCCAAGGCCCTAGTGACTGTGTAGCCACTCAATCTCCTTGTCTTTGGATTTCTTTTGCAATAGAGAAAAATAAACAGATATGTCATTTAATGAGCTGTTATTTCAGGTCCTTTAGAGTATTCAGCTACATCTGATCCTACATGATACAAGCCCAGTACAGAACCTGTAAGAGAATCATTCTAGAAGCTACACAGATGAACATCAGTACAGACCAAAAAGGATTCCGTTAACTTGGGTGTATATTGTTTCACTGAGAAATATCTAAGTATTCAGACCCATTGTACATTTATACATATGATAAATGCATAGAAATTATACAGTGTTCATTCCAGAAGTCCAGTCATCCTCAACAAATCTTTTTATCATCTTTGTATATGTAGAGATAAATGAACTCACCAGTATTTCTAAGGACAAGGACTGTGCCTGGCCACTGCTAGCAAGTATCTGCTCCTTACAGTGATCAAACACCAGCAAGCAGCACTAGCACTCCTTGCACAAGAATGACATTCACAGATTGCTTTCCTAAGTGTGACATGTGTTACCCAAGCACCAGAGGAAATGATGCAAAGTAAAAAGCATGATCTCTGCCCTTCTTCTGCTTGCTGACATTTATTTCTAGGGCCTCTCCCATGTGTGAGTCTTATATTACGCAGTGGAGACACAGAGGTTAATTAAAGGGAATCTCTGCTCTCAATGAACTTACCATTTGGAAAGGGACAAGGAACAATTAAATGGGATCTTGAAATGTAAGGACCTCATGGCTCATGGAAAGGGAACAGATCGAGTCATGAGTTAGAAAATGCTTCTGTGAAATGGAATGTCAGAAAAATCCATACAGCTATCTGGGAAAAAATAGGTGGAGTGGAGAATACCCAGGCATAAGGAAATACAAGAAGACTAGAGATGGGACGGTACATTTAGGGTATAACCTGTCTGCTGAATGAGCTGAATGTGATGGAACACAAACAGGAAACACTCTTGCTCACCTATCACTTAACTGATGTGCTCCATTGATTCCTATCAAATTCGAACCCCTTTTGCCAACCTGCACCAATCATATCACTTTTCAGTTAACTTCAGCTTGAAAAAGTTTTTTAAAAAATATAAACCAAAAGATCATTCTCACCCAATCTCATAGCCTTAATTGACATCCATACAGTATCCACTTTCACATTTGTATCTCCAGACCCAACCTCCCTCATGAACTCTAAAATTCTGCATGACATCTACACTTGGGAGTCTAGCAAACATCTCAAAATTAACCTGCTCCCAACCTGCTCCTCCTACTGTACAGCCCTTCTCAGCTACTGGGAGTTTCATCCTTCCAATTTTTCAGGCCAAAATTCAAGCTACTTTCCCATCTCTTACTCCAGAACCAACCCATCAGTGAATCTAGTTGTCTTTGTTGGGTGGCTAACATTCCTCACCTCTTACATACAACATTCTACTGCTCTTCCCCTCTTTCCCACTTTACTTTTTACTCATAGCACAAATCACCTACTACATATTTATTTTTACAGTTGAACTCTGTTCATTTCTCCTCCCTTATTAGGCACAGTCTTTGTGTGATTTGCTAACTCCTGTGTGCCCTGTACCTAACACAGTACCAGCCATAAAATAAATGCTCAGTGAAAGTTTGACAAAGAAATGGGAAAATCATATCTCATTTGCAATTTCTCTGCCCATCACAAGCCTCCCACATCTGCAATTGGGAGAGATTGGTCTCTTTCTTTGTTTCACTCTTTCTGCTCTGTCTTCTCTCTATCCTATCAAGATGGCCCAAGAAAAGGAATAAAGGGAAGAAGGACTAGAGGACAGGGGACAGAGATCTTATTAACTGAACATGCTTGTATTTCTGTTTTGGCAGACGCCCGTTATATATCAGGCTCCTCAGATAGAGGAAGTTCAAATGCAAACTGCTTTATGAGATGCCTGGGTATTCTTAGACACCCACCCTGACCTCTGAAGAATCCTCCACGTTGATGTGCTACAAGCAGACAACACATTCCCTCCTCAGATACTCATCAAGCTCCTGCATCTGGGCTACATCCTCATGCAGAGCTGAAGGCCAGATTCCCCTTACCTTTGCACAAGGTGAGTCCACCCGACCCACAGAAAATTCCCACTTCCTAGCTCTAAAGGACGCTGCTTCTACCAACTATTGTTGCCTTGTCTCCTTCACATTGGCACTTCAGTCAACCTACTGCTCTTCAAATTCACCAAGAGGATAAAGATTTCCAGGTTCCAGGTTCACATAGGTTCTTAATACCCAAGGCAGTATTCTCCAACACTCTACTTCATTATATTTCAGAGCCCAAACTAGCAATTCCACAGCACAGTAAATATTCAGTAAGACTGTTAGATTTGGGGTGCCCCTTGTTCAGACATCTCCCATCTCTGTGATACCCTTGATTACCCCTCAGACATCATGGAGGAGCGGATATAGTTGCTCTAATTTCTACTGTGTGGTGGGAACACCTCAGCACCATCTACCTCCAGTAATTCTCCCACTTCCAGAAAACTTGCCTTTTTTATTTCTAATTTTCTCTTACATAGACTAATGTAAAAATCACAGTCACAAACTTGATTTGTTGGGTTTTAAAAAGTCCTACAGAAATGTCCTGCACCTCTCTTTAGAGGTTATAGAGGCTTTAGCAGAAATTCCAAGACAACACGAAATTTCAGTAATACAGGCACTACCTGTGTTCAGCTTGTATACCAGCAGCTTATATTGGAAAGTGGAATGTTCCTAGATATAAGGTTGGATAACTAAGCATAGACTAGGTCATAAATGATTTTGTTTGTCATGCTAGAAAACTCAGACGTTATTTTAATGGTATTTTGGAATCAATGAAGTTTTAAGTAGGAAAGTAAAAAAGGTCACATTTGCATTTTAGCAAATATACTAGCTGTGTGTAGGAGAAAGGATTAAATGTGGGCAATACAGTGATCCAGCCAGCTGTAGAAAGCCGTAGCAGAAAGCGAGAAAAGAGATGACTGCATTTTGAGTCAATGGGTTGCAAGAAGTGATAAGAAACAGGCAATGAGACGGCATGGGATTTCATGTAAACATGTCTAAGGAGACAGTTGCTGAGAAACACAGGAGAGCCGCAGATGTAAATCTGAGATACTAACCTATAAAATCTCTAGAATGAGTTTTTGAGAATGGCCCATAGAAGGTAATGCTACTTCTTTTCCTAGTTCAGTCTAGTTCTGGGGCTGAAGCTGTGGTGTAGTGGGTAAAGCCAAGGCCTGCAGTGTTGGCATCCCATATGGGCGCTTGTTCAAGTTCCAGCTGTTCCACTCCCAATCCAGCTCTCTGCTATGGCCTGGGAAAGCAGTACAAGATGGCCCAAGTCCTTGGGACCCTGCACCCAACTGAGAGACCTGGAAGAAATTCCTGGCTCCTGGCTTCAGATCAGCACAGTTCTGGCCATTGCAGCCATTGGGGAGTGAACCATCAGATGGAAGGACACCCCCCCCCCCCCCGCCGGCGCCGCCTCTGTCTCTCTGTAACTCTGCCTTTCAAATAAATAAATAAATCTTAAAAAAAAAAAAACAGTTCAATCTCATTCTTGATTTCTGTATCAAAATCATTTACATATAAACATTTACTTTTAAAGAATACAAGCAATATAAAAATCATAATGTGGCATTAACTATGAGCAGAAGTACTTTATTCCTCTTTCTATGTGAACTTTTCATTAATTCAGCTACCAATAAAAACAAAATGAATCCCATGAACTAGCTATAGCCAGTGATTTACTATGCTTTCTCATTTTGCCATTCAAGTTTTTGGTAAGAATCTGAACTATTCCAACAAAATAAAAGGGAAGTCTGTTTCAGACAGCTAAAGGGAAATCAGTGGAGTACTGAAATGCTACTGATATGATAACCCCAGGAAATCCAATTATGAGACAATCAATTTTTAAATTGACTCCCACTCCCACAGCCAAGGAAGACTAAGAGTTTGTTGGCAATCCAGGTTTTAATGTGTTTGATCTAAAGTTCCCCATAGGGCATTCCAGCATTCCTGCTAATGGAGTTAATCAAACTTATTAGACCATGGTGACAACTACATTTAGATAACAGTACTGCATTGCTGCTTACAGTTTCTATTTTATCTGAAAATAGGAATTCAGAGTTAGGAGGACTCAGACAAATACCACAAACTACTCAGTATATGAAGTTCCACACGTGTATACACACACACACACACACACACACAGATTTTCTTGCTGAATAAACTTAGTCAATCCACTCACTTAATTATATTGGATTACATCTTGCCAATTCCAACAACATAATTAATGATATTATGTGATAATTTCACAATAATTTAAAATTTAGTTAACAAAAATTCCAAAATATTTCAGAGGAAACTTTATTAAGATAACTTAGTGCAATGGAAACAGGATTACCTATCTTGTAATTACTATCAAAGATCAGGTCTAATATCATGTCTCAAGATGTAACCAAATCTATGCATAACAATAACAAAGTTATGAAAATAATGTATCATTATAACTATGTCAGAAAATGAATAACCATTTTAGATATAGCTTCATACATCCTATATTTATCCTGTATTGTGGGTGGGAGGGAAGTTAGGGGAGGGAAAAGTCACTGTAATCCAAAAAATGTACTTTGGAAATTTATATTTATTAAATAAAAGTAAAAAAAAAAGTCTCTGCTACACCATTTTTAAGAAGTTGGCTGTCATCCAAAGTCCCAGCCTGTTTTTTTTAATCCTGTACACTTGAAAAGAGAATATTTTACATTAGATGAACATAAAAAAAGAGAGAAAGTTGTTTATATCGAACTCCTCAGCTCTATATGAGGCGATGTCATAAAAGGTTCATGGAAAAATGGAATTGAACTTCAAAAATGAAAGAGAAATAAAATTTATTTCTCAATGTGAGCTCTATCACATTCAAGACACTGAAGAACTAAGAGTCCTGGGAATTTGACCAAGCAAGAGTAGCCTTTTTACATTACTATAGCTGAAAAAAAAAAAAAAAAACAGGTGTGCTTTAGAGATTTTTTTTTAAGGTTAGCAAACAGAAATGGTGAGGGAAGAGCCAAGTCAGGACTGCATGATATATGCCCCAGTGATCTCCCATCAAAACTCTCACAAAAACACCCAGGCTTGATGAGCAGAGTTAGCAAGAGCATTGGCAATGAGCAGAAAGAAAAAGGAAGATATCCCAGGAAGTTTTTCTGCTAAAGCTATGGCCAGCTTTCTCAAAACATTCTCCTAAGAAGCAGATGTTGGGGCTGGTGTTGACACTACCTGTGATGCAGGCCTCCCAGCTGGGTGTCAGTGCATGTCCCAGCTGTTCCACTATGGATCCAACTCCCTGCTAATTGCATGTAAAAACCAGCAGAAGATGGCCCAAAAGCATTTGGTTCCCTGCCACCCATGTGGGAGACCTGGATGCAGCTCCTGGCTCCTGGTTTCATTGCAGCCATTTGCAGAGTGAACCAGCGAATGGAAGATCTTTCTATCCCCATCCCACATCCTCCCCGGTTTCTCTGTAAATCTGACTTTGAAAATAAGCAAACAAATCTTTTTAAGCGGATGTTATTTTTTAACCTTCAAAAAAAGTCAACAATCAAAATACCAAGGCAAAGAAATGGTTGTTGTGACCTTTACTCTTGACAAGTCAGCTTCTGCTTTGACAGGACCATTTCCACCACTAGGTAGCCATTGCTTTGATTGTGTTTTACCTTCATAATCATACTGGTAAAGCCATTTTCACCTCATGTTCCAATTCTTTGAGAAAATTCTTCACCATCTCAATCCTACTGGTTTAAATTTTCAGCGATGGGCAGGCATTCTGGCACAGTGATGAACACACACCTCTTGAGATTCCATATCATAGAACCAGTGGGATTCAAGTCCCTATACTAATTCTAATCTGGCTTGCTCCAAATAGTACCCTGAGAGGAAGTAGGTATAGGTTCAAGTGCTTGGCTCCCTGATACCCATATGGATGACCTGAAAGGAGTTCTAAGCCTCTTGGCTTTTGCCTGGCTTGGCTCTAGCTTTGTAGGCATTTGGGAATTGAACCAAGGGATTTAGGATCTTTCTCTCTGTGTGTCTCTGTGTATTGCCTTTCAAATAAATAATTAAACTTAAATTTTGCATTGAAAGGCTTGCCCTTGTCTGTAGCTGATTCGGGAGTTTTGGCACCCACTGAGGAGAAATATTGCTCCACTTTAATTTTTTTTTATAATTGCATACATGGAACAAATTGAGATGTCCATAGTATTGACTATGGATTTTGCTGTTAATGGTTAGTTGTTTTTCATTAGGGCATGAACAAGATTAATCTAAAATAAATGGATAATTTCATAGAAACAGGCTACCAAAATTAAATCATGAAGAAATAGAAAGTCCCAGCAGACGTTTAACAACGTTGGAGATTAATTCACTGATCAAAACTCTTCCAACAAATAAAAGCACAGGACCAGATGAGTGCTCTGGTGAATTCTACCAAACATTTAATGAAGAATAAATTCTGCTTCTTCTCAAACTGCTCCAAAATATTGAAGAATAAGGAACACTTACAAAGTTATTATATAAGACTAGCATTATCCTGATACCAAAGCCAGAAAAATATATAATAGGAAAAGAAAACCACAGTCCAATATCTTTAATAAATACAGATGCAGAAATTTTCAACAAAATATGAGTAAGCCAAATCAAACAGTACATGAGAAGAATCATTACCCCCAATGTAATATAATATGTTAAGCTGTCACTTCTGACACCCACATTCTATATTGGAGTGTCTAAGATCAAGTCCCACCTCTGCTTCCAATCCAGTTTCCTGATAATTCACCTGGGAAGTAGCAGATGATGGCCCAAATACTTGAATTCCTGCCACCCATGTGGGAGACCCAAATGGAGCTCTTGGCTTCTGCCTAGCTGAGCCCTGGCTTGTGTGTGAGTGTGTGTGTGTGTGTGTGCGCGCGCTTGAGAGATTCTCTTTGACATAAATAAATAAATCTTTTTTTAAAAAAAAGAACCACAAACCAAAACCAAGTGAGATTCATTTCTGGGATGCAAAAATGGCTCAACACATGAAAATCAACTAATGTGATACACCACATCAACAGAATACAGGAGAAAAATCACATGATCAGGTCAACAGACAGAAAATGCATTTGACAAATTTCAACACACTTTCATGATAAAAGTCTCAACAAACTAGAACTAAAAGGAAATCTCACCACAGAAATAGAAAAGAAAAAAATCCCACAGAAAACATCAGACTCAACTATGAAAAACAAAAAGCTTTTCCTTCAAGAACAAGAATCAGGCTGCCTCAGGATGTGCACTCCCACCACTTCAATTCAATGTAATACTAGATGACCAGGTTACAGCAATTAGTCAGGAAATGAAATAAACATCTCTTAAAATAAACAGAGAGAAATAACATCCTTATCAGCAGACAACCTGATCATATATATAGAAAATGTTAACACTCCATTTTATAAACTTCTAGCTAATTAACAATCCAATTGTACACTCATATACTCATATGTACCATATTTTCTTTATCCATTCCACTTTAGGTGTTCACTTAAATTGTTTCATTAGCTTGGCTATTGTTAACAATACATCAGTGAACATAGGGAGGCAGATATCTTTACAAGCTAGTATTTCATTTCTTTTGGGTCTATATGCAGAAGAGGGATCATTGAATCATGTGGTAATATTATTTTTAATTTCTAGGGAATCTCTATACTACTTTTCATAAAGGCTGTACCAACAACATACTAAGGTTTCCTTTTTTTCCACATTCTCACAAACATTCACTATCACTTGTTTTTTTTTTTTTTTTTTTTTTTTTTTTTTTTTTCTATAATAGAGATTCTGCCTTTTGCCACAGCATGGTTGGACCTACAAGACATTATAGTAAGCAAAGTAAGGGAGACCCAAAGAAAAATATTACATAATCACACTTACATATAGAACCTTTAAAAAAAAGTCAAATATACAGAGATAAAGAATAAAACAGTGGTTACCATGTGCAGGAAGGGAGTGGGAAAGAGAGGGCTGATGGAGGAAATGAGACAATGTGACCAAAGGATACAGAGCTGAGGATGTGAACAAATTAAATACTGGGGCTGGCACTGTGGCGTAGAGGGTTAAGCTTCCCTCTTCAGTGCAGGCATTACATATGGGTGCCCATTCGAGTCTTGGCTGCTCTACTTCCAAACCAGTTCCCTGGTAATGCGCTTGAGAAAGCAGTGGAGGATGGCCCAAGTGCTTGGGCCCCTGCACCCATGTGGGAGACCTGGAAGAAGCTCTTGGCTCCTGGCTTCAAATTAGCCCAGCTCCGGTTGTTGCAGCCATTTGGGAAATAAACCAGCAGATAGAAAATATATCCCTCTCTGTCTCTCCTCTCCCTCAATGTAACTCTTTCAAATATATAAATAATAATAAAATAATTATATACGGAAAATCTCAAACACTGAAGACAGACATTAAATTAGACACAGATAAATGAAAATATCCCCATGCTAATGAACTGGAAGACTCAATATTGTTAAAATGTCCTTAATACTCAAAGGTGTCTCCAGATGCAATGCAATCCTTACCAAATCTCAATGCCAATGTTTACAGGGGTCTAAAAATATATAATTTATACAGAACAAAAAATGCCACAAATAGGCAAATCTAAATTGTTAAAAGATTTATATCTGATCTATTTGAAAGGCAGAGTTACAGAGGGAGGGAGCAGCCAGGACTGGAACCACCATTCATATGGAACGCTGGCATCTCAGGCAGTTGCTTAGCTTACTGCATCATAATGCCAGCCCCAGGAATAAATCTTGCAAAAGAAGGACAAAATTGGAGGCATCAGACTTCCTTTCAAAATACATTGTCAAGCACCAGTAATCAAAACAGCATGGTATTGCTATTAAGACAGGTATTCAAATCAATGAAATAGAACTAAGAGGCCAGAAATAAACCTATTTTCATATAGTTGATTAATCTTTGACAAAGGTGTCAAAAATACAAAATGGGGACAGAATAATATCTTCAAAAGTAGTGTTTGGGGCTGGCACTGCAGCTCACTTGGCTAATCCTCCACCTGCGGTGCTGGCACTCTGGGTTCTAGTCCCAGTTGGGGCGCTGGATTCTGTCCTGGTTGCTCCTCTTCCAGTCCAGCTTTCTGCTGTAGCCCATGAGTGCAGTGGAAGATGGCCCAGGTCCTTGGGCCCTGCACCCATGTGAGAGACCAGGAGGAGGCACCTGGCTCCTGGCTTCAGATGGGCGCAGCGCGCCAGCCGCAGCACACCAGCCATGGCGGCCACTTGGGGGGTGAAACAACAGAAAAAGGAAGACCTTTCTCTCTGTCTCTCCCTCTCACTAACTCTTCTGGTCAAAAGAAAAAAAAAGAGTAGTGTTTGGGAAACAGGACATTCCACAAAAAAAATGAATCTATATCTTACATCAAAGACCAAAAAAAAAGTCAACACAAAGGAATTAAACACTTAAACATATGGCCCAAAACTGTAAAACTACTGGAAGAAAATACAGAAGAAAATCTTCATAACATTGGTCTTGGCAATGACTGCATTGGTGTAACATCAAAAGCAGAGAAGACAAAAATAAAAATAATATAAGAGTGGCAATAAGTGAGCGAGGAGATGTACAATTTGGGACATGCTCAATCAGACTTGCCCCAAATGGTGGAGTTAGAAACGTGCCAGGGATTCCAATACAATCCCATCAAGGTGGCATGTACCAATGCCATCTCACTAGTCCAAGTGATCAATTTCAGTTCACAATTGATCACACTGATAGGTCTAAGAGTCAAAGGGATCACACAAACAAGACTACTGTCTGCTAATACTAACTGATAGAATCAAAAAGGGAGAGAATGATCCAACATGGGAAGCAGGATACACAGCAGACTCATAGAATGGCTGATGTCCTAAAAAGCACTCTGGCCTCAGAATCAGCCCTTAAGGCATTTGAATTTGGCTGAAGAGCCCATGAGAGTATTTTAGGCATGAAAAGCCAAGACACTCTGGGGAAAAAAAAAAAAAAAAGACCTAAATGAAAGATCTCTGTGAGTGAGATCCCAGTGGAAAGAACGGGGCCATAAAAGAAGGAGGTACCTCTCTCTGAAGGGAGGAGAGAACTTCCACTTTGACTATGACCCTGTCAGAATAAGATTGAAGTCAGAAAACTCAAAAGGCTTCCATAGCCTTGGCAACTCATGACTAGAGCCTAGGGAGATTACTGACGCCATTGTTAAGTCAACAACAGGAGTCACTGTGTACTTACTTCTCATGTGGGATCTGTCCTTAGTGTGTTGTCCAATGTGAAGTAATGCTATAACTAGTACTCAAACAGTATTTTACACTTTGTGTTTCTGTGTGGGTGCAAACTGATGAAATCTTTACTTAATATATACTAAATCAATCTTCTATATATAAAGAGAATTGAAAATGAATCTTGATGTGAATGGAATGGGAGATGGAGTGGGAGATGGGAAGGGTGAGAGTAGGAGGGAAATTATGGGGGGGAGCCATTGTAATCCATAAAGTGTACTTTGGAAATTTATATTTACTAAATAAAAAATAATAAAAAATTAAAAATTAAAAAAAATAAATTAACAGAAAAAAATAAACAAGTAAGACTATTTCAAGTGGAAAGGCTTCTGCATAGCAAAGAAAGAATCAACAAAGTGAAAAGCCAACATAAATAATGGAAGAAAATAATTGCAAAACATATGCATGATGAGAGATTTAACTTTAAGCTATCTATGAAATTCCTATAGTTCAATAGAAATCAATCAATCAAGAAAATGGGTTAAGGACTTGAATAGGTATTTCTCCAAAGAAAACACACAAATGCCCAGTGGGTATATAAAAAATATGCTCAACAACACTATCCATCTGGGAAATGCAAATCAAAATCACAGTCAGCACCTCACACCTGTCATAATGATTATCATCAAAACCACAGGAGAACTAGTGATGGTTAAAGCTTGCAGAATTTGGAATCTTGCATAATGTTAGTGAAAATGCAACATTGTGCAGCCTCTATAGCAAACAATACAGAGATCCCTAAAAAAATTAAAACGAGGAAGTCATTTGGGGAAGCATTAACATGCTACTTGGGACACCTGTATCTCATGTCAGAGTACCTGCATTCAAATCTAGTTCTGCTCGGACTTCCAGTTTCCTACTAATGCAGACCCTGGGAGGCAGCAGGTGATGATGGTCCAAGTATGTGAGTCCCTGCCTTCAACATGGGAGACCTGGATGGTGTATCAGGTTTCTGGCTTTGGTCTCGTCCAGCCCTAGCTGTTACAGTCACCTGGGAAGTGAACCAGTAGGATGGACAATCTCTGTCTGTCTCTGTCTCTCTGTCTTTTCCTCCTTTCAAATGGATATTTTGTTAAAAAAAATTAACAACTGAATTTGTACATGATCCAGTAATTGTACGTTTGGATATTTATCTCAAGGCTAGGGAAATTAGGATCCCAAAGACTTACTGGCACCCCCACATTCACTGCATCACTATTCACAATAGCCAAAATGTGGAAACAAATCAAATAATCAACAGATGAATGGCTGGAGAAATTGTGGTGTATACAAACAAGAGAATACAATTCATCCTTAAAAACAAGAAAGAAATTCTGCAAAACACAACATGAATGAACCCTGAATACCTTTAGGCAGTGAAATAAAAGGGAGTATAGCTCAGTGGCAGAGCACATGACTACAAATCAAGAGGTCCTCGGTTCAAATCCAGCTGCCCCTTTCACTTACCCTTTATGGGGCCAGCGTCATGGAGTAGCAGGTTAAGCCACAGCTTGCTGTGCTGGCATCCCACATGAGGGTCATTTGTGTCCTGGCTGCTCCACTTCTCATCCAACTACCTGCTAATGACCTGGGGAAAGTATTGAAAGATGGACCAACAGTTTGGGCCCCTGCTACCCATGGGGGTGACTCAGAACAAACTCTTGATTCCTAGCTTCAGCCTGGTATTCTCGCTCTCACTCACTCTTCTATTTCTCTAGTTCTCTCCATCCCTCTCTCTCCTCTTCTCTCTGTGTAAACCTGACTTTAAAATAAATAAATAAATCTTTTTTAAAAAAGTTATTTTTTAAAAAAGTTAAAATAAGCCATTATAGAAAGATAAATGCTACCTGATTCTACCTCCATAAAGTATCTAAAATAGTCAAATTTGGAAAGCAAAGATTGGAGTGGTGGCTGCCAGGGCCTAGGTTAATGGGAAATGGGAAATTACGAAATAATGGGCATAAAGTTTTGAGTAAGCAAAATGAACAAGCACTGGAAGTCATCTGTACATTGTTCCTATAGTCAACAATAATATGTCATTCACTTAAAAATTTGTTGTGAGGAGATCTCATGTTGTGCTCTTATCATAACACAACAAAATTTTAAAAAGAATTCCTTACAGCATTGTAGAGAAGCCTCTTTGATATAAATATTACAAATTAGAAAACTAATGTTTACAGGTACTGAATATTTTCTCTAAGATACACTAAGAAAGCATAATTATTAAAAGGTAATAAACAATCTTCCTCACAGAACTGGAAAAAACATTTTATTCATTCTAATGCCTCATCCAAAGAAGTCCATTGCTTAAATTTCATTTCCATGCTAGTTAAAGGCATCTATAAAAGATGTCTTACTCTGAGTTTTTAGAACAAGAGGTTACATGTGTAAATGATTTAAATATGGGAACCACAAACCTGGCATTCATTTTTGAAATTGAATAAAACAAGGCATATGTGCCAACTGTCTCTGTGAAAATTAGAGCACATAAAATAGAAAAATATCTTTTAAGTACTGAGAAATCTGGCAAAGATTCCAAGTGAGTCATAATAATTGGGTCTGAATATTGCCAGTAGTTCATAAATGGTAAAGACATGGGAGTTCAATGCCAGATAGACAAATGAGTGGAAAGAAGCAAAATTGTCAACACTATGAATGAGAATACTTTTGATAACTATGCCCAGGAAATGGACTCCTGCTCCAAGATTATCAACTATAATATAGAATTCATGTAATATTTTGGAGGAATCATCTGCTGAGATGTGTACCATGGGAGAAATAACATCAGCTAAAAACTGGAGGGGGGCACTAATGCAGATGGAATAACCACAAATTAAACACTAAATCCTCAGGAAATTAAAACAGGAAAATTATATATAATAATCTCTCTCATGAACACATTTCCTACCATATAAGCCAGTTTTCCAAGGTATTTCTTTTAAAATATATATACATACTGCTAATACTGTTTTAGCAGCACATCATAAACCCAAAAGAACTGCTCTGTTTTACTGAGTTAACTTCTCATGTGCTGACAAGTTGAGTACAACAGATACCAATGGAAAAACTACAGGTTGGGAGTAATATTTCAGTCTAACAATTCACAGTGGTTCTAAGCAAGTTCAAACTTAAATTAGTAAAAGAAGCTGTCATTGAAGAAGTTTTTCTGAGATGATATCTAATACCATGAATGATTTTTAAGCATTCTAAAGGAATGTCAACCACCAGCTAGTCACTCAATTATAATTTTTAAATGGATCTGTGTAGGTAAGAAAATAAGAAATAGGTTCTTTTTATTAGTAGCTGGGAGTGGCAGAAGGATAAAAGATGTTTGGATTAAAAAGTGATGGAAAGCTCTGGGTATAGTTTATTAATTATGACAAATGTAATCAGGAAAATGGGAAGAGTATATGGGAATCCTTTTTATTTCTACTTTACAATTTTTGTTTTGTAAATTTGAAACTATTCTGAAATAAAATGGCTAAAAAGACACACACACATACCAAGAATCAATTGGCTGTGTGGGATTTTCAGTAGAGTACTATAAATGTCATTATTTGCAAATGTGTGCTGTAAATGTGTATATCTGTAATACTTATAATAACGTAAGTATATACATATTAAAAAGTTTTATAATAAATTAATATACTCATGATCACCCTTCCAACTCTGAGAAAATAAAATCATGAAACAATAGACTTTCTTACTTCATATACTATCCAAAACGGTTACAAGTAAGAACTTTTCCTATCAAATAAAGTGACCAGTTTAAAAAACAGTATGATATCACATCTCTTGTTAGATTAGTTCTTTGATGGCAGAGGTTGTCTTTCACCTCTGCAATTCCAAGTTTTTGGACAGTACCTCACAGACCTGGCAGTCTATTAATATTTATTAAATAAATTACTAAACCCTTTCCGATATAGACAATGATTTTGCATCATTTAGAGAGATGTGCTGGTAATTGTACTAGCTCAATTGCATTAGGCATTTTCACAACATAGCGGAATTTTCACACTACCCAAAATGTGGATACACCTGTCACTGCACAGATGACATGCAACTTGAGATTTAGCACTAATACAGAACGTCAATCATTTGTAAACATCCAGTAGAATAGACTTTGTTGTATAAATTGTAAGTTCTGGGAAAACAAAACAAAAGACTTAGGACTTGGTTCTGGTCTCTAGTGCTCACATTCTAGAAGAGAAGACAAAAAGAAGAAGAAGACAGAGAATGAGAAGTAAAGGTTGAGGAGGAAGAAGAAGTGGGGAGGCAGGAAAGAACAGAAGTGGGAACACTGTGTCAAGCTCTGTTCTAAATATGTTAACTCATTTATTTCCTACATTAATTTCATGATAAATTATCATAAAAATCCATTTTTATAGGTGATCATAGAGTTTACTTTGCCCAAGAGTTCATAATCTAGAGGTATTTATTTCTAGAAGCCAAGTGCATAACCATTATGCTATAGTGCTTCCCTAACACACAAATAAACAATCACAAAATAGTAGGATAAGTACAATGGGAGAGTCGCTGGGTGCTTGAAAGTATAAAAACAGATATCCTAACCTGAGATGAGGAAGATCTCAAAGAGAATGTGATATCTGTACTTAGCCTTGAAAAATGCATTAAGATTACCAAAGAGGATGGAGAAGGGGGATGAAGACTGTGATGAACAGCAGAAAAGTCAAGGTTTCCATTAGTTTACAAAGAGAAAATGAAGACAGCCTTTTCTTGTTCCCTTACAATTCACAAACACACATAACTATCATACTACCGCTATCTAATGTAAGGTATTCTCAATTATAAAGTTCATCTAGATTTATCACTAGGAAATTGTATGTAGTAAGGGGGAACATGGCATCTTTTAATCAATGACATGCAATGTGCAGGACTCTGGTCGAAAACAAAACATCACAGAAGTACAAGTATAGCACTCCTATTCTTGTAATGGAGCCATTAGATCCAAGCTTCCTTAATATACAGGAAAACACTTTAATGGAAAACTTGTTATATTTAATTTATATATTTCTCTTATGCATTTGAGACTTCTACTTGTTTAAGATATGATCTATAAATACTCTAATTTAAAAATGGGCAATACATCCATATAGATGTTTCTCAAACAAAGACATACAAATGGGCAACAACTACAAGAGAAAATATTCAACATTACTAATAACCAGGGACATATAAATCAAAATCACAGTGAGATATCACTGTGATATCTCAGAAATTATAAAATGATAAAATAATAATAAGTATTGGCAAAGATGGGCAGAAAGGTAACCCTTATATACTATTGGTGGGAATGCAAACTAGTACAGCCATTGTGGAAAATCATTTGGAAATTCTTCAAAATCTAAAAATAGAGCTACCATGTGATTAAGCAATCCTACAGAGTGTACATCTAGGGGAACTGAAATTTCTCTGTGGAAGAAGCATCTGCACTCCTAGACGTTTTTTCAGCTCTATTCACAATAGCTAAGAAACAGAACAACCTAAATGCCCAAAATGGAATACAATACAGCCATAAAAATGATTAAATCTTATCACTCACAATATCAATGGAATTGGAGGCTGTTATGTTAAGTCAAATAAGCCATGTCCAGATACACAAATATCACATGATCTAATTCATACGTGAAGCAATAACATACAAACTAAGGTACAGTGGTGGTTACCACAGACTGGGAAGAGAGGGTAGGGGGACAGAGGAATGTGGAAAGATTAATTAATGGTTACTAAATTATGCCAAGAAAGGAGTTAGAATTTATGGGGGGGGGGGGGCGGCACTGTGGCTCACTTGGTTAATCCTCCGCTTGCGGCGCCCACATCCCATATGGGCACCGGGTTCTAGTTCCGGTTGCTCCTCTTCCAGTCCAGCTCTCTGCTGTGGCCTGGGAAGGCAGTGGAGGATGGCCCAAGTGCTTGGGCCCCTGCACCCACATGGGAGACCAGGAGGAAGCACCTGGCTCCTGGCTTTGGACCGGCATAGCTCCAGCCATAGAGCCATTTGGGGGGTGAACCAATGGAAAGAAGACCTTTTTCTCTGTCTCTTTCTCTCACTAACTCTACCTGTCAAATTTAAAAAAAAGAATTTCTGGGGATCTACTACACAGTAAGGTGACTATAGATAATTTACTGTAAACTTCTCTGAAAGAAAAAACTAGAAGACAGGATTTGCAATGATTTTACCACAAGAAAATGTCAAAGGTTTGAGAAGACAGATGCATTTACCCTGATTGCACATTATACAATGTACACATATATTCAAATATCACATAGTACTCCATATATACATACATTTTTTTAAAGATTTTATTAATTTATTTGAGAGGTAGAGCTATAGACAGTGAGAGTGAAGACAGAGAGAAAGTCTTCCTTCCATTGGTACACTCACCAGGTGGCCACAACGGCAGGAGCTGCGCCGATCTGAAGCCAGGAGCCAGGAGTTTCCTCAGGGTCTCCAAAGTGGGTGCAGGGGCCCAAGGACCTGGATCATCTTCTACAGCTATCCCAAGCCATAGCAGAGAGCGGGATTGGAAGAGGGGCAGCCGGGACAAGAATCAGCACCCATATAGGATGCCGTTACCACAGGTGGAGGATTAACCTACTGTGCCATGGAGCCGGCCTCATACATACAATTTTTATGTCTGTTATTTTTTTAAACAAAAACATTTAAATAAAAAGCAATCATAAGAAATTTATAAAAACATCTGCCATTTGGGGCCAGTACTGTGGCGCAGGGGGTAAGCCCTAGCCTGAAGTGCTGGCATCCCATATAGGCGCCAATTCTAGTCCCGGCTGCTCCTCTTCTGATCCAGCTCTCTGCTATGGCCTGGGAAAGCAGTAGAAGATGGCCCAAGTCCTTGGGCCCCTGTATCCATGTGGGAGACCCAGAAGAAACTCCTGGTTTCGGATCGGTGCAGCTCCAGCCGTTGAGGCCATCTGGGGAGTGAACCAGTAGTTAGAAGACCTCTTCTCTCTATATCTCTACCTCTCTCTGTAGCTCTGTCTTTCAAATAAATAAATAAAATCTCTCTGTGTGTGTCTCTCTCACTGCCTAACTCTCCCTGTCAAAAAAAATTTGCCATATGAGGTTTTAAAAATGGAAAGAAAATGATAGAATGAATATGTTTTAAAAGTAACAAATTTAGCTCTAAGATTGTTAATGATTAATCCACTAAGAAAAACAAAATTAGTTATTCAACACATAGTTTTCATTAAATGCACACAAACAAGTTACTGTCAAGTAACTAAACCATCCTCCCTTACGAAGTCCTGGTAACAATTTCTTCCCATGATTTCTTACGAAGAGCCCATGCTCATGGCATGATGATTTTGAATGTCATTTCTTAAAACATCTTTCAATACAAACTAATTGTATACTACCAACCACACTTTAGTAAAAGCAATTCCAAAGGAGGATAAAGCAATTTGCTCTTTGACAGCTAGCTTAATTCAGAATTAAACTGTGTGTAAAATGAGAAACTGGTGGATTGCATATCAATCATATAATTCTGAGGCAAAAAAGCTGACTACTCCCAACTTCCAAAAACCAGTAAGTGGCAGTAAAGTCAAGGCAATGGTCCCTGACAAATATTTAGAATGTAATTGTAATTTTCTGATCAGTTCAATCCATTGGAAGGGAGTGAATTTAATGTCATTTTGCAGACACTTTGAAGTTTAATCACAATATCTGTATAAATAGGGATGCTATTAAATTATTTAACCACTTGTAAATAAAAAATTAGCATGCTAATACCGTATAAGATATGAATTGCATTACACAATAAGCACAAATAGTATCCCTACAAATCCAAATCTTAACCTTTTAAGCTGCTAGATTATAGGTAGATATACAATGCTCCAGGATGAAGGATTGGGGCATCCTAGGACTTGCTCTGTTAGGGAGCAGGAGGCAGGCACTCAGAGGACATGGAGACAGCAGTTACACATGATCATGATTGAAGCTGTCACTGTTTGTACAATACAATCACTATAACTATACCAGCATATGCTGGCTTAATTTCAACACTCAGTATTAGTAAAAGCTGCTTTTGTAATAACTTATTTTAGATAACAAAAAAAGTATAACAAAGAACAAATGCTGGCCAGCGCCGCGGCTCAATAAGCTAATCCTCCACCTAGCGGCGCCGGCACACCAGGTACTAGTCCCGGTCGGGGCGCTGGATTCTGTCCCGGTTGCCCCTCTTCCAGGCCAGCTCTCTGCTGTGGCCCGGGAGTGCAGTGGAGGATGGCCCAAGTACTTGGGCCCTGCACCCCATGGGAGACCAAGAGAAGCACCTGGCTCCTGGATTCAGATCAGCGCAGTGCGCCAGCCACAGCGTGCCAGCCGTGGCGGCCAATGTGGGGTGAACCAACGGCAAAAGGAAGACCTTTCTCTCTCTCTCTCTCTCTCTCACTACCCCCTCTGCCTGTCAAAAAAAAAAAAAAAAAAAAAGAAAAAAAGAAATGCTAGGTTTTTTTTCTCCTTTTCACTCCAATGTTTTCTGAAACAGTCCTATGTTGTGACTTGCTTACAGCTCTTGTTTACTCTCAAAATGATATCAAAACTGATATTATAAAGACTCAGCTCTGTAAGTTGCAATGCAGAGAAGGAGATGAGTACAAGGGTCCAGTTTTTTTTTTTTTTTTGAGTCTTTTGCTGTATTTAACAGGTAAACTTCTAAAGGAGAATTTTGTAAAGCTTGGCAGAGAACAGTTAGTGGGCTGTTTCAAATTCAATTGATAGACCAGAGGACACATAGAAGTGGGAAATATCAGAAAAGATTTTTTAAAAACTACACATAAATGCAGTGATGTATAGAACAAGTGGATTCATGGACATCTATCTTTAGTATCAAAAAAATAAGAAATTAACTAATGATGTAATGGGTAGATATTTTCCAAATCTATTTTTTAAGTATAAAGAAAAACTGTTCAAAAGTCTCAGAATACTCAAGCAAAATAAAGTCAAAAAAAGCACACTTAGGAGAGTAGGCTAAAATGTCTGAAAGCCAAAGAAAAAACTCCTAAAATCAGCCAGAGGGAAAAGGGACACTGAAAAAGATGGGATTGACAACAAGAATGATCACTGACTTCTACTCAAAAGCACTGCAAGCCACAGACAATAGGATGACATCTTCAAAATGCAGGAAGGAAAAAGAAAGTGAACCAGTGTTGCTGTGGATTCGTTCTGAGAAGAGGAGTGCGATGGGTGCAAGAGGCAAGAGTCACCATACAGACACCAGGGAGTCGGGTGAAAGCAGACCAGAGAACAGCCTGCAGACTCATTTATTTCAGTTGGTGCAGCAGCTTATATTGCCAAGGCAGCCAATCCAGTCAAGGGGCAGTTTTTACCCTAACCTATCACTGCCTGTTGCCAGGCAGGCCCCTTTGCCAGGTGGGTTCTGAAGCCATTCCTGAGTAACTTGCCAGCGGCCATCTTGGCACAGCCTTTTCATTCCACCACAAACCTGGGAGCCTACATTCAGCAGCTAATATCCTTCACAATGAAGAGAATTAAAGATATTTTCAGGGAAAAATACTCAAATGATTTATCACCAACAGAACTTCTCTGAAGATGTGTTAAGGAAACTTTTTCAGGTTAAAAAAAATGAAAACAAAAAAGGGAACAAGAGTGTTGTTTGTGAAAATTGAGAAAAAAATTTAAATGGTTTCTTTCACACTTCATATTTTCTCTAAAACATAATTAAGTAATAGTTTAAATCAAAATAATAATAATACACTAGGTGACTTGCAGCATGTCTAGAAGTAAAACACAGAACACTCACAAAGGATAAAGAGGATCAGTGAGATTTTATCATTGGAATTTTCTTATATTTCACAAAAAGAGGTATAATATTTTAACAAGTTAAAGATTAATACTGTGGGGGCTGTGTTGTGGTGCAGTAGGTTAATCCTCTGCCTACAGCAGCAGCATCCCATATGAGTGATGGTTCCAGTCTCGGCTGCTCCTCTCCAATCCAGCACTCTGCAATGGCCTGGGAAAGCAGTGGAAGATGGCCCAAGTCCTTGAGCCCCTCTACCCAAGTGAGAGACCTGGAAGAAGCTCCTGGCTTCAGATCAGCTCAGTTCCAGCCATTGCAGCCATTTGTGGAGTGAACCAGCAGATAGAAGACCTTTCTCTCTCTCTCTCTGTAACTCTACCTCTCAAATAAATAAATAAAATCTTTTTAAAAAAGATTAATACTGTAATATTTAAAGTAATCAATTAAAAATGGCAAAAATGTAAAACAAAAAATAATAGAGGAGGCAAAATGGAACATTAGACTATATTTGTCCAAAAGAAAGCAGGAAAAGGAGAAAATAAATAACAAATGGAGGATGAATGGTAGATAATGGACTGAAACCAAATCATATCAAGAATTACAAGAAATGAAAATGGACTATGGCATCAAATTAAATATTAGGATAAAAGGCAAAACACAATTGTATGCCATTTTGAAGAGATAAACATTAAACCTAAAAATACAGACATCAAAAAGTAACCATGGTTAAATTATAGAACATGCAAACAATAATCATAAGAAAGCTGCAGTGGCTACATTAATATCAGTTAAAGCAGATGTTAAACATGGGAAGCTGGATACACAGCAGACTCATAGAATGGCAGATGTCCTAAACAGCACTCTGGCCTCAGAATCAGCCCTTAAGGCATGCGGATCCAGCTGAAAAGCCCATGAGAGTATTTCAGGCATGGAAAGCCAAGACACTCTGGGAAAAAAATGACCTAAATGAAAGATATCTGCAAGTGAGATCCCAGTGGAAATAATGGGGCCATCAAAGAAGGAGGAACCTTTCTCTGAAGGGAGGAGAGAACTTCCACTTTGACTATGACCTTGTCAGAATTTGATCAAAGTTGGCAAACTCAAAAGGCTTCCATAGCCTTGGCAACCCATGGCTAGAGCCTAGGGTGATTACTGATGCCATAAACAAGAGTGTCAAATTGTTAAGTCAACAACAGGAGTCACTGTGCACTTACTCCTCATGTAGGATCTCTGTCCTTAATGTGTTGTCCAATGTGAAGTAATGCTATAACTAGTACTCAACCAGTATTTTATACTTTGTGTTTCTGTGTGGGTGCACATTGTTGAAATCTTTACTTAATATATGCTAAACTGATCTTCTGTATATAAAGAGAATTGAAAATGAATCTTGATGTGAACGGAAGGGGAGAGGGAGTGGGAGATGGGAGGGTTGCGGGTGGGAGGGAAGTTATGGGGGGTGGGGGAAGCCAATGTAATCCATAAACTGTACTTTGGAAATTTATATTTATTAAATAAAGTAAAAAAAAAACTCTGTATGAAAATGCAGAGGACAAACAAGAAACAAAATTTGATGAAAAATCCCAAATTTGGAGTACAACACCTACATAAGGATTGAGGATCACAGCTCAGCTTTACACCATATGTGAAACTTAATCTGAGATAAATTAAGACTAAAAGGTGGAAGATGGGCAGTATCACCATTAGTTCATTTGACTGTCTTACATCTGCTCATTTAAGGCCCCTCACTTTCTTAACATTCTCCATTACTCTTTCTCCAAATTGAGCCAGAAATCATTGAGGAACTTTGCACATTCTAACTGCAATCTCATTCCTATCCTTTCTCACATAAATGATTCTGTCCAGTTCACCGTTATTGGTGATTTATCTGTTCTCTTAGTCTTGGCCACATATTTGCTCTTACAACGAATCATAACTTCTGTATTTTTATGTTCCTAGTTTAATTCTCTAAAGAGAATCTAAATTTGTAAGATCTTGAAAGAGATTTCATTGGTTCCCTCATATCCTGGCACCAAGAACAGAGCTTTATTTTCTATAAATTCATTATGTAACTGTGTTTCATTTGGACATTATTTCAAATATTATTACAAATAATGGACTACAGATTCCATGTTTAATAAAAGAAGCAGGAACACTCCTCAGGAATTAAAGTACATGCCTCCTCCACAAGGTGGTTACCTTCATTCTTGGATGATGGCTACATTTAGAACCCCTGTTCTTTGTGTAAGCAAGGCCACAGCAGTGGGGCAGTTATCACTGAATCTGAAAATAGTTTCCATGTTAAGGTACCTAGAGTATGCAAACAAAGTCCCACAAACATGCCCTCTTGAATAATATTACTTGGTTGTGGATGGAAAATTTCAAAGACTCCTTACCAAATTGTGTTCATATGGGCAGGCATTTATACTGTGCAACCTAATCACTACTGCCTAGCCTGAGGGCTCGGCAGCCACAGGCAATACATCTGTAATCACAGGCTGATTGCACCACCTCTCGCTGCCTTCGCAGCAGCACTTCCTACCAATTCATCATTTCCTTTTCAAAAGAGGGTCTTTGCTGCTTTGTTTTGATATGATTGTGAAAGTTGGCTGTTTTCCCACCAAATCAGGAGTAGAAATTTGAATTACCCTTTTGATAATAAATGACAGGAGCAGTCTTAAATCTATGAAAGAATTTTTCTGCTGAAGAGACTTGTGCTTCCCCCTCCATATTTGAAAAATTAATGTTTCTTACTGGAAATTCAGTTCTCTAGGTATGTGTTAAAGGAAAGCATACTGGAAAGTAAGGCAATGTTCCAACTATGCTCAGAGATACCATAGGGGTTTCTTAATGTCTTCCCAGGAATGAGAAATGAGAGACGTGAATGATTCTGGAGCAGGTTCCAGCCCCCATTTCCACCCATAGCCCTATTTCAACCAGGAAAGCTTTGCCTTTCATTGCAACTTTATCTTAAAATTACCAAACTTCAGGGATGCTCCCTTGCATAGATCATTCCAAGATCCCTTGTAATATACTTAAAATGCTCATAAGTTTTGCAAAAATTGAAAAAGTTAAAAATGTTTATCTCAATTATTTAATCCAACTATCTCTTTCCATTCTAAATTCCCATTCCTCTGTTGTCAGGAGGTATTGGCATGGTTACAGAATATTTAGAGAGATGATGTTAGAGAGACACTTGGGGATTAAGTTTGTTCAAGTTTAGTGAGATACATGAATGAATTTCATAGTTGCATCTCTATATAACTGAGTAATTGATCAATATTCCATTGCAGGGAAAGCGTCAAGAATGCTTCCAGCACTCACTGTGCTGATTTACCTGGCATCATCATGATGTAAAGGTATAGGGCCAGAGATGGTATAGAAATACAAATGCCTCACAGCAAACAGGCAATTACAACGTGATATATAGTGTGCTAAGGTGGCTGAACACTTTAAGAGGCCAATGACATGACTTAAAAGGTGACAAAATTTCACATCTATGCCAAAAGCTAAACAAAAGAGAAATTATCAAATGTGAAGAACAAGGAGTCAGCTCCAAGTATAAAGAAAAAGATACAAATGGCCAGTGGTCGGCATCCTATATAGGCACGGGTTAGAAACCCGGCTGCTCCACTTCTGATCCAGCTCTCTGCTATGGCCTGAGAAAGCAGTAGGAGATAGCCCAAGTTGTTGGGCCCCTGCACCTGTGTGGGAAACCTGGAAGAAGCTCCTGGCTCCTGGCTCCAGATCGGCACAGCTCCAGCTGTTATGGCCAACTGGAGAGTGAACCAGCAGATGGAAGAACTCTCTCTCTCTCTCTCTGCCTCTCCTTTTCTCTGTGTGTAACTCTGACTTTCAAATAAATAAATAAATCCTGTTTTAAAAAAAAGAAAATAGTTTAGTAAACAGTATATGACCAAAAATGAGACTGAGGATAAAGGCACACTCCATGAATATCAAAGCTTCATAAACAATGGAAAGGAGTTAGGATTATGAAGGGTTTTTAGCAGGAATAAACAAGGATATAATCATAAGAATTATATTATTAGAATATTATTCTTGGGGCGGGCACCGTGGTGCAGCAGGTTAATCTTCCACCTGCTGCACCGGCATCCCATATGGGCACCGGTTCTAGTCCCAGCTGCTCCTCTTCCAATCCAGCTCTCTGCTATAAGCCTGGGAAAGCAGTAGAAGATGGACTAAGTCCTTGGACCCCTCCACCTGCGTGGAAGACCAAGAAGAGGCACCTGGCTCCTGGCTCTGGATTGGCACAGCTCAGGCTGTTGCAGCCATTTGGGGAGTGAACCAGCGGACGGAAGACATTTCTGTCTGTCTCTCCCTCTCACTGTCTGTAACTCTACCTCTCAAATAAATAAAATCTTTTTATTTTAAAAAAAAAAAAAGAATATTACTCTTATAGTCACGTGGATTACAATGTTGGAAGAAAATAAACCAGTAAAGAAGTTACCACAATAATCTAAAGGCAGAATGATGATGGTCAGAAGTAGGGAGGTGGCAGTAAAGATTCACAGAAGTGGATACATCTGAGAAATACTCAGGAAGGAAATTCAATGGCTACCACTTGAAGTGACCAAGTAAATAAAGAACAGTGAAGGGGAATGATATCATAGCACACTGGTTGTGACTGCTTGTGACTCTGGCATCCAGTATCAGAGCTTCTTTTTGAGTCCCAATTCATTTGTTTCTAATCCAGTATTCCTACTACTATGACAGATGAGGACCCAAGTGCTTGGCCCCTCACCACCCATGTGGGAAACCCAGATGGAGTTCTGGGCTCCTGGTTTCTGTCTGGCATAGATCTGGCTTTTGTGGCCATTTGAGGAACAATCCAGTGAAAGGAGGGCTTCTCAGTTGTCCTCTCCCCCACCCTTTCTCCACCCCCTCCTTTCAAATATATAAATAAATCTTTTTTAAAATAAAAGTGAGGGGACAAGCTGGCACCGCAACTCACTAGGCTAATCCTCCGCCTTGCAGCGCCAGCACACCGGGTTCTAGTCCCGGTCAGGGCCCAGATTCTGTCCCGGTTGCCCCTCTTCCAGGCCAGCTCTCTGCTGTGGCCAGGGAGTGCAGTGGAGGATGGCCCAAGTACTTGGGCCCTGCACCCCATGGGAGACCAGGATAAGTACCTGGCTCCTGCCATTGGATCAGCACGGTGCACTGGCCGCAGCGCACCGGCCGTGGCGGCCATTGGAGGGTGAACCAATGGCAAAGGAAGACCTTTCTCTCTGTCTCTCTCTCTCTCACTGTCCACTCTGCCTGTCAAAAAAAAAAAAAGTGAGGGGACAGAACTAAGATGACAGAGTAAGGAAGGAGCTTACAGCTCCAGTCTAGGAGAAGATACTTTTTTAAAAAACTAGAGAAAGTGAAATCTCAGGGAAGAGTGAGGGGGCAAAGGACAGAGGAAACTCCATGCAAATCAGAGGGACACGGTGGACCTATGTGGAGGGTGTGGATGCACACAACTCAGGACTCCAGCAGCCAAGAGCTTTGGAGAGTGAGGTGAGACCAGACTGCAGCAGTACAAACCACTGTGGATAAAGCTGCTGGAAGAGCCTGGAGAGAATCTGGCTCGGAGCCCTGTGTGGGATAGTGTACCTGCCTAGTCACCCTGGAATGATGTCCTGTAACAAGCTGATAGACAGTGGGCACCATTTTGGACATACATAACAACTGCGCCAGTTCATGTCTGTGCCCAGCAACCAGCCGAGCAGAAACAGCTGTCTGGCAAAGAGAACTGACGTGGGCCTGGATGGTTGTGACTGTTGAAGGCTTGTGTGTCGGGACTGTGAAAACACTGAGGCTGCGTGGGAGGGCTCAGAGTGTGGCTGGGACTTTGGGCAGTCACTGTGTGAGTCTCCACACGTTCAGGGCTCCCTGGTTCCCTGGTGAGGGACATTGCTGGGAAATCTGTGCTTACACTGAGGACTGCACTGATCCTTTGTGTAGTTCTTGTGAAACACGATGAATATACTATACCCATCAGGACTAGTGCCCAGGCACTGGTCTCCTTTGAGGAGAAGAGGTGAGCTGAGTCTGTGCCAACAGAGCAGAACAAACATTCCCTCAGATTTAAAAAAAAAAAATGAGATTTACCACACCCAACCTCAGTGTCACCTCAGACATTCCCTTTGCCAGGGAGCACTGAACAGAGCTCCATGGCACACCCACCACACTCCTTTAGGTATTCACTAAAAAAGCAGACACTCCACTAATCCACAGAGGAAGAGTCCAAAAATAAAAGCTGTCAAAGCAGGAAAAAAAAATGAAGAAACTAACAAGTATCTGCACAAATGCCAAATAATGAATACACCAATTCAAGAAAAAGAACAAGGAAGACTATATGATGCCCTCAAAAGAACAAAACACTTTAACACTAGATTATGAAGATGAAGAGTTTGAAGAAACACCAGAAAGGGAATTCAAAAAATTGACTGTAGGATTACTTAGAAGTAATCAGAAGGAAATTCACAAGCTAATGAAATATGTACATGACATGAAAGAAGATTTCTCCCATGAAATTTAGATTTCAAAGAGAAATAAAAATGAAATCAGGGCCAGCTCTGTGGCTCAGTAGGCTAAGCCTCTGCCTGCAGCACAGGCATCCCTTATGGGTGCTGGTTCTATTCCTGACTACTATTCTTCCAATTCAGCTTTCTGCCATTGCCCTGGAAAGCAGTATAAGATGGCCAAGACGCTTTGGCCCTTGCATCCACTATGGGGCCTGGAAGAAGTTTCTGGCTCCTGGCCTCGGATCAGTGCAGCTGGGCCATTGCTGCCATTTTGGGGGTGAACCATCAGACAGAAGACCTTTATCTCTGTCTCTCCCTCTCAAAGTTTGTATCTCTCTCTCAAACAAATTTTTAAAAATCTTAAAAAATGAAATCTTAGAAATGAAGAATTCAATAGAACAAATAAAAATGCAGTAGAAAGCCTTAACAACAGAATTGATGAAGAAGAAGAAAGAATATCCAACTTAAAAGACAAATCACAGGAAATTATACATTCAGAAAAAAAAAGAAATTAGAAAACTAAAAAACACTGTAGGGAATCTAAGGATACTATTAAACAACCCAAAATTCAGGAATAGGAGTTCCTGAAGGTGTGGAAAGAAAGGACTAGAAGGCCTTTTTAGAGAAATAATAACAGAAGACTTTCCTAATTTAGAAAAAGAAAGGAACATCAAAGTACAGGAATACATAGAATTCCTAATAGACATGACCAAAAAAAGATCTCCCCAGGACACATTGTAATCAAACTCTCCACAGTAAAACATAAAGAAAAGATTTTAAAATGTGCTCTAGAGAAAAGCCAGATTATTTTTAGAGGACCTACAATTAAACTCACAGCTGACTTCTCATCAGAAACCCTACAGGCTAAGAGAGAATGGTGAGATATAATCCAAATCTTAAGAGAAAAAAAACTGACAACCCAGAATACTGCACTGTGCAAAGTTCTCATTTATGAATGAAGGTGAAATAAAGACCTTCCATAACAGAAACTGAAAGAATTTGTCACCACTCATCCAGCCCTATAGAAGATGTTTAAGGATGTGATGCACACAGAAACACAGAAACATAGTCATCACTACAAAAGGAGGTAAAGGAAGGAATAATCCCAGTAAAAGTTCAAAGGTAATTCAAAGTAAAAAATAGGGAATATTTACGGAAAAATGGCAGGGCAAAGTCATTACTATCAATAGTCACCCTGAATGTAAATAGCCACAACTGGCACAGACTGGCTAAATGGATTAAAAAATAAAACCCATCTATTTACATCCTATAGGGAACACATCTCACCAACAAAGATGCACACAGACTGAAAGTGAAATGATGGAAAAAGATATTCCATGCCAACAGAAACCAAAAAAAGAGCTGGTGTAGCCATCCTGCACACGTGGGAGACCCAGGATAATCTCCTGGCTCCTGGCTTTGGATCGGCACAGCTCCAGCTGTTGGCGGTCATTTGGGGAATGAACCAATGGAATGGAAGACCTCCGTCTCTCTCCCTCTCTCTCTCTGCCTCTCCTCTCTCTGTGTAATTCTGATGTTTCTGGCTCCAGCCTCTAGCCTTGACTCTACCCCAGCCATTATAGATATTCAGGAAATGACCTAGCTAATAGTAGCTCTGTCTCTTTCTCTCTCTCTCTCTCTCTCTCTCTCTCTCTAATTAATTAAGAAACACATGAACATTTTATAAAAAAGAAAATACAGCCAACAGAATAGGAAAATTATTTGTGAATATCAAGAATATATAAAGAATTCTCAGAACTCAACAAGAAACCAACAATCAAACTTAAACACGGGCAAAGTACTTAAACAGACATTTCTCCAAAGAGGACATATACCAGTAACAGGTAATCACATTAAAAGATGCTCAACATCGCTAGCTGTTAGGGAAATGTAAATCAAAACCATGAGATACCACTTCACATCCATTAGATATCTATTTTCCAAAGATCAGAAAATAACAAGTATTGGTAAGAAACTAGAACTCTTATGTATTGTTGGCAGAAATGCAAAAGATGCAAAAAAAGTGATACAGCCACTGCTGAAAGTTGTATTTCTGCTCTTCAAAAAATTAAAAATAGCATTGCCATATGACTACCAACTTTACCCAAGAGAATTATAGTGGGGACTTGCTAAAATTTAAAAAAAAAAAAAAAGCAGGGACTTACACAGATACTTACATAACCATGTTCATGGCAGCATTATTCACAAAACGCAGAAGATTGAAAAACCCAAGAGTAAGCTGACAGATGAATGGATAAGCAAAATGTGTTATATCTATACTATGGAATAGTATTCAGCCTTAAAAAAGGAAGGAAGATCTAATACATGCTACAACACAGATAAACCTTGAAAAGTTTATGCTGAGAGAAATAAGCCACTTGTGAAAGAACAACCATTGTATGATTCTACCCATATTAGACAACTAGAGTAGTCATTCTGACAGACAAAACAATCGAAGTCATAGATACACAAAGTTGAATGGTAGCTTCTGGGGTGGGGAATGTGGAAAGACAAGTTAGTGTAGATGGGTACAGTTTCTGTTGGGAAAAGTAAAAAGTTCTGTCAGTGGTGGTTGTAATGGTTGCACATTATGTGAACGTACTTAACATCACAGAACTGTACAGTTCTTCATGGCTAAAATGGCAATTTTGTATTATGCATATTTAACCACAATTTTAAAAAACAGAAAGTAAATTTTTAGCATACACCAAGAAGACAACTTCAGAATTCTTAGGATTTATGCATGGGTGTTCATTTTTGCCTTCACAAACAGTATCATCAGGACTATGGCAATGGATAAACATATTCTCCATTCTGCTACATGTGAACTCTGTTACAACGTACTCCTCAAATGAAAAGCTGTTTGCAACACAGAAGGTTTAAATTTGCAATCCCAGGACACATTCGCCCAGTGGAAGCTTGAGTGGTCCTTCAAAGCTCTGATTTCTTACATTCTATTTGCCAACTCATTATATACTTCTAGTGGCATTTTTTTCCCAAAAATAGATGAATTTCATCTTCACTGGGTGAAGAACTTGCCTAAGAAATTACATTATCAGTATGTGCAGCCTCTCTCTTCACTTTGATGTTGTGCAGATTCAAATAGGCCTTGAACCTATAGAAATAGCTCTAAGTTGCAGCAGTAATCTCATCAACATCCCTTTCACCATGCTTGGCTTTTAATTCCTCCGGCAGACTCCAATCCATCTTCTGAATGTACATTAAGCTAATCAACTTTCAACTTTGATGCTGATCCTCCAGCCTCACAAGCAAAGAATTTCATTTTGTCAATCACTTCTACTTTCAAATGTATAGGGCTAGTACTTTTCATTAAGAATAGATGAGCACTTCTGTTTCTTCCCAACTGTTTCTAGCTATATGTACATTCAATATTTACCCCTTTCTTTGTCACATTCAATCTTACTACTTATCCCTCTTCTTATGAGCACTCAGCAGCTAATGTGACAAACTTAAACACCATGTAAAAAAATACACTATGGGGCCAACACTGTGGCTCAGTGGTTAAAGCCCCAGTCTGCAGTGCAGGCATCCCATATGGGCACCGGTTCAAGTCTCAGCTGCTCCAATTCTGATCCAGCTCTCTGCTATGGCCTGGGAGAGCAGTAGAAGATGACAGAAGGACTTGGGCCCCTGCACCTACATGGGAGACACGGAAGAAGCTCCTGGCTCCTGGCTTCAGATCAGCACAGTTCTGGCCATTGCAGCCAACTGAGGAGTGAACCAGAGGATGAAAGACCTCTCCCACTCTCTCTCTATCTCTATCTCTCTCCCTCCTTCCCTCTTTTCCTCTTTGCCTCTCCCTCTCTGTGTAACTCTAACTTTCAAATAAATCAATCAATCAAAAAATACACTACATATGGAAGTGATTTCTGGGAACAGTTAAACTGAAAAGTGCGTTTCAATGTGAAATAAAAAATAAAAACTGAGTTGGCAAAGTAAAACAGTTGCATTCTGAGAAGCATTAATTTATGCTACAAATGACTTATAGTAACCAATATTGCATAAGCTAGCACTAAAATAAGTACAGGCAGCTATTACTACTGCTTGGTGATGACAGGCAAAACAAATAATTTGCTCTGGAAAACAGCTCCATTCACATCTATGAAATTTCTAAACAGATGATAATAAAAATTAAGGATCATTGCAATAGCATTATTGGCACAAAGAAACAAAGAGAAACTTTTGGTAACTATAGGAATATAGTTACAATATATGTAGAGTAATTTGTATATATTTTTAGCTTAATTTTATTTGAAATGGAACAATATGGTTGTTTAGAAGTTTGTATTTTCATGACGTTTGATTTTAAAGAAAACAAATATGATTCATTCAAGGACTTACACTCCTTGGGAACTTACATGGTATACAAAATGACACATAAAACAAATTTCTAAATTGCACTTGCAAGCATTCTTTAAGTAGAAATCTTTCAGTGTCGGAGGTTAAAGCAACGTAACTTTCTTTCCAAATTGGATATAAAATTAAAACCAGGTTAATACCTATGAACTTAAACAGGGACTTCAGCGGCCCAAATCAGAATGATGCTGTCCACACTGGGAAGAGGCCCTGAAGCAGGTAACCTGACCACAGGCAAGCAAACATCAGCTGGACCTGAAGCAGCAAGCTTTAAGACTTAGGACCATAGTAGGAAGAGTGATTAGGGGACCCATTGTTTGCTTCTCTCTGCCTACAGATGGCATCCCCTGAGGGAGTGTAAGGTACTCTTTAAGAAAAGTATAAAACCTGTAACCAAATTCAAACAATGGGCTGGCCATTTTCTGAATTTAAATCCTTAGTTTAACTAGCTGAATAAACTTCAACCTTTCAACCAGACTCTGATTATTTCAGTTAATGCACCTCAGTGTGGTTAACAAGCACACCAAGCTGTCTCAGTAACAATATGAAACTACTCATTTGATACAAAAGGGGGGAGGTGTGCTTATCCAGGGTTTGGTCAAATGCAAATTTGCCATCCATCTTGCAGAGCTGCTGAGATAGGATGAGCATGCTAAAAAAAAAAAAAGTTTTTGCAAAAGGTCTGTAAGTTGATACCATAAAGAGGAGGCAAGGCAGCAAAGGCTCTCCATCTTTAGGAAGGTCAGCTGGGGACCCAGAGTGTAGAAAGCTGACGACCACAGACCATGGGTTAAATCTGTGCTTATGCTTCTTTTGTTGTTTTTTTTGGGGGGGGGGGGGAGGGTGAGGGCTTTTCACCTTCTTTCATTTCAGTGATGGGTAGCTGGGAAGCTATATATATTGACTGCTTTAGGATTCACAGGTCCTAAACACTCAGCTTATTTTTCTCTTCAGGAAAATTTTCATGCTATACTAAGAGCTAGCATGAAACAGAATTGAAGAACATGTTTGAATTTATACATGATAGATGTTCAAAAATCCGAAAACATATAGAAATAATCACCAAACTATCCCAAATGTTAAAAGTGATTTGATTTTAAAAAACTGCCAATGCACTGGTGAAATTCCACAAAGCTATGGATCTAACTACAAAACATATTCATGCATTTCTATTCATAGTTTTACTTACCACACTTATATCAGAACTGCAAAAAAAGTTAATGGAATTAACATGTCACAGACATAACACTTTTCCCTATTTATTTTTACCATTGAGAGCTTAATTTTACAATAAAAATCAAATGAACACACACACATATACAGATTGAACCCTATGAAAACGCAGCCTGTGCAACTTTTGCAACATTTAAAATTCCTGTGCTTCTTACTCCCTGAGGTTTAAGTTTTGCTATTCACGAGAAGACACGTGTCTATGTCCCTTGATCAGAGTAGGTGGCTGACATTTTGGATAATAGGAAAAGCAGGGCATACAACAAGTAACTGTTGATGATGGAATGTGGGTGCAGGGATTGAAACCCAGAGCCTGGGAACACCAAATGACCAAGCATCCACAAGACCAAGACATAGCACGAGAAGACAGGTGTCACAGACAAAGCTCAAACCCCTACTGATTTTGCCACTCCTGCTTATGGCCGTTAGAGGAGTTCAGCTGTAATATCCAACCTCCTCACCCGTCACATAAAGCAGAGTAGTTAAATCACAGCAGATACTCAATAAAAGTTCGTGGATATTTCTGTTACATGCTCTGCATGTAAGGTATAAAATAAATCAGTACATTGACTCACTCATGTTGCTGTCTTGAAAAGCTCAACACCCTTCAGTCAAGTCCCAAAGCAGAAAAACAGCAATGTTAATATGAGCAATTTAAAATTACATTTATGCTGCCTTTAAGAATTCTTCTTTTTAAATTATATTTATTAGAAATGTACTTACACTGCCAAATAATAATTTAGCTCAGTCGTGACTTACTTAAGGAGAGTGATACATTCTGCGAAAAGTGTCCTTAGACAATTTTATTTTATTATTATGCAAACATCATAGAGTGCAGTTACATAAACCTAGATGACACAGCCTACTGCAGCCCTGGGCTATATGGAATAGTCATCATCCATGGGTGGTCCTTGAAATATCGTTACACTGTGATACTGTGATACAAAGTTACACTATGCAATAGCACAGCTTTCCTTATTATGTAAATGAGAAAAATCTCCAAACTCACATCTGAGGAATAGAAAAGATAATCATTTGTTTGGTGAGATAACTGACACTACTACCCCAAATAACTTTTAAATATGTAACTTAGAGGATTCCAAGACGGCAGATTAGGGAGTTACATGTTTCACTGGGTTAAGAATAAACAGTGAAGGGAAAAGTGTAGGAAGTACGCTCTCAAGGGAAAATTGGAGAGAAAACAGCCCTGGAAGTCCTACAGAAGGTAAAATGGCATGGTGTCGCTCCCCCACTCACTGAGGAACGACACCGGACGGGACGCTGTTTTCTTTCCCTGGCCCTTCCCAGATTTGCTGCCACTCCCCCGCCTCCGAGGAGGAGCAGCACCAGCAAGCTCTCCCACCGACTCTCTCAGGGGGGGCCCCTGCATGTTGTCGCTCTCTCTCTTTTATAGTCCTCTCCCACCAATCCATGCTCTGCTGCCCCCGTGGTAAGCACGCCGCTTTTTCCAATCAGAGCTAATTAACGAAGCAGCTGTGTAAGATTTGTTACGCTCTCTCAGTGCTATATGGTGGGAGGTCAGACGCATAGAGTTAGTTTCAGTCCACAGTCTCAGTACTTATCTGTCTTCCGGGCACCCCACCATGTTGCGGGAGATGGACCCTGCTCCCCACAGCATGGACCTGTGAGGAGGGTGCAGACGCACAGAATGAGCACAAGCGCAGCTGCAACACCTGAGGGCCAGAGCAGGCAGCAGCTTGGAGATGGAGGTGAGACCAGACTGCAGCTGGAAGGAGAGTGTGGCATGGATGTGGACTGGATCTCTGGGGGCTGGCAGTTGCTGATGGTTGCCCGTGGACCCAGTGGAAGTGAAGGGGGACATTTATTTCTCCAGAACTTACCCAAAGCAGCACCTGCTGCCCAGCCAAGAAAGGGCAGGCACCATTTCAGGTTAGGGTGGCAGCTACGGAAGCCTCTGTGCATGCACACAGCAGTGGACTGACAGAAAACCTAATCAGCAGTGCCGGAGGCAATGGCAGGCAGGCAGCAATGTTAGGCCAGTGGCTCTTGTGTGCAAATGTTATCCAGAGATTCTAGCAGAAGGAATTGTCCATAGTCTCCACTGACTTTGAGCCTGGCTGGGAGGTGGTTGGGCAGTCACGTGGGACAGTGGGGCGCCCACAGCCTTCCAAAGTTAAGACGCCTAGGTGGAGGTGTCTCAGGGAACATCTGCCTCTCTGTTGACTGGACAGGTTGTCAGGGAAGAGAGAAACCTCTATAACTGGCTACTGTGGGAGCCTTCTGTGTTGAGACCGTGGGGACTCAGTGGTTACAGGAGAAAATGCAGGGTATAGCTGAATATTGAGATCTACCATGCCCAACTTGGGTGTGACCTTGGAAACTCACCCCAGTCTAGAGACTTGACCAGAGCTCTCTGGCCATACTGACCACGCACCTCTTGGTATTCACTGAAAGGACAGACATTCCACTAAACCACAGAGGCATAGCGCAAAGATAAAAACCATCAGAAGAAAAAAAAATCAACTCCACAATGCCTAAAAATAAATGCAAAGTCAAGAAACAAGAATATGGAAGAAAACCATACATGACATGAGTGAAAACTTTCCCCATAAAATTGAGATTTTAAGGAGAAATCAAAATGAAATATTAGAAATGAAGAATTCAATAGATCAAATAAAAAATGTGATGGAAAGCCTTAACAGCAGACTTGGTGAGGCAGAAGAAAGAATATACAAACTAGAAGAAAAATCTTTGGAAATCTTACAGTCAGACTAAGGGAAAAAAAAAAAAACAGAAAACTTAAAAACAGTGTTGGAGGGCTGGCACCATTGGCTCACTTGGCTAATCCTCCACCTGCGGTGCTGGGATCCCACATGGGTGCCAGGTTCTAGTCTCGGCTGCTCATCTTCCAGTCCAGCTCTGTTGTGGCCCGGGAAGGCAGTGGAGGATGGCCCAAGTGCTTGGGCGCCTGCACCCATGTGGGAGACCAGGAGGAAGCGCCTGGCTCTGGGCTTCAGATTGGTGCAGCGCGCCAGCCATAGCAGCCATTTGGGGGGTGAACCAACGGAAGGAAGACCTTTCTCTCTGTCTCTCTCTTTCACTGTCTAACTCTGCCTGTTGAGGTGAAATGGACACTATGAGAAAAAATGAGTTGATCAGCCCTTGTTCTGACTGTCGAGGAACAACTTAATACTTTATCCCTTTTAGTACTAATACTGAAATTGAATCAATAATAAAGACTCTCCCAACAAAGAAAAGCCCAAGACTGGATGGTTTCATTGCTGAATACTACCAGACATTTAAAGAACTAATTCCAATTCTTCTCAAGCTATTCAAAACAATTGAAAGGGAGGGAATCCTCCCAAACCCCTTCTACTAAGTCGTCATCACCTTAATACCTAAGCCAGAAAAAGATGCAACAGAGAAAGAGAATATAGACCAATAATCCTGATGAACATAGATGTAAATATCTGCAACAAAATATTAGCTGATCAAATCCAACAATACATCAGAAAGATCATTCACCCTGATCAAACAGGATTTATCCCCGGTATGTAGGGATGGTTCAACATTTGCAAATCAACTAATGTGATACATCACATTAACAAACTAATGACACAAAGCATATGGTTATCTTAATGCATGCAGGGAAGGCATTTGATAAAATACAATATCCTTTCATGATGAAAACCTTAAGCAAACTGGGTATGTAAGGAACATTAGTCAACACAATCAAGGCAGTCTAGGACAAACCCATGGCCAGAATCTTATTGAATGGGGAAAAGCTGGAAGCATTCCCCCTAAGATCTGGAACCAGACAGGGATGCCCACCACCCTCATCATTGCTATTTAAAGTAGTCCTGGAAGTTTTAGCCAAAGCCATTAGTCAAAAGCCATTAGCCAAAGCCATTAGGCAAGAAAAAGAAAACAAAGGGATACAAATTGTAAAGGAGGAAATCAAACTATCCCTATTTGTGGATGACATGATTCTATATAGGGGATCAAAAAGACTCCATTGAAAACTACTGCAACTCATAAAAGAGTTTGGTAAAGAGGCAGAATATAAAAACCAACACACACACACAAAAAAACAATAGCCTTTGTATACACAAACAATATCAAAGTTTAGAACGAACTTTTAAGATTGGTCCCATTCTCAATAGCTCCAAAAAGAATCAAATACCTGGAATAAATTTGACCAAGGATGTCAAAGAACTCAATGATAAAAATTACAAAATACTAAAGAAAGAATTTGAAGAAGACATTTAAAAATGGCAAAATCTTCCATGTACATGGATTGAAAGAATAAACATAATCAAAATGTCCATACTGCCATGGCACTGTGGTGCAGCAGGTTAAATCCCCAGCCTGCAGCACTGGCATCCCATGTGGCTGTCAGTTCGAGTTCTGGCTTCTCCTCTTCTGATCCAGCTCCCTGCTATTGCCTGGGAAAGCAGCAGATTACGGTCCAAGTGCTTGGGCCCCTGCACCCATGTGGGAGACCAGGATGAAGCTCTTGGCTTCCAAGCAGCTCAGCTCTGCCCCTTGCGGCCATTTGGTGAGTGAACCAGTGGATAGAAGACCTCTCTCTCTCCTCCTCCTCCTCCTCTCTCTAACTCTGATGTTAAAATATAAAATAAATCTTTTAAAAATTTCCATACTACCAAAAACAATGTACAGATTCAATGGAATGCCAATTAAAATATCAACAACATTCTTTGCATATCTAGAGAAAATTATATTGAAATTCATATGCAAACACAGAGACACTGAATAGTTCAAGCAACCTTATACAACAAAAACAAAGCCAGAGGCATCATGATACCTGATTTCAAGAAATACCACAGGGCAGTTATAATCAAAACAGCTTGGTGCTAGCACAAAAACAGACTTGTAGGCAATGGAATGGAATAAAAACTCCAGAAATCAATCCATGCATTTTCAAACAACTTATTTTTGATAAAGACACGAAAATCAATCCCTGGAGCAAGGACAATCTCTTTAACAAATGGATTTGGGTAAACTGGATCTCCATGTGCAGAAGTATGAAAATAGATACCTACCTACACCTTCCACAAAAATCCACTCAAAATGGATCAAAGACCTAAATCTATGACTTGATACCATCAAATCATTAGAGAATGCTGGGGAACCTCTACAAGATATTGGTATACCCAAAGACATCTTGGAAAATAACCAAGAAGCACAGGCAATCAAAGCTAAAATTGACAAATGGGATTACACCAAGCTGAGAAACTTCTGCACTGCGAAAGAAACACTGAGCAAACTGAAGAGGCAACTGAAAGAATGGGAGAAAATATTTGCAAACCATGCGATAAATGGTTAACATCCAGAATCTATGGAGAAAAAATTCAACAACGACACAAACAATCCAGTTAAGAAATGGGCAAAGGACTTGAACAGACATTTTTCAAGAGAAGAAATTCAAATGACCAACAGATACCAGAAAAAATGCTCAGGATCATTACTCATCAGGGAAATGCAAATCAAAATCACAATGAGGTTTTACTTCACTCCAGTTAGAGTGGCTCTCATACAGAAATCAACAAACAATAAATGCTAGTAAGGATGTGGGGAAAAGGGTACCCTGGTCCTCTGTTTGTGGGAATGTACACTAGTGCAACCACTGTGAAGACAGTAGAGAAATACCTTAGAAATCGGAATACAGACCTACCATATGTTCCAGCCATCCCACTTCTGAGAATTTACCCAAACCTAAAGAAATCAGTAAATGAAATACTTATCTGTACCCCCAGGTACACTGCAGCACAATTCACAATAACTAAGATATGGAATCAACCCAGATGTCTATTTACTGTTTATTGAATAAAGAAATTATGGTATATATACACTATGGAGTACTATTCAGCTGTGAAAAAAAATTCCATCTTTTGCAACAAAATGGTCACAAATGGAAGCCATTATACTTAGTGAAATAAGCCAGTCCCCAAAAAATTGATATAATATGCTTTCCCTGATCCAAGGTAACTAATAGGGTACCTGAAATATAATATATTGGAATTAAATAGACATTTTGAGAATCAATGATTTTTATAGTCCTTGTCTCTTCTTTTGAGGAACAGTGTTTTGTTTTGTTTCTCTTCATATTATTTATTGAACTCTTTTACTTAGAGTAGGGTTAAGTATACGATCATTAAATATACTGAAAATAGATCATTGTAAAAATTAAGAGTGGGAATCTGAGAGGGAGGGGAAGGAAGGTTTGAAGCATGGGCAGGAGGAAGGGGGAGGGGGAAGTGCCACTATGTTTTTGAATCTGTATAAATGAAACTTGTGTAAGTTAAATAAAATTTAGAAAACAAACAAAAAGATATCAAATGTTGATAACAATGTGGAGAATAGTGAACCCCTGCACACTGCTGGTGTTAATGTAAATTTGTACAGCCACTATGGAAAACAGTATGGAGGTTCTCAACAAAATTAAAAATACAACTAACATATGATCTAACAATTCCATTTCTGAGTATATTCTGAAAAGATTCATAATCACTATCTATCTACCTGTCCATCTTTCTACTTATCATTTATCTAATATATGTATCCATTGGCCTATGTATCCATTTATCTATCTAATCATTGAATAGTATATCTAAAATGATTAAATTGTAAGCCAAATAAATGGCATATCAATAAAACTTTTTCAAAAACAATAAATAAATATGTAACTTAGCCTTTTTTTCTGGCAGTGGTGACAGATTTGTGGAAAGTTATCCATACCTTCAACACTAAATAAGTAATTTAGGATAATAGAAGCAATCTATAATTATGTACCCTAAAGACGTAAAATCAGGACAACTTATTTGTGTTTGTCAGCACTTACATAAGCTGAGACTGTTTGAGTGATTCTGTCAAACTCTAATAGCTGAAACAACATGCTATCTATCAAAATAGACACGACTAAGGAGTTAAAGCTTCTAAACATATAAATAGAAAATGAGATAATGAATTCATGATAAAATATGAAGCGTATATGTTATGCTATTTTTGACGAGCACCTTCTCAACACAAAAGCATTCTGTTTTTATTAGAAGACACAAAGCAGATTGTATTATTAGATTTTTTTTTCTCTTTAAATAAAGCAGCAGTCATAATTATCTTCTTGGTATGTTGACAAGCAGAAGTTACTTAGACAAGTGACAGCAAGATCTATCTGTCTGGAGAAAGAATCCAAATGATTCCTATTTTCTTGTGTATAGCATTTACTACAAGGGAAGCATCAAGGAGACCTCTGGTCTATAATGCATTTGCATACATTAAAAGTCAGGGCATGAAATCCTCTGGTCATTTAATTGGTAGACACCAAAGATGAAAATGAATCCACTGAGAAATGTTATAATATCATTTACCCATCCGGTCCACACATGTTTTCTATACTGCCTGTTAACAAAATAGCTTAGCCCCTCTAAAGAGAAACAATTAAAAAAATAGCTTTTCAACAAACTTTCAAAAATACTGAGTTTTTTAATTCCAGTAAGAAAATGAGAGTCATTCTTTGGGATTGAAAGGAAGCAGCTCTGAGTTCTACGTAAGGATCAAGAATGCCTTCACATGTAAATCATTATTCTTGTACATGCAATGAAGGTACTGCAGTTAATGCTCCTACTGAAGATGTGTGGGGATTGTATCAGGCATCCCAGATTTAGATGGTAGACAGAGCAGGGATGAAGTATCTCTAGGGCTTCTCCTTTACCTTAGAACTCACCTAATTTACAGCCCACAAGTCTTAACTACTCTAACCCATCAGAGGCTTCTCTAAGAAGAATGATGTGTAATCTGATGAGCAACATTCAAATAACCAGCACTCAGAGCTTAGCACAGAACTGGTGCTCTGTATAAACAAAGAATGCAGAATCTCCCTACCTCAGCCAGGCATTTTTACATAGGACTTGGCTACATAAGCAGTATATGACACATATTACCTAACACAAATTACCTAACTTTTCCACAGGTAGATATTTTCACTTTCAATCCTCTGTATTTATCTTCACAACCATTACTACCTATGACAGCTTAATTTAATTTCAGTGTTGTAAGTATAAAAAACAACCACAAGAAGGATGAATGTAAAAGAACAGCTACCCAAAAATGGCACAAAAATGCCCAACTGATGTTGACAAAAGAGTAAAGGCAAAGCAATGGGCGGGGGATGGGGGGCAGGTGGACTCAACAGCCTAGATGAATCCCCAGGGAATTATTCTGAGTGAAAAAAAAAAAGTGAAAGTTTACATACTATATGTCTCCATTTGCACTAACATTCTTGAAATTGTTTTTAAAAATTAGAAATAATGCAGAATATATTAGTGCTCCTTAGTGATTAAGAATGTAAAGCGGACTAGAAAAGTATGAGTATGGATATGAAAAGACAACATGATGGATCCTTGAAGTAATGAAAATGATCACAATATCAGCATCATGATTGCAATATTGTTATAGATTTTGCAGGATGTTGCCATTGGATAAGTTCAATAGAGAAGTCTATTAGCCATCTTGTCATTGTTGGGAAATACTGGGGTATAGCCTAATTTTATAAAGGAGAGTTTATTTGGGTTCACAGTCTGGAGGCACCAATAGTTCAGCCAGAGTCCTGAAGTGGCACAGAGAATCACATGGCAAAATACTCAGAATGCCCTTGTCTGTTCATGTCTCTGTAGTCTCTTATAAGATCAACACTATTCAATCATAGGTGTACTATCTTAACAACCCAATCCAATCCAATCACCCCCCAAAGGCCACACCTCCAACATAACAATAGGATTAAATTTTCAATCTTCTAGTATCATTCACTTAAGACTTTGTGGAATAAACTGTATGAGTTCAGGGGGGAAATCATTCAAACCATAGCAGGTACATTGAATCTTTCTATATTATTTCTGTAGGGAAAAAGTACCCTAATCCATTGTTGGTCAGAATGCAAACTAGCCCAGCCATTGTGGAAGACGGTGTGGAGATTCTTCAGGAATCTGAAAACAGATCTACCATATGACCCAGCCATCCTACTCCTGGGAATTTACCCAAACAAAATAAAATCAACATAAGAAAGAGTTACCTATACCCCCATGTTCATAGCAGCTCAATTCACAATAGCTAGGATAAGGAATCAACCAGATGCCCATCACCAGTGACTGGATAAAGAAATTATGGTATACAAACACCATGGAATACTACTCAGTCATACAAAGGAATGAGATCTTGTCTTTCACAACAAAATGGATGCAACTGGAAATCAATATACTTAGTGAACTTAGCCAGTCCCAAGAAGATAAAAACCATATACAAAATCCCTGATCTGTGATAACTAGCAGAGTCTAAAAAATGTAATATATATGAGCAAAATTGGTATTTTGAGGATTACGGTCTATAGTCCTTGCCTCAACTGTTGAGGTATGTTGTGTTTTTTTTTTCTACTTCTTACTATTTGTTGAATTCCTTACTGGTGGGAAGTTAATCTTATGATAATAAAATAAACTGAAAGTATGTCATTATAAAAATTTAAAGAAAGAATAAGAAAAGAAAGGAGAGAGAGGGTAAGGTGGGATGTACCAATATGCTCCTAAATCTGTATATATGAAATCTATAAAATTTGCTTACTTTATATAAACAAAAAATAAATAAAATCTGAAAAAAATATTTATATGAAAAGCAGAGTTAGAGAGGAGAGAGAGAAGAATCTTGTATCCATTGGTCCACTTTCCAAATGACCATAACAGCTACAATGAGACAAGGTTGAAACCACGAACCTGGAATTGCATCTGGGTCTCCCACATGAGTGTCAGAGGAGCATGTAATTGGATCATCTTCCACTACTTTCCCAGGTTCATTAGCAAGGAGCTGGATCAGAAGTGAAGCAGTCAGGACTCAATGCCAGCAATGCAGGTAGCAGCATAACCACAACACTGGCCCCTCTGTATTATTTTTAAGAGTGGGTGTGAATTTACAATTATATCAATTATAAAATAATTATAATAATAATTACAATAATATCAATAATAAAAGCTTAATTAAAATTAATGCGGAGGGGCCAGCACTGTAGCATAGAGGGTAAAGCCATTGCCTGCAGTGCCGGCATCCCATATGGGTGCTGGTTCGAGTCCCAGCTGCTCCACTTCTGATCCAGCTCTCTGCTATGGCCTGGGAAAGCAGTACAAGATGGCCCAAGTCCTTGGGCCCCTGCACCTGCACGGGAGACCCAGAAGAAGCTCCTATATCCTGGCTTCAGACCAGCGCAGCTCTGGCTGTTGCAGCCAATTGGGGAGTGAACCAGCAGATGGAAGACCTCTCTCTCCCTCTCTCTCTGCCTCTCCTTCTCTATGTAACCTTTTAAATAAATAAATAAATCTTTAAAAATAATAATAATGCAGAGCCTTTGGGTAATTGGAGAAATACGAGAGCAAACTATCAGTTAAATGAAGAGTCTTAGGCAAAGGAAAACTAGAGAAATGGGTCTCAGAATTGCTAACATAGTATCATGTCTCTGAAATGTATTCCGAACTTTGGGCCTCTCTGGCTTTTTTTTTTTTCCTATGTCTCATTGAAAATCATTACTCTTACAATAAATGTCACAGGATGATTCCAGTAAACAAGATGCTGAATTAGGAACAGTTAGGGTTCTGAAACCTAAAAGCCATGAATTTGCGCAATTCACAAGCTCCCTGGGCTTCAATTTCCTCAGCTATAAAATAAGGATTATGGTAGCATTGTGTGTTTCAAATGAGATAAAGTGCTTGAAAATGGCTTGTAAACTATAAAATTTCATAATAATGAGTGATTTTTATATTGTTCCAAAAATGTCATATGAGCCTTAAGTAAAGGTTTTCTAGTCCGGCACTGAGAAAGCCAGTATAGTTAACATTTGCCAAATATTCTTCCCATCTTCAGTTGAACACAACTCCCTGTATAGAGAACTAAATATATGTCCTAATATCAAGTACTAAAACCCACAGCAAACCAATGCTCCACTTTGAAATATGTTAGGATGCTGTTTTTAAAATGTAGGTTTTATTATTTTTTTTAGGTACAATGAAGTTGACAGGAGATGATTGTCAATTTTTAAAAAAATAGCTTATTACACACAGTTCCCAAGAGTAGGCGGGGCACACCATGAGGAAGCAGCCACCTAGGAAACACCAGGTTAGTCAGGAGGTAGAGGGGACCAAGTGTAAAAAAGAAGCAAGAGCCTTCATTGTGATTTCCATGGGATGAAACAGGCAAAGCAGGGTAAACAGGCTTAGGAGCAGCTAATTTGAATATGTCAGCAGGCTAGGGGACACAGGTGCTGTCTTAGCTGTTAGGCATCTGGCCCAGAGGAAATTAGGGCAGGTGGATAGTCATCCAAAGTAGGAGATTCCTAGGAGAACCCAGTAAAGGAAGGGGTAGAGGTATGAGTTCCAGCCTCACTGGTTTGCATATAGAAAGTGCACTCCCAGGTAAGTTGTTTGCTGGTCCTTTTGTATGATCAGCAAAGCTCCAGATGCCAAAGCATCAGAATAGAGAAAATATAACAGCATGAATAAAGCAGATGCCCAGTTTCCACAATGGCTACCTGAAATAATACTTCACAGAAACATTAGGTAAGTAAAAGTAGTTATAGTTTACTGAAATGTTTTAATTATCAAGAGAAAGTAAATTGTCTTAAAGCAAGAAGTCTACCCTGTGTGCAACAGAAATCATGTTCATGGAAATGGGCTACATTCTTATAGTATGAAACCACTCAATATCATTGCTGTTCAAAAAAGCCCCATGGAGTATGCCTTAGACTTCAAGTTATCCTTGTCATGCTCCTTTGGCCTTGGTCAGTCTGTTCTGGCTTCAATCCTCATCCTCTATCCACACACCATGACGTCATTTCCTGAGTATCTTCTTACATCCCTGACTTCATCATAAGCTGCCATCAAAACCTAGTTTTCCTTCTTCTTTTCATTCCTGATACTGATAATTTTAATTGCCTTTTTTCAGATTTGCTAACTAGTTTTCAATTTTATTGAGTGTTTTTATTTTCATTGTCTGTACTAATAATTTTCTGGTTTTAATTTCAATGATTTCTGTTCATTATTTTTTCCTGGGCTTACATTGAACATTTGTTCTTCTTTCTCTAGATTCTCAACATGAGACGTTCCCCACTTTCTAATGTGTGTGGTTAGTGCTGTAAATTTCATCTTTCAGCATTTCTTTGGTTTTGGTTGTGTCCAACAAATTTTAAATGCTATATCTTCATTTTCATTCAGGTCAATGTAGTTTTTTTTTTTAATTCCCTTGAGACTTTCTATTTGATCCATGGATTATTTAGAAATCTGTTGCTTAGTTTCCAAATGTTTTGGAATTTTTCCCTTTTTTTCACTTATTGATGGCCAGTGTGTTTCACTGTGGTTAGAGAACACATTCTGCCTGACTTCAATTATTTGAAATTTTTGAAGTTTGCTTTATGGCCCAGGATATGGTCCGTTTTGGGGTAAGCTATATGGGTACTTGAAAAGAATGTGTATCCTGCAGTTGTTGTGTGGAGTGCCCTAAGTGGTGATCAGATCCTGTTAGTAGATGGTGTTGGTGAATTCTTCTAGATCTTGCTGGCTTTCTGTCTGGTCTTCTCTATCAATTACTGAGAGAGGAAAATCTTGAAGTTGCCAACTATAATTATGAAGTTGTGTGTTTCTCCTTTCAGTTTTATTAGTTGTTGCTCCATCATTCTGCCCTCTTGTGTAGTACAATAATCACACCTAGGATTATTATGTTTTTTGGTGTTTTAGCCCTTTCATCATTACATACAGTCAACACTCCATATCCTCAGGTTCCACATCTGACTATTCAAAAAGCCTAGCATCAAAAATGCTTTAAAAAATTGTAACTGTACTGCTCATTAGCATTTTGTAAAATAGTAATTTGAAAATTTAAGTTCACTTTATTTAAATACTTAATTTAATAGTTTTTATCTAAAAAATATGTCACCCCTAAAGACTATATCATTAACTGCTTATTAAAAGAAGTTCCATTCCGTGTACTAATTAGGCAAAGAAAGATTTTTACAGAAATTTGATGTTAATTTTGCTCATTCAGGGCTGGCGCCATGGCGCACTAAGTTAATCCTCCGCCTGCGGTGCTTGCATCCCATATGGGCACCGGGTTCTAGTCCCGGCTGCCCCTCTTCCAGTCCAGCTCTCTGAGGTGGCCTGGGAAGGCAGTGGAGGATGCCACAAGTGTTTGGACTCCTGCACCTGCATGGGAGACCAGCAAGAAGCACCTGGCTCCTGGCTTCGGATCAGCACAGAGCCGGCTGCAGCAGCCATTTGGGGAGTGAACCAATGGAAGAAAGACCTTTCTCTCTCTCTCTCTCTCTCTCTCTCTCTCTCTCACTGTCTGTAACTCTACCTGTCAAATAAATAAATAAAATCTTTAAACAAATGTGTAGGATATAAAGAATAATACAATGAACTGAATATTACTGTGACATCTATCTATATATTCCTAACATTTCAAATTTTCCTATCACCCCTTTAGAGGTAACATGATTTGAATATTTTTAAGAAATTATTTCCCTGCTTATCAATGTCCTTATAAGTTTGTATATCTGAGAAACACATTGTTTAAACTTAGCATATTTTGGATTTTACACAAATGGTTTTTGCCTATTCTGCAATTTGCTCCTTTTGCTCACTGCAATCTTGCTGAAATCCATCCATGTTGCTGTAACTCATTCACTTTTACTGCTGTAGTATTCCATTATGGACATATAACACAATGTTTTTAACTATTCCACTGCCACAGCTGATCTACTGATGATAAACATTTGGATTTTTGCTTTTGTGTGTGTGCTAATACAAGCATGCTAAACACCCTTCTACTTGTCTCCTGGAGCATAAGCTCAAGGGTTTCTGTAGGGACTAAGCCTAGGAGTACAATTATTCTGTCTACACTAGGACTGAACCTCTTCAGGTTTACAAGATAGCAGCAAACTGCTTTCTAGAGTATTTGTGACAATCTGCCCTCCCAGCAGCAACATGTAAATGTGCATCTGAATTCTATTATGCATCTGAATTCTACTCTTCCCTCAGTTTAAAGGTATCTACTCTCCTATACTAACAAAGACAAGTTAATCAACTCTCAAACTGTCTTTGCAAGGAATGTATATAAAATTAAATTTAAAAGCAAAACCTTTAGCGAGGCCACTGCTGTGGTTAAACCACAACCTTCGATGCCAGCATCCTATGTCTGAGTACTGGTCTGAGTCCTGGCTGCTGGGTTCCAGTTTAGCTCCCTGCTATTGTGCCTTGGAAAGCAATGGAAGATGTTCTGTCTGTCGGTCATTTTATCACTCTGCCTTTCAAATAAACAAATGTTTTTAAAATATTTTGGAGCCAAACTGCCCCAGATTGCTATATGTATTAGATTAGTTAATACATATAGCATGCACAGGGGAGTATCTTGGATATAATAAGCAGGAACCAATTGTTAGGTGGTATTACTGCTATTTTACAGAATTACCTACAAAATCCTGAAATCACTTGGACTTCAGTGTATTGTGTTTTGTGCATTTGTGCATGTGGGTCTCGTATGCAGAAAGTCCTTCCCCTCTCCTCTATCTGAATTTTATTCTTCACGGGCAATCCTGTAAATCACCCTCAGATCCATGAAGAGATGATCATCCTTAGTTAAGCTGTAACTGCCTCTAATATATTATCTATCCCATTACATCCAATCATTTGTATACTTTCTATCTCCCTTACTATGATGTTTGTAGTAAAGATATAACCTTTTGGCCGGTGCCACGGCTCAATAGGCTAATCCTCCACCTGTGGCACCGGCACACCGGGTCCTAGTCCCGGTCGGGGCGCCGGATTCTGTCCCAGTCGCTCCTCTTCCTGTCCAGGCTCTGCTATGGCCCGGGAGTGCAGTGGAGGATGGCCCAAGTCCTTGGGTCCTGCACCCACATGGGAGACCAGGGGAAGCACCTGGTTTCTGGCTTTGGATCAGCACGGTGCACCGGCCACAGCGCACCAGTTGCAGTGGCCATTGGGGGGTGAACCAATGGCAAAAGGAAGACCTTTCTCTCTCTCTCTCTCTCTCTCTCACTGTCCACTCTGCCTGTCCAAAAAAAAAAAAAAAAGATATAACCTTTTATTTTTATTCCTTATTTCCTTGTCTTTGGTAGTTATTTAACAAATGTACAATAGATGAATGAATAAGCCTGAATAATTGCAAACATCAGTGGTTTCTGCTCACAAATATTTAGCTTTGTAAAATCAAGTGGTCTATAAATAGTTAAAATGTATATACCATCATTTTCTCCTAAAAGACCTTTATTAAAGTAATTCTACTTGAAGAGTCTTTCAACATGACCTTTTTATCTGTGTGTAATCATAATAACCTTTTCTTTGACCAACTTGTAAATTAATATTCCCTTTATTTTCCTCTTCCTTGAGAATGTCACCTTGCAGCACAACTGACAAAAAAAATGTCCAGAGCCCTGGAGCACAGTCATTTTACAGATCTTCTTCCTCCTATTTAGTGTGAAAGTTGGTAACAAGCAAACTCTGAACCCTTTATTCCCTTCTGTCTTCTTTAGCTTCCGATTGAGTTCGACTGTTCGAATACCAACACCAGCTAACTTGATGCAAGTGATAAAGTCCGCTGTTCAACAGGCGCTCCTGTGCTACTTCCCTTCATCCAGCCTCTGTGTGAACAACTCTCAAGACACAGGATAGTTTCAGTTATTAGATTCTTATATCTTTTCTTGTATCAAATATTCCTCCCTTATAATTCTAGCAAGATGTTTTCAGTTTAGATATTGACAGTGAGTAGTGAGGCTAAATACTACAAAGCGATTTTTCTCCTAAATGTGACTAGGCCCTTTAACACTTCTTTATCATCTTACATGGAATTAGGCTCATCTGGTTGATGAACTAATCCTCGCTAAGAATACAGCACCTGGAATGGAACACAGTACCTACCCTACATGTGATCTGAAAAGTTTATCATTTATGCATTTATTTTACAAAAGTCTTATATATACCATTTCATCATATACCTGTATTACTATAACTTAAGAATATATTTGATGGTGGGAGCAGCTACGGCCTACTATCAACAGACATCAGTTTTTCTCAAATTTATTTTTAAGATATTTCATCTCTCATTTCACACCAATATTACCTATTAAGTGAAACAAATTTTTCGATTACTATTTTGCCATCTAAAAGAAATTATTCCACTTGCATTTGAGCCATGTGAAACGTGAATGAAACATTCTTTGGGGCCGGCACTGTGGTGTAGAAGGTAAAGCTGCTGCCTTCAGTCCTATGTCATGGCGCAGTAGGTTAATCCTCCACCTGCGGTGCCAGCATCCCATATGGGCACCAGTTCGTGTCCTGGCTGCTCCACATCAAATCCAGCTCTCTGCTATGGCCTGGGAACACAGTAGAAGATGGCCCAAGTCCTTGGGCTCCTGCACCCACATGAGAGAACTGGAAGAAGCTCCTGGCTCCTGCCCTCAGATAGGCATAGCTCCGGCCATTGCATCCAACTGGGGAGAGAACCAGCAGATGGAAGACCTCTCTCTGCCTCTCCTTCTCTCTGTGTGTAACTCTAACTTTCAAATAAATAAATAAATCTTTTAAAAAAGAAAAAAAACACATTCTTTAAGAGGCTAACAGATAATAACATTCCCGTGCTTCAAGTGTACCACAAATCTTGGTAGAAACAGGTGTTCAACATATATTGCATATATCCATTTGTGAAGGAATGGATGTTCTTTAATGTTAAAGTCAGCCAGGGGCCTGGCACTGTGGCGTAGCAAGTTAAGCTGCAGCCCTCAATGCTGGCATCCCATATGGGCACCAATTCGAGTCCTGGCAGCTTCACTTGCAATCCAGCTCCCTGCTAATGTGCCTGGGAAAGCAGCAGAATATGACCCAAGTTCTTGCTCCCCACTCACCCACACCCACATGGGAAACCTGGAAGAAGCTCCTGGCTCCTGTTTCCAGATCAGCTCAGCTCCAGCCATTCTGGCCATTTGCAGAGTGAACCAAAGGATGGAAGACTTCTCTCTCTGTCTCTCCCTCTCTCTGTGTAACTCTGTCTTTCAAATAAATAAAATAAATCTTAAAAATAAAGTCAGCCAGAACTCAAGCTCATCTACTTTCCTTACACATCTTTCTTTTTCCCTCTGTCTCTGTCTCATCAAATGAAATGACCATCCTTCCTACTGCCCACATTTTAAACACTAGAGTCATTTTGGACTGTGGCTTTTTTCCTCATCCTGGCACCCTCCCAATCATTCAACAACTCTCTGTCCACAACTTTGATCACATCACTCTGACCCTCCATAATCCACTGAGGGGTGCTATTTCGACCCGTCTTGAAGAAGAATGACATTGACAGCATCCATTGCTAGCCAGATACTTTTCTTCTGATGTTAGAGTCCCCTTATAAATTACATCTTGAATTACTGGAAGCATGCTATTCACAGAGTATTCTCTTTTCCAAACTCTCACAGTGATGAGTAAATTTTGTTCAAACAGCTGCATACACACCATCACAATACTGAACTGCCAACGACCTACTGGTAGGGTTCTATATTCAGGAAAGATATCAAGGGAATTGCATATAAATAGCCAAAATGTTTATGCCCATTTATCTATGCACACATCAAATGTCACATACATTCCACATTCCTTAACAAGTCAGCTGGGACAGGCACAATGCTGTTTGCAAAGATAAATGAGACACAATGCCTGCCCTCAAGTTCAGAGTCTTAGGATAAAAACAGATATAAATTAAAAAAAAAAAAACACCAGCATGCGTCATCTATAGTATGTAAATAGGTGCAAAGCATAGGAAATGTTGTGCAAATACCTGCCTTTTGGTAATAACATTTTAGAAAAAGATACAATAGAGGAACAAATATTCACTGTATCCCTCTTCTATGTCAGGTTCTCTAATAAGAGCTTGTTCTTGTTGCTTTATATGTAATAGGAAATACATGAATAACTAATGGTAAGATTCCTTGGAGAATGCAAAAATAATGCTCATGTTTCCAGCAAGAAAACAACTGCAAAAACAGAATCACTGATTTCTTTCAAGACAGAACAATAAGATAATATTTGCTCCAAACATATAGAAATGATAGACAAAATGTGTACAGAAAAAGACAAAAAGAACTGGAACAAAAATAAGTGTATCTGTTCTAACCTGGCCTTCCAAGCATGGCCAGGGCAAAGGCTTACTAGTTTATCAGGCAGAACAACCCCATGGGGCATAAATAAAAGAGAAGTGAGACAAAGAATAAGGGGGGGAAATTACAGGTATTAACTTTGGCTGACCATCTTGTAAGACTGTCTTCTGGGACCAGCATTGTGGCATTAGTCAGCTGCCTGCGACAATGGCATCCAATATGGGCACTAGTTCCTGTCCCAGCTGCTCCACTTCCAACCCAACTCCCTGCTGATGCACTTTGGGAAGCCGCAGAAGATGGTCCAAGTAGTTGCAGCCCTGCATCTACGTAGGAGACCTGGAAGAAGATCCCAGCTCCTGGCTTGCGCTGTTGCAGCCGTTTGGGGAGTGAACCAGTGAATGGAAGATCTATCTCCCTCCCCCTCTCTTTCCCTTTCTCTCTTCCCTTCCATAAATCTGACTTTAAACAAATCTTAAGGGAAAAAAATTGTCTTCTGAGAAGCAATATGGACAACTCCTCAGCCCATGGAGGAAAGAAATTCACTCGCAGCCTCCCGTCTCCCAGCAGTTAAAGCTTTACTGCAAAGGTCTTTTACTCTTCCCCTACCCACTCCTCTCACATACTTTTGGTCTGTAAACACTTGAGACCATACCTGCCGGCGTTCAGGAAGGAGCTGCATGGCAGAAGGTGTCTGAGTACACAGTGAGTGCTATTTTGCTGCACTTAAGATCATTGGCTTCTCTTAAAGGAATGTATCATTGCAGCAGCTCAGACTAAAATGGGGAGCTTAAGGTTCCAGAGACCAAGTCAGGAGAGAATCTGAAGTATATATAATGCCTGTAAGGTGTCTGATACTATTTCTGGGGACTTGAAATACAAAATAGTAGGGGGCAGAGCTAAAGCTGCAGTCTACTGGGCTAGGAACTGAAAGCAGATCATGACCTCTATCATATATGACAATGACAATCATAAAATGCAGGATGGTTCTTATTCCAAGGGCAAGAGAAGGGAAGGGAATGAGGAAGTAGTAAGCACAGTGTCCACTGTGTTTAATTTCTTCAAAAGAACTCTTAGACAAAAATGGCAAAATATTACAATTGTGTAAAATTGAGTGTTATGCACATGGATATTTGTTATATTCTTTTTTCACTTATTTGCATGTTAAAAAGATAGATTTATAAATAAAATTCAAGAAATTAGAATATGTGTGATCATTAAAGTGATACTGTTCATTTTAACAGTACTAATTATTCACATTTGGAATACATTGCACATATCTTTATCCTAAAGTTATATGTTGTATCGATAAAATTCTTCTCTAGTTTACTTTTTTGAAAAAATCAGTGTGACTCCAAAAATTATTTCTCTTTGACTATAACATCAAAGGAAATAGGATGCTTTTTATAATACATTTCTAATTCAAGTAAGCCTTTAAAACACCATTAAAAATAGTTTAAAGTATGGCTTGCATATATCCTATTACCTTATCTCTCTTTGTTACCAGAATGATTAGTGGGTTTTCCTGCTCATGCAATTATTTAGTACAGAAATGAAATGAGAATTCAGCATGCCAACTCCAAATTCTTTTTCATTAATGCACCCTGCTTTCATATCTCTCCAAGGACGTTTTCGTGTCATTCTACTTAGAAACAGGAGTACAGGTGTGAAGTGATTCTTCCGGTGTTATAGTTCTTTCATTCCAAGCTTTAATACTCTAAATCCATGGAGATTCAATTTTCCCTTTCACCCTTAACTATGCACCTTCAAAAAGAAGTTGTCAGTTTTGCTTACCAACCGAAGAGCAATTAAATGTTTGAACACTTCTACTGAACAGGACTCACAGTATATAGTGACCATTTAATCTAACCCATCTCCTTTTGACAGTCCAAATCAGATTACCTTTCTGAGCAGAATACGCATCACACTTCCTTTAGCAACAGACAAATCAATCTCACCGATTTCTTCAGGCTTTCACAGCTCATCCTTGACCAGGTCTAAGGCAGGATTACTCTAAGCTTCTTTGACAACACAGGAAAACCACAACTGTAAATGTAATTAGCGACTTCTTTCAAAATTTCCAGGAAAGATTCCCAGTCCTGGGAGCAAGGGGGCTGGGAGCAAGCGAAAGAAGAGGAAAGGGGGAAAACAACACAATAAAGGCAAAGGACAGGCCTGCTAAAGTGACTTTCAAGTTCTCTGCATAAACAGATGAGCGACAGTGCACCTGGAGTATTGGTAACAGAGCAGATGGTTTTTCAACTCTCTCCTGTTCTGTGCAACATTATCTGCAGTAATAGTCATGAAATGGAATGAGTAGCAGCCTGCAAACATAGGAAGACACTGAATTTGTTCCTTTATCCAATTTTTATGTAATTATACCAGTTTTGTTAAAAGTGAATTTTAATAAAGACAAATATCTAAGTCTCCAAATCATATTGATGCAATGATTCAGTTCCTTGATTATTAGTTTGATTTTAAAGCATTAAAGCATTAACAAAGATATAAAGAAGAGTAGAGGGCTGTGGTCTAGCTGCCACTGTGATTCTGCAATTCCATATTGGGGCATCAGTTTGAGTCCTGGCTATCGCACTGCTGACCCAGGTTCCTGCTAATGCATCTAGAAAAGTGGTAGAAGATGGCCCATGTAATTGGGCCCTACCACCCTTGTGGGAGACCAGGATGGAATTCAGGATCCTGGATTCTACATGGCCCAAACCTGACAATTTGAGCATTTGGGAAATGAACCAGCAAATGCAGGATCAATCTCTCTCACTCTCTCTCTCTGTCTTACTCGCTCTGCCTTTTAAATTAAAATTTTAAAAAAGAAGAGTAAATTTCCATTTAAACACACTACCTGAATTCAATAAAATATTTGATACAAGAATTAAAATTTGTACACACAAAACAAAAATGTGGCCTGTCACGGTTCACAATGTTTCACCATGTGCACAGTAAACACAAATGCAACTCCAAGACTTCTGAGAGGATAACACTGAAATAACTCGAGTTCTAATTCATTCATCACCTGCACTCTTGCTGTGCCACCACTGCCTATTTCTAATGCATTGTTTAAATATATGAATATATATCATCAGAGGAATTTGAGACAAACCATGTCCCAATCGAGTTGTATGGATATTGAGCCTTTTCAATCAAAGTCTAGAAACAAGAAATGGAGCTGAATTCACGTAATTCAGAGGCCAACAGTTATTAGTGGGAATATTCTATGTAGAACACCATCTGAGTACAATCCTTATTAAATGATAAATTTTAAACTTTGATAATTTGAAGTTTAGAACATAGACCAAGAAAAAAATGTTCAGGGACAATGTCTTTTCACTGATTTCTTTTAGAGTTGCCAATTCTTAAAAACTGATTTTAGGTTAGCTTTATTACTTATTTGATTTTTAAAGAGACTATTTATCTCTTTGGAAGACAGAGCTAGAGAGAGGGAGACCCACACACAGAGATGGGGAGGGAGAGAGAGAGAGAGAATATGAATTTTCATCCTCTATTCACTCTCCAAATGGACACAATGGCTGGGGCTGGGCTAGGCCCAAGCTAGGAGTTCCTACCAAGTCTCCCACATGGATGGAAGGGGCCCAAGTAGTAGAGTCATCTGCTGCTGCTTTCCCAGGCACTTTAGCAGGGAGCTGGATCAAAAGTGGAGCAGCTGGGCACAAACTGGCACCTATATGAGATTGCTGGTGTCACAGGTAGGGGTTAAGTAACTATGCCACAATGCCAGTCCCTATTGTTTTAACTTTTCCAGGCACTATGCACACCCTTAATGCCTATTTCCAGTAGTTTCTACTGTTCCACATCTATTCTCAGTCCACTATCATACATGAGTAGCTATCTTGGGATTTCTTTGTTATTTTCTCTTAATCACAGAGAACTAATACTACAATAGAGATCAAATACCAAGGACTCTAATTAATCCATCATTTTCTTTACTTATTTTTATATTTATATAAAGGGAAGAAAGTTCATGTATTTCATAGATACAGCTTTAAGAACATAATGAGGGGCCAGTGCTGTGGCACAGCGGGTTACTGCCCTGGCCTGAATCACCAGTATTCCATGTGGGCGCCAGTTCAGGACCTGGCTGCTCCAGTTCCAATCCTGCTATCTGCTAGGGCCTGGGAAAGCAGTGGAGGATGGCCCAGGTCCTTGGGCTCCTGCACCCACACGAGAGACCCGAAGGAAGCTCCTGGCTCCTGGCTTCAGATCGACGCAGCTCCAGCCATTGCAGCTAATTGGAAAGTGAACCATCGGATGGAAGACCTCTCCCTCCCTCCTTCCCTCTCTCTGCCTCTCCTCTCTCTGTGTAACTCTGTGTCGCGCCCCCTCTTCGTGGAGGAACGACACTAAACCCTGCGTTGTGCTTTTGTCTGCTCGGCCCTTCCCGGGTTTGCTGCTGGTTCTTCCCGGGTTGGCTACAGTCCCTCCACCTCCGTGGAGGGGCGGTTCCCCCTGCCATTTTCCCCACTTCCGCGGGGGAGTGGCACACCGCCAGCCGGCTCTCTCGGGGGCTGCTCAGATGTTCCTCAGGTGTTCCTGGTGCATGTTGTCTCTCTCCTCCTTTATAGTCCTCTTCCACCAATCCCAACTCTGCTACCCACATGCCGAGCACACTGCTCTCCTCCAATCAGGAGCAGCTCCTGCAGCTTGTCAAGTTGGTGAGAGGCAGCTGTGTAGAAGCTGTTTACTCCTCTCCCAGCGCCATATTGTGGGAGAGCAGATGCATAGAATAAGTCTTAATTCCAGTAACTTAGTCTAGTCCGAGTTGCTCCCCACACTCTGACTTTCAAATAAATAAATAAATAAATAAATCTTTTTTAAAAGAGAACATAGTGATACTTCCCATGGTACACACCCTCCCTCCTCATTCCTAAATTTTCTTTTAATTTATACAATGACACACTTTCAATTGACTTTATAATCACAAGCTTAATCCTCCACTAAATAAAGAACTCAACAAGTAACAAGTAGGAAAACGACTCTTCCTCAGGAGTATATACAAGGGCTAAAAACAATCAATCCATCTTAATTTAACAAACAAGTTTTAAGGCACATAAGAGGCATATTTATTGACCAGCTTGGATTTATAAACAACTATTTTTAATATTAAATATATCCCTTTTTATATTTGCATTCTATTTTTCCAAGTGTTATAACGAGCACCTTTCTTTTACTGATAATAACTTAAGGTAAAAATACAATCATAAGTAAAAACATACCCAATCTGAAATTTCTATTCAGTTCAATGTATACTCTTTCTTCCCAGACATTTTTTTTTCAAATTTTGGAGGAATAAAGAAATGTTTCTTCCTACATGAGGGCAGAATGGCTTCTCTTTATTTCTATAGCCAGAATTCCCTAGGGTTCTGGACACTTCTGAAAGCCATGCTACCAACTATAGGCAGAGGAACCAGGACTCCTTCCTTATCCTAATTTATATAATGATTTTTGTTTCATTAAAGAAAATAAGCAAGTGTGTTCAAATCAAAATATAATGAAAATAGAAATGTGAATGCAAATATAAATTAGATATAGGAATATCTTTTATAGAGTCCCATCAAAAAAAATTTAAGTTTGGTGGCCCCGGGAATGTTCCTAAACTAATTAACTCCCTAGAGTGGAAATGAGTAGTAGGACTGGTAAAGAAATCGGTATTTATTCTTTTATTATAGGCAGATATACTTTAAAATACATGACTACCTCAAAAAATCAACTGAAAATAGATAAAATTATTTTGGAACCATGGATTTCATAGTATTTTTATAACACATATTCTGTGAACTTTTTAAAGACCCCAGTATAGTAGTTCCCAACCTTCAGTGCACATTAAAATCACCTGAGAACCTCTAACAAAAACTAATGCATAGGCTCTCCCCCCCAAACCTCTGATTTAATTGATGCAAGGTGCAGAACAGCCACAGGAAACTTTAACTATGTCCTCACTCTGACTCTAATGTGCTGCCAAGGTTAAGAACGATTGCTGTAGAAAATTGCTTCTCTGTCCTTGCTTTTAGTGGCAGTACACAATTTCTCTTTAGGAGAGATTTATACAGAGCAAGCTGGTGTCTGCATATCAAATTCACAGATTTTACTCAAATTATGTTGTTTGGAGGCAGTTAAGGGAGTTATTTGGATTAGCAGGAAACTAACTACATTTGCCACCAAGGCTGACATTACCCATGTAGAGAAAGCTTTATAATCAGGCAGATCTCGGGGTGAATTGTGACTGTGGTGGTCATCCTGGCACACCCCTCAGATCTCCTGTCGAGAAAATTTGCTCAGGAGTTCACAATTGATCATCAGCCTCCTGCAACCTCACCTTTGGATACACCTTGAGATATCTTCCTTTAGGTCTACTCCCAGCCAACGACTGAGCATACTAGGGAAACCAGAGGTGGGTCATTGCTCGACTGTTCTATCAGACTTCCTTTTCCTGAAGATTCTCAAGACACTAGTGTCTGCCTGAGACTTTGTCCCAACCACATGCATTCTGAGACTCTTCCTACCAGCTCCTGTTCCCTTTTGTCTCCTCCTGATGTTCGATTTGAATCACAGTTCAAAGATTCTCTTATTCCTGCCCTTTATTCTTTCCCAAGCATTTCCATCAATGAATCTTGCCAAAACAGTTCCATGCTTGTGTTCAGAGAACCCAAGCTGATGCACGACCCTAATGCTCCTTGAAACTGGGAGATAATAACCTTCCCTGAGCTTCAGTTACATTGGAGAGAATAAAATGTATGAGGGATATTTTGAAAATTAAATGAGATGTTAAAAATGAACAGAGTAGCACATGGAAAGAAGTCAATAAACATCAATGTCCCTTCACAGTTTTTATAAGCGAGTACATTCCCCTCATATCACTGAGCATACTGTTCTATAACTTATGCTTTATCCACTGTGACTATGCATAGGATAGGGCAATGGTGAATGAGATAAAAGCTTTCCAGACACAAATTCAGAAATAAAGATCATGGAAGAGAAAAATCATAGGAAATAAGGATACTTCAAAAAGTTTATAGAAATGTATTGTTAAAAGATAATTTTATTTTTGTGCAACCATCAATTCCATGCTTTTTCCCCATAACACTTGTTTTCCATGAACTTTGGGACTACACATTATACAAATGGATTTCAAAACTGTACTTGAATAAACATTTTTAAAGATTTACTTATTTATTTGAAAGTCAGAGTTACATAGAGACAGAAGGAGAGGCAGAGAGAGAGGTCTTCCACCTCCTGATTCACTCCGCAAATGGCCACAGCAACTGGAGCTGTGCCGATCTGAAGCCAGGAGCCAAGAACTTCCTCTAGGTCTTCGAACGTGGGTGCAGGGGCCCAAAGATGTGGACCATCTTCTACTGCTTTCCCAGGCCATAGCAGAGAGCTGGATCAGAAGTAGAGCAGCCAGGACTCGAACTGGCACCCATACAGGATGCCTGCTCTGCATGCGGCAGCTTTACCCACTATGCCACAGCGGCGGCCCCATATAAACTTATTTTTAACTCCATTTTCTATGAACACTTTGAGGAGCTCACATACATTATATTGCTCACCAGCCTTGAGAGAGATGCACAAAAGAAAAAAAAATCATGGAAAAATGTTTTTCTTTACATTTTATATACATATTTCATTAAATACCATATGTGGAAGGTTTTGACTGCTAAACTTCCTCTCAAATTCATAGCATCAAGGATACAGGACTGCTATCAATTAGTATCTCCAAACATAAAGAAAGACTCCTGTTGTTTCCTGCCCAGGGTTGTAAACGAATTCCTTCAAGAAATTATTGCCAGTCCATGCAAATTGAAAACCAGCCTTGCTGCCCATAGGAACTTGCTAGTGGACATCTTGCAGGAATCTGCAAATGAGCTAATAGTACCATCCAAAAAGGATAGGGGCCAGAAATAGGACAAATACAGAACTGTGTTGCATGTTGTCTTAAAATATAAATAAAAACAAAAACTGAATTTTAAATCTAGTCTGTTCTACTATTATGCAACACTTACATTTCTTAAAATTACTGTACTATACAAAACTCTCAGAATTAAAAAAACAAGCTTGAGAGTCAGTATTGAAGCACAGTAGATTAAGTCTTGACACTGGCACCCTATTTAGGCACTGGATCAAATCCTAGCTGCTCCACTTCTGATCCAGCTCCCTGCTCATGTGCCCTTGGAAAGCAACAGCAGAGGACCCAAGTGCTTAGGTCCCTGTAACCCATGTAGGAGACCTGGATGTGGCTTCTGATTGCTGGCTTGGGCCTGAGCCAGCCTTGGCCAGTGTGGCCATTTGGGAAGTGAAATAGTAGATGGAAGTTCTCTCTCTTTCCCTCTCTAACTCTGCCTTTCTAATAAATAAATAAATCTTTTTTCAAAAGAGATTATGACAAGCAACTAAAACCAAAATTAACAAATGGGATTACATCAAATTAAGAAGCTTCTGTATGGCAAAAGAAACACTCAGGAAAATTAAGAGGCAACCAGCAGAATGGGAGAAATAATTTGCAAACTTTGCAACTGATATAGGATTAATAACCAGAATATATAAAGAGATCAAGAAACTTAACAATAACAAAACAAACAACTCAGTGAAGAAATGTGCAAAGGACTTAAACATTTTTTAAAAGAGGAAATCCAAATGGCCACTAGACACATGAAAAAATGCTCAGGATCATTAGCTGTCAGGGAAATGTAAATCAAAACCACAATGAGGTTTCAACTCACCCCCATTAGAACGGCTTTCATACAGAAACCAACAAACAACAAATGCTGGTGAGGATGTAAGGGAAAAGGTGCCCTAATCCAGTGTTGATGGAAATGCAAACTGATAAAGCCACTATGGAAGACAGTACGGTCATACCTCAGAAATATGAAAATAGACTTACCATATGACCCAGCCATTTCACTCCTGGGAATTTACCCAAGGGAAATGAAATCAGCAAATAAAAGTTATCTGCACCCACATGCTTATTGCAGCTCAGTTCACAATAGCCAAGAATGGAATCAACCAAAATGCCCATCAACTGAGGAAGAGATAAATAATTATGGGGTATATACTCTATGGAATATTACACAGCAGTTAAAAATGAAATCCAGTTATGTACAACAAAATAAATGAATCTGGAAAACATCATACTTAGTTAAATAAGCAAACCCCAAAGGGACAAATACCATATGTTCTCCCTGACCTGTGATAACTAATAGAGCACCTAAAAGGCCATCTGTAGAAGTGAAATTGACACTTTGAGAAGCAATGACTTTGAATGCCCTTGTTTTGACTGTTGAGAAACAGTTTTCTTTTTAAATACTATTTAATGAACTCTTAACATAAAATTCAACATATGTGTATAAAGTCAATTGAAAATATATCTCAATAAAATATAAGAGTGGGAAAGACAGGGAATAGGAAGAGGTATAGAAGTATGGGTGGGAGGACAGTCATGATGGGAAGAATCACCATGTTCTTAAAGTTGTAATTATGAAATGTATGAAGTTTGTAACTGTAAATCTGTGTAGTTCTGCATACATTCTTATGGACTTACTTCTAAGGGTATAGTTTAAAAACTTGCCATGGGATCCCAAATCCCCTTAAACTGGGTAGTAAAATACCATCTTAAGTGTTAAAATAATCATATAGATAGGATTAAGTTTCTGGTAATAATAATAAATAGAATTAAAAAGCAATGAATGCTCCAACATGGGAAGCAGTCCACACAGCAGACTCATAGAATGACACTCACTTTAAATAGCACTCTGACCTCAGAATCAGCCCTTAAGGCATTCTAGTCTAGCTGAAAAGCCAATAAGGGCATTTCAGGCATGGAAAGCCAAGACACTGTGGCAAAAAATGTTCTACATAAAAGATCCCTGTGAGATAAGTGGAAAGAAGTGGCCATCAAAAAAGGAGGTACTTTTCTCTGAAGGGAGGAGAGAACTTCCACTTTGCTGATGGCCTTATCTAAATGCTAATGGAATATGTGGATTCAAAAGGCTTCCATAGCCTAGGCAGCTCATGTCAAGAGCCTCAGGTGATCACTGATGTCATACACAAGAGTGTTAATTATTAAATTAACAAGAGTCATTGTGCATTAACTTCCCATGCAGGACGTCTGTCCTCAAAGAGTTGTATTATAACTATATCTAACTGCTCCCAAATGATGTATCATTGTTGGGTGCTTCTTTAAAATTAATTAAGTTTCTAAAAACAAAAAAAGAAGAAGTAGTGAAATTAACTTCAGGATGCAAAGACTTTGAACAACCCTAGTCTTGACTATTGAGGAACTTTTTTTTGTTTTTATTTTTGTTTTTTTGTGCAAATATTTGAACTCTTTAATTAGTATAGAGTTGCGCTTCTGTGTATGAAGTTAATGGAGGGGCTGGAGCTGTGGCACAGCAGATTAAAGCCCCAGCCTGCAGTGCCAGCACCCCATATGGGCACCAGTTCGAGTCTTGGCTGCTCTACGTCCAATCCAGCTCACTGCTATGGCCTGGGAAAGAAGTAGAAGGCGGCTCAAGTCCTTGGGTCCCTGCACCCACATGGGAGACCCGGAAGAAACTCCTGGCTCCTGGCTTCAGATGAGCTCAGCTCTGGCCGTTGTGGTCATTTGGGGAGTGAACCAGTGGATGAAGACCTCTCTCTCTGGCTCTGCCTCTCTCTGTAACTCTTTCAAATAAATAAAATAAAGCTTTACAACAACAATAAAGTTCATGGATCTTAGTGGAGAATGGGACTGAGAATAGGAGAGGGAGGAGGAGGAGGGGTGGGAGTGTGGGTAGGTGGGAAAAATCACTATATTCTTAAAGTTGTATTTATGAGATGCATATTTGTAAAAGGTTTCTTTGGGGGAAAATAAATAAAGTTCATTGAAAAAAAAAGAGAAAGAGATTAGCAACAAAATACTCAAAACCTTCATCAGTGACTTAGAAAATCAGTAACCTGAGGCAGGCATTTTGGCACAGCAGAAATTCACTGATTGGGATGCCTGCCTCCCATACTGGGTAACCTGGTTCAAGTCACAGCTCTTCCACTTTCGATCCAGCTTCCTGCTAATGCTCATCCTGGAGGGGCAGCAGATGATGGCTCAACTACCTGGGTACCTGTCACCCATGTGGGAGACATGGATAGAATTCTGGGATCCTGACTTCAGCCTGGAACACCCCTGGCTATTGCATGCATTTGGGGCATGAACCAGTAGATAGAAAATTTCTCTCATTCTCATTCTCTTTCAATTAAAATGAAATAAATAAAAAATTTTAAAGGAATCTAATAAAAATCATGGCCCAGTTTTACACACATGAAATGGTTACAACATAAAATACATAAATACTTTAAGTACTATAACACATAAATACCACAATGCATATAAACACAGCACCTCACCTCGAAAAAGGTTTGAAGTTTGCAAGAGGGTTGTCACTTTTGAGTTATTATGGAATGGTGGAATGAGGTGATGTGCCATGGGTCTGAAAGTTCTAACACCAGTTGTGGGTAGGCCTGGCTCATAATGTGCAGTTTACTTCCTACAAACAAAACCGAGCAGAGGGAAAGGCAAAAATCTGTGTCCTGCTCAAACTGTTCCCCAAATATATAAACTGTGTTTTCAAATTAATCATAATTGGCACAATTTTACATTGTGCACTACAGAACTTACTATAAGTTAGGATTTATATTTTATTAAGACTTGAGAGAATGCATCACTGAATTAACCTTTTGAACAAAATAGCAAAATAACAGGCTATTAAAGCTCTGACTAAAATTTACTTATACTAAATTTATATAGGATTAGAACAACGGAGACAGATTGGAGATTTTCGGTAATATTATTTTATCATTCTTAAGAAGGTATTACTGATCAAACATTTTATCAATGCAGGCAAAGAAAACAAAAAGGGGTATTAACTTCTCTTTGGTTCCAAAATATACATTTCTCTTCTTTTATATCTAAATTTGATGTCAGCAACATTTTTCTGCAGATTTTCATTGTTTCAGGGTCTCATGCCACAGTGGCTTTCCTGTCACACGAATCCTGGCACTCACCAACATATGACACCAATCATTAAGAGAATGGAGCTGACTTCTAGTTCCACTTGCACATTCATTTCATTAGTGACCATGGATTCTAAAGCTGAGGAGATCATTTACCACTTCAAGGCCAAGCTTTCTTTCACAGACAGTGGAACTAGTTCCTTATGATAGGTACTGTGGACTTCAAACTGCAATCCCTGTGAAAAGAACATAACACCTAAAAATTTACCTTCATATGATATTTTACAAGTTTGTGAAGTGCTTTCATGAGCATTACCTCATTTAATTTAATGTAATTACAACTGCCTGTATCAGCACACATTGTGAATCATTTTCCTATTCGTTCAATCCTTTTCCCCCATCCATGTTACTTGAAATCTTTCCAGCCTACTTTTGGAAAATGAGGCATAACCAAGCATTTCCAGAGAAGTGTTACATTGAGTGTTTGAAGAGATCGGTTACAGCTGACATATGTAAAGCACCTGGGGAAAACTTCTGCAACAGAATTGAAATTGATGATGCATCAGTGGCACCATTCACTAGTGAGTTCTCAGTTACTTAGCACACTAAGTCTTTTGTGCTTGTTTGCTCAGTGTGGAGCGTTGTTTTTTTTTTTTTTTTTTTTCATTCTGGAGAATGAAATTCGTTTCAAGAACAGGCTATCACAGGGGAAATCTATTCAAGTCTTGTTAAGGGGACTAGAACTTCACTCCTTTCCTTTGCGTAAGGGATTTGTTCTAAATACACCAGCTACTTGGGCATCAAGGTGGAGTTACTGATTGCTGAATTTCAGAAAAGAGCTGTGTCTAAGTATCCAGCTCCCTATGTCCTCCCCAGTCTTGGGATCCAGGTACTACACAGACCTTCAGTTCTCTTATCCAAATTACTGTGTTTAAGAGGCCAGAGGCATCCTCTGCCTCTGCCTACAATTTGGAAGTTCAGTTCATGGGAATGTTAGAATATGGTGCCTTGAAGCCAGCGACACTGAGGGGTAAATATGGAGTGCAATCTGGGTAGCAAAAATAACATTGACTCTTGAGGGAATGGGTGAAGTCAGGCCACATCTGTTGTTGACTTTGGTGATTCGCACCATGTAACTGGTTTTCACAGTTGTGCAGTGTGCTCGTAACCCATGTGGCCTAAGCAGCTTTAGACCTTGGCCTTTAAAGGATAGGTCACAAGGGGATTTTGAATTGGATGACGAGCCATGGCTTGTGGTGGCTTGTCCACAGGTGTGCGGTTATTTTAATACAGTGAGAGGCTGTTTTTCCACAGGCCAGGCTTCACAGGCCTTAAATAAAGCCACATAGGCCACAGAGACCTTCAGAAACTGGCTGCTATAGCATGACGTTGCACTACCTACCCATTGTATACAGACAATAAGTGAAACAGTTTTTGTTGCTTTTAGTCTGTTTCCAAAGTATGTCTGTAGGCCTTGTCTCTAAAGTGAACAGGTATCCAAGTTCTATTAGCACTTTAAAGCACATGTGTGTGAGGTCCTGGCTTTACATTTTTTATGCCAGATACACTGTCTCGGAAAACACAGGGAGAAGAGCCCGAATAGCAGGTAAAGCCATTGTCTTCGATGCCAGCATCCCATACGTGTGTTGGTTGAATCCCAGCTGCTCCACTTCTGATTCAGCTCCGTGCTAAGGGCCTGGAAAAGCAGTGAAGGACAGCCCAAGTGCTTAAGCCCCTGCCACCCATGTTGGAGACCTCGATGAAGCTCCTGGCTCCTGGCTTCTGCCTGGCCCACCTCAGGTCATTGGCGGCCATTTGGGGAGTGAACCAGCAGGTGGAAGACCTCTCTGTCTCTTGCTCTCTCTCCCTGTAACTTTGTCTTTCAAACAAATAAAATAAATCTTTTAAAAAACACACAGAGAGATGCCCACTCTCAATAAACTCCCCTAGATATCTTAGTAGGGATAAGCAATTTCACAGCAAGAGCGATGGGTCTGCCCCCGTGGCCCAGGAAAGACCAGAGAACATGTCGATGGACAGAATTCCCTTAAATTACCATCAGGATACCTGAAACCCACATGCCAGAGGCATGCCAAATAACAATGTAGAAATCCTTGCAAATTCCTAAGTTTGCCCAGCATCTCTCAATTGTCCATTTGTAGGCAAAGAAATTGTGTGCGTGGACAGATTTTCCCTCAAGATCTGGTAATTCCGTGAGGCCAAAAGTAACTTTTTTTTTTTTTGACAGGCAGAGTGGACAGTGAGAGAGACAGAGAGAAAGGTCTTCCTTTGCCATTGGTTCAACCTCCAATGGCCGCTGCGGCCAGCGCACTGCGGCCGGTGCACCGCGCTGAACCGAAGCCAGGAGCCAGGTGCTTCTCCTGGTCTCCCATGGGGTGCAGGGCCCAAGCACTTGGGCCATCCTCCACTGCACAACCTGGCCACAGCAGAGAGCTGGCCTGGAAGAGGGGCAACCGGGACAGAATCCAGCACCCTGACCAGGACTAGAACCCGGTGTGCCGGTGCCGCAAGGCAGAGGATTAGCCTAGTGAGCCGCGGCGCTGGCCAAAAGTAACTTCTTTAGAGGTGATTCCTCCCAACTAAATTCAAGTCCTCCACTCATAGATTCTGAAAAAATGGCATACATGGAGCAGCCTCCTGATCAGACTATAATCAGGACCATCCACCCTGCCCTCAAGTCTCCCTGACTCTCTTCTAGAAACTTTGACATCACTAAATACTGAGTTTGTGGAATGTAATGTTCACTGGACAACTGCTCTGTGTGGTCTTAGGGATTCCATGTTTTTCTAAGTTTGGTGGGAGTGGGTTCAATGCTATAATAATCTTGTAGAAAATGAATCATGTTAGACAGTTGTCATTGAGTTAATGCAATTTCTGAAGCTGGGAAGGAACACTTATTTCACAAGAAATGTCTTCACCTGCAACTGCTATAGGAAGCTCATGCAATCCAACCACGGAGAGCTCTCTGCTGACATTGATCAGAATAAGAAATTGAAGTGCATGATTTTTTTTTCCATTAATTTCTTTCAACTCACAAAAGTGAAATAATTTGAGTCTGGGTTGTCAGAGTTTAGTTCAAGCTTGCACTTTAATTTTTGTTGAAGAATTTAATAATGGGCAGAGATTTATATTTAAATTTAAGGAATTTAGTTTTTGACATGTTATTGGAATAGTGTCTTGTGATCACTTAATAGCATTGAAAAATCTCTAATAAGCTTAGACAATGTAGCTGGATATAATTTGGGCTGAGAATAGAAAGGAGAATTTTCAGCTTTAGTATAGTCTCTTTTGGACATTTCTAGGACAGATGCCTCGCTCATCAGTGGTCCCAGGAAGAGTCACCAAAAGTTGGACATCAGTGTAGGACAATAGCCTCATGATTGACTGCAGGTGTCTCCTCTAACACAACAGTAACCTGCTTTCCACAGACTGAGTTAGGCTCCATAATGTAGGAAAATGAACTCATGGAGAAGATTCGGGAGACTAAGAGAAGGGACAGTTCTTTACCTCCACTCAGTTTTCTGTAAGGTGATTTTTCCAACACTTCTCACCCTATATTTGTGGAGTCAATTACCTTAATGGATGAATTTGGAAGAGGATATAGGTAGACATAGCTCAACCCCTTCCCCCCAACCCTGCCACTCTCGGGGGAGCCTGCTGCCCAGAGAGGGTATACATGCACCACCATGGCTTTTAGTTAAGCATTAGAGACTCCCACCCAGGAGCTCCTATGTTGATTCTGGTAAAGCCTGCAGCTTATTATTAGGATACTCATTATTGTCACATTCCAAATTCATTCTCCAATTTGAGTTTCACCAATCATAAAGGTGATATTTGGGTTTCCTTGTTTTCCATCTCTTCCTATTTAGAGAAATTTGGAGTGTGTGTGTGTGTGTGTGTTTGTGTATCTTATCAATTTAGGGAAATCCAGGCCTTTAATTACTGGACTTGATTAAGAACTTACAAGGCAAGAGAAGACAGCTTCCTAACATTATTCCTTCTAATAAGGTAATAAAGGAGAGCATAGATCCAGGGCTTAAGAGCTTGAGGTATGGCAAAGGTAGCTACTGAAAAACACTGCACCTCTTAAGTTTCCAAATGAGAAAACATGAGGAAAAAATAACAATTCCAAGTCCAGTATTTTCAGTTTCATGTCCACTCAAGTTCTAACTCTGTAAAGGGAACCCCATAGAATTATTTGAGCATCTAAACTTAAGAAGCCAAGAATACAATGTGCCATAAAGACAGAATTTTGTCATATAAAAGTCAGGAAGAAACTGAAGATAAAAAGGCAGCAGTAGGGTACTGGCGGTGATGATCTGTTTACCACAACGGAAGGTGAACCATCTTTTTCAACCTTATCCTCATCCCACCCTTAGCACCTGTTGTCAGCAGGAAATGTCTAATTGCAGTCAATTAGCAGATAGCAATGTATAGAATGAGAAGTCAGAATGCTGAAGAAAATCATGGAATGGGAAAAAAAATGGGGTATTCTCCCAGCAGTATTCAACTAATCTTATAAAGCTCATTTTGATGACCATATTAACACACACATAGCAACAGTTTTATTGACTTCTAATTTAGGGCACCTGTTTGTATATCAACCCAAACAATTATCTGATACAAACAAAATATAGTATGATTTCCTACAAAATAGAAACAAACAAAAAAAACTAAAGCCTGGTTATATCTATGCTGTATCTGAGGTAAAGTCAGAGGCCACAATGAGGAGAGGCAGAAGAGAACCAGGGTATTAACTCTCAACTTCCTTCTAATTAAATATTATTTTCTGTAATTCATGCTTTCATGAAGCTGGCAAATTCAAACACAGGCATTTTCTCAGTAAAGTCTTAGCTCAGACTTGACAATTTCCCTTCTGATCAACTGCATGGACTCTTTAGCCAGCTACTCTGCTTCAAGAAAATATAGATTAGACTTTCCTTATACCCCTAAAATGGAGATAACCCATTCCACTTTATTTCTATCCTCAAGTAGACTTAATAAAAAAGAAAGCTATGATCTACATTAATGGGAAACATGGATAGAAAAATAGTATTTCATGTTATACTGCCATGCAAATGTTGCCAGTCTCAAAGTCTCTGTACAAGATTTGAAGTGTGGAATTAAAGAACAAACACCCCAACAGCAAAAAATCATCAGACCATCCTGACACCTCCCCCTCTCCCATCACCAATAATTACTTAATTTACCAAAGCTATTCCAAAAGTGCAACATACAAACAAGCCAAATAAGTTGGATTAACACTTAAAGTAGGGTAAAGTGGAGAATGAAAAGGTACTAACCTGGGCCTTCTGAAAGGTCATGGAAATCGCTATTATTTAAAAACTGTACATCAACTTCAGGGTTATTTGGCACTAAAACAAACCTATTATTTAGTTTTTAAATTTTTTTTAAATTTCATTTTTTGAAGTTTTTGAAGTACCTTCATGTATGAGTGTGCAGAATTTATACATGTACACACATACCTAAACACATACCACTGCGCCAGCCCCATGACCATACTCATCAAACATAGCCTGGACTGTTCATCAGTTACCCCGCCAAAGGGAACACAAAAGACTTGAAAACTAGGCTCAGCCAGATAATTTTGGCTCAAACTTTTTAACTGTTCCTTTCAGTAAGGCAAGACAAATCAGAAAACTTATTCCCCACCTCTCACATTTGGAAAGCAATATGTAGAATGGAGTAAAAAAACACTGTCAGGAAGAGAACGCCTGTCAGAGTTCAAAACTGAGAACCCCTTTGGGATGTGTGTCATGGTGCAGTAGGTTAAGTTACTGTTTGGGATCCCCACATCCCACATCATAGTGCTGATTCAAATCTTAGCTCCTCTGCTTCCAAACCACCTTCCCACTAATGGGAAGCAACTGATGATGGCTCAAGTACTTGGGTCTCTGCTATTCATACTGAAGACCCAGACTGAGTTCTGGGTTTTTGGTTTTGGCCTGGCGCTGGCTGTTGAGGGCATTTGAGGGAGTAAACCAACGGATGGAAGAGCTCTCTCGCTCTCTCCCTCTCTCTCTCTCTCTGTTTATTTTTATGCAAAAGGCAGAAACACTTGAGAACTTGAGTTCCTGTCCAGGTTCACCCCTAGTAGAAAACTAGAATCCTTTTAGGTCTCCTACATACTTCTTCCTCTCACCAAACTACCGACAATCTCAACTCACAGGTAGCTGAAAAGACAAGAGTTAAGCTGCAGAAATCTTTGGACCAAACCCATACTGGTATGTTTTGTCCTAAGATAATTGGCTCCAGGAAGAATCACTTGCCATTGAATATGAGCTACAGACTAAAGACTGTTATTCATAATTAATGCTGACACTTAATACAACCTCTCACCAACATAGCAGTCATTTTAAACCCAGAGTCACGAATATGAAGGTCACACATTTAGTTCATCTGCACGTCATATAAATTTGAATATATTTCTGACCTTTGAAACACTAAATAGTATTTTTCAGAGGGCAAAAATACAAAATCTTCATTTTCACCAAGCCTTATAATAAAAACTACCAAAGACAGAATAAAATCATTATACCAAACTTAAAACAACAGACACCTAGTAAAAAACACAACACATATATTAAAACCAGATTACCTCTCATAACAAAGTCATACAATCTCACAATTGTGTTGGGTAAGAAATAATCACAGCTTTTCCCTCACAAAATTCATATCAACCTTTACTGAAAGAAAAAACTAGCATTTTATTTGAATAAACTTTTGTGGCTTACCTAAACTACTGCTATTTACTTCTGACATAAACGACAAAGGAATAAATTGTGTCCGGATACTCACAGCAGAGATCCCAAAGCTAGCCCCTAACCTCAGTCGTCGCGACTGCAGACTGAATGCTACTGTAGGGAGGTGCTTTTATTTTCCTAACGAAGTAGCACCCTCTAGCGGCCCTTCAAAAATTATTAAGAAATACACACTAAGCATGTGACATAATTTGTTTACTATCAAATTACACAATGTCAAAAACACTCAGGTGAGAACAAAAGTTTGCTCTGAGCGTCCTAGAAAGCAGATTACAACCTCATTCTACATTCTTCTAGGGATTGATGGATTCTCAAGGAATAGATATTTAAATATTCCTATTTTGCATGAATAGTGTAGCTCTTAAAAAAATATTGTGCTCCTTGGTAGCAGCTTATTAGTTTTCTATTGTTATCGTGCTACTGGCATCATCACTATTATTCATAATAATAGAAAAGTTACCACATACTAAGGATTTATTATATGCCAGAAAATGTATTCACGGTTTTATATGCTTTACTTCATTTAAAACTCATGAGGATAGGAATGTATGATTGTAAGTAAGGCTTTACCCTCATCCTGGCCCATATATGTGAGGTCTGTTGCTCAAGGTCAGCTACTCAAGAAAAGATCGAGAAAACCTGAGATTCAAAACTTTCCAGGCTTGCAATGATTCTCACAATCTTCATTTCAACAAGCAGAAATGATCAGTATCTTTCACATGTATCCAATGTAAGTAAAGTGCAAATCCAAAGGAATCATTCAATAACAATGAAAATAAAAATGAAATTTTAGCTTAAATTTAATTAACACTTCACTTTTAAGTTTCCTTAGTAAATTAGTAAATAAACACTTAGTAAAAAGAGGCAAATATCAGTTAAAGGATGGCAAAACTAGTCTCTAGAAAGCCAGTTCAGCTCCTCATATTTCACCATTTGACTTGCAAAATGTTCCAACATTTAGCTCAATCATGATATTTTATTAAAATAGATACAGGCATATTTATTCAGTTAGACAATGAGCAGACATTTATTAAATGCCTCTAGCATTACCTCTAATTCTGATTGTCAATGAACCAAGACCTTTGCTCTCACCTAGCTGCCGTATGAATATCAAGAATTATCAGGGCTGGCGCCGCAGCTCAATAGGCTAATCCTCTGCCTTGTGGCACCGGCACACCAGGTTCTAGTCCTGGTCGGGGCGCCGGATTCTGTCCCGGTTGCCCCTCTTCCAGGCCAGCTCTCTGCTGTGGCCAGGCAGTGCAGTGGAGGATGGCACAAGTACTTGGGCCCTGCACCCGCATGGGAGACCAGGAGATGCACCTGGCTCCTGGCTTCAGATCAGCGCGATGCGCTGGCCGCAACGGCCATTGGAGGGTGAACCAATGGCAAAAGGAAGACCTTTCTCTCTGTCTCTCTCTCTCACTGTCCACTCTGCCTGTCAAAAAAATAAATAAATAATAATAAAAAAAAGAAATATCAGGCAAGGAAGACCCCTGAGCTAAAAAAAAAAAAATCTCATGGCTTCAAAGTCTGTATATATACCATTTTAAAAGGTTCATTTATTTATTTATTTGAAAAGCAGGATGACAGAAAGAGGAGAAACCAAGAGAGAGAGAGAGAGAACTTTCATCTTCTGTTTCATTCCCCAGATGGCTGCAATAGCTGGAGATGGACCAAGTTGAAGCCAAGAGTCATAAACTCCATCCATTTCCTCGCTACGTGAGTAGCAGAAACACAAGTACCCAGGCCATCATACATTGCTTCCCAGGCACCTTAGTAGGAAGCTGGGTCAAAAGTGTGGAGTAGCCTAAGACTGGAACCTATACTTTGATATAGGATGCAGGCATCCCAAGCAGTGGCTTAACCTGCTGCATCACAACACCTGTCCCTAGATATTCTATCTTAAATGGCATGTACCTGATAAGACTTAAAGGAATCTAGAGAATAAAATAGGAAAGACTCATTTATTAAGCATCTGTTAGATTGTAGTTAGTAGTTCAGACCCTTTACATACATTACAGCAACAGATACTGTTAACTGCTCACCAAATCCACTTCCTGTTTTTCTTAAGCACATAATCAGACTGTATTTTCAGCCTCCACTGTTTTTGGGTATGAGCATGTGACTGGATTCCTATCATTATAGACTGAGAGTAGAAGCAACATGTACTACTTCATGGATAGGACCAACAGACAACTGTAGAAGCCACATAATGTAAACAGCAGAGCCACAGAGATTGAAAAAGTCTGATTCCTAAATCATTGTTGGGAGGAATTACAACTAATATAAGGAACATCCACGGTACAGTGGAGGTGAATCAGAAATCAGCTTCCATGAATTTTGAGTCATTATATAGTTTTACATTTGATTGTTGGTTATAACAGCAAGAAATACATCAACGCAGTCATTTCATCTGCTCTTACAGCAGAGTTAATGAATTCATGGGTTTATTCCCTTTTTACAGATGGAAAATGTTGAGGTTCAAATAATTAAATAAATAGGCCAAGTACTCATAACTAGTAAAATTTAAATTGAGTCAAACCCAGACTTAATAAAACTCCATTAAACACCCTCTTTCATCTTTGTTATAACAATCCATCCCACTGTCTCTCAACAGTAATGATACTAGCACATTCCTTTATATTTGTCAGCTCCTTTATGCTATAACAGCAACCCCCTAATTTCTTACAGTAACAAATATTCATTTCTTTTGTTTATGACTGTCTTAGCCTCAGTTCCCATTGAATGCCTTCAGCTTGGAAGACCCAAGGAGCAGCCCTCATTTTTTTTTTTCTCATGGCAGAGGGAGGGCAATGATGGAATGACATGATGGCTCTTAGAACTGCTTTAGAGAAGCAGTCCATGGTACTTCTACTCTCATTCCATTGTCTAACAAGTGATTTGGCCATATCTGATATCTACAGGAACAGAAATCATAATCTTAGAGAAAAACAGGGAAAAAAGTAATTGAGAAAAAGAATACATTAAACCTTGGACACTAAAAGCTAAGAGAAATGTTTTGAGAAACTTATGACAAAGTTAAGAGAAAATAAATGGCAACCAAATTATGAAAAAGAATAAGAAGAACAAAATATTAATGAACACAAATATTCTCCTTGAGTACCATTGGGAGAAAATGAAATAAAGCTGAGAATTAAAAGATGCAACCTAAATTCAACTTGCTCACTTGAATAGAAATTACACTTTGAATAGTTTGGAGATACTGCAGAAATCTGAATATAGCCCTACCATATGACCCAGCCATCCCACTCCTTGGAATTTACCCAAAGGAAATTAAATTGGCAAATGAAAGAGCTATCTGCACCTCAATGTTTATTACAGCTCAATTCACAATAGCTAAGACATGGAATCACCCTAAATGCCCATCAACAGAAGACTGAGTAAAGAAATTATGGCATATATACTCTATGGAATACTACAAAATATTTTAAAAAAATGAAATCCAGTCATTTGCAACAAAATGGAGGAATCTGGAAAACATCATGCTGAATGAAATAAGCCAGTTCCAAAGGGACAAATATCACACATTCTCCCTGATCTGTGACAACTAACTGAGCACCTAAAAGGAAACCTGTAGAAGTGAAACTGACATGAAAAGCAATGACTAGATCAGCCCTTGTCCTGACTGTTGAAGAACAGCTTACTATTTTGTTCTTTTTAGTATTGTCTTTTCTACTTAGTACTATTGGTTAAACTCTTTACTTAATACAGAATTATTCTCAGGTGTTTAAATCCAATTGAAAAGTGATCCCTGTTAAAAATAAGAATTGGAATAAGAGAGGAAGGAGATGTACAGTTCAGCACAAGTTCCCTTGGTCTTACCCCTAAGGATAAAGCTAGAAACTTGCTATTGGACTCCAAATCACATTAAGTTAGCAGGTACCAATGCCATCTTACTAGTTAATCAGTTTAAGATAAGATTAAGTGTCAAAAGGATCTCATCAATAAGACCAAGTGTCTGCTAATAATAATTGATCGAATTAAAAAGGAGAGAATGAGCCAACATTGGAAGCAGGACACACAGCAAATTCATAGAATGACAAATGCCCTAAACAGCACTCTGGCCTCAAAATCAGCCCTTAAGGCATTTGGATCTGGCTAAAAAACCCTTGAGAGCATTTCAGGCATGGAAAGCCAAGACATTGTGGCAAAAAAATGACCAAAATGAAAGATCTCTGTGAGTGAGATCCCAGTGTAAAGAAGGGGCCATCAGGTCCTACGTCATGGCGCAGTAGGTTAATCCTCCACCTGTGGTGCTAGCATCTCATATGGGCACCAGTTCTAATCCTGGCTACTCTTCTTCCAATCCAGCTCACTGATATGGCCTGAAAAAGTAGTACAGGATGGCCCAAGTCCTTGGGCCCCTGCACCCACATGGGAGATCAAGATGAAGCGCCTGGCTCCTGGCTTTGGATCGGTGCAGCTCCAGCTGTTGCAGCCATTTGGGAAGTGAACCAATGGAAGGAAGACCTTTCTCTCTGTCTTTCCCTCTCACTGTCTGTAACTCTACCTCTCAAATAAAATAAATAAAGTCTTAAAAAAGGAAGGGTCCATCAAAGAAGGAGGTATCTTTCTCTGAAGGGAAGAGAGAACTTCCACTTTGATTATGGCCTTCTCTAAATAATGTTGGAGTTTGTGAACTCAAGAGGCTTCCATAGCCTTGGAAGCTCATGACAAGAGCCTTGAGTGATTACTGACATGATAAATAAGAGTGTCAGTTGTTAAATCAACAATAGGAGTCACTGTACACTTACTCCCCATGTAGGACCTCTGTCCTTAAGGAGTTGTGCTCTGAGAATTAGCAGTAAAACTAGTCTTCAAACAGTACTTTATACTTTATGTGTCTGTATGGGTGCAAACTGTTAAAATCTTTACTTAGTATTAAGTTTATCTTCTGTATATAAAGATAATTAAAAATGAATCTTAATGAAGAATGGAATGGGAGAGGGAGTAGGAGGAGGAAGAACAGCTATAATCCAAAAGTTGTACTTATGAAATTTATATTTATTAAATAAAAGCTTTCTATAAAATAATAATAATCAGTAAATATAAAACACATGAGTGACTTAAAACCTCCTTGAGCCTGTGGAGAAAGGCCTATTGTTGTCTTTGAATAAGTCAGTAGCTTTATTTATTGTTGATTCAGAGTCACAGGTAAAGAGGTAGCTGTCAAAAATGGACCACTTCAATTTTCCACAAGAAATATAGCCTCACAGCTTCAATATAAACAGAGATTTAAAAAAGAGAATTAAACTTCCAGACCCAATGGATAACTTAAAAATACTCACACACTTAGATATTTGTAGTAAGCTGTAGGACAACTCATTGTCACAACAAAGAATACAGTATTGAGTGCATAGAACAAGGAAGCCAAAATTGTGTTTGGCAATTAAGAAACAGGCATGAAAGTGGGGATAGTGATTGGGTAAGAGGTACACAACTTTGTAAAGCTATAAACAAGGAAGACATGGTTCAGTTTGGTGGATGACATTCCCTACTCATTTCCTTATCTCATAGTCTTACTTATATTTTTAAAGGAAAGAACTTTTTAAAAATATGATCAATCTGTCTCAAGTTCTTACTGGCTTTATTAAATCAAACACATTGCTCAAAATATTTCATCTCAAACATCTGACCCAACTTTCAGGCAATAGTGCCATTCAAACACAGAAGAGGCATTGCTCAATGCAAATTACTCCTCTCTGTGGCCTTAGAAAACAAATTGGTCTGAGCATTTCCATCTTCTTTGAATTCATCTTACCTCAGTGACATTGAGTAGTTGAAAACTGGATGACTGGATAAATAAGATAGAAGTTCTCTGCTTCCTGCATTATTTATCTTATATAATGCTTAGGAAGTTCTGGGTGAGAATCATTATCTTACTGTTTTTTGTAACTGGGTTTTTTTAAAAACCAAGATGACATATTAATAGTAAAATTAAAGAGCACTGAGTCATAACTAAATATTAACTACTAATAAGTGAGCACAATAAGAAATAAATCAACAACAAAACAACCAACTTGCTGAACAGTAGAATTCAGCAATCATATCTAGAACATTTACAGCTTAAGTGCAATTACATTCTCACTATTGGTATTCACAGTCATACTGAAGCTCTGGGAAAGCAAAGGCCATATCTGCTTTACTTGGCATGTTCTTAGGACTTCACACAGGAGCTACCACAAAGAAAGGGCTCAGCAAGCACTCAAAAAGATGAATGAATGTAAAAATGGCTCTCTGATGAAGAATTGATTAACTTTAAGGGTGTAATGATGTTAAAAAAGTTCTTGAGGTGAGCATTGTGACATAGAATGTTAATACACTGCTTGAGACACCAACAAGACCTAGTTACTTCATTTCCCATCCAGTTTCCTGCTAATGCACACCCTGGGAGGCAGCAGATGATGGCTCAGGTACTTGGGTAACTACCACCCATGTGGGAGACTTAGATGGGGGTTCTTGGCTTCTGGTTTCAACCTGGCCTAGCCCTGGCTTTGCAAGTCATTTGGGGAGATTATTTGAGGAGATTATTAGATAGAAGATATATGTGTGTACATATATGTATGTTGCTCTTTCAAAAAGTAAAAATAATGTTTAAAAATTAGTTCTTATTTTTACAACACATACTAAATTTTAACAGAAGAAATAATATGCTATCTGAGGTTTGCTTCAACATCCATGGGAAAGAGAGAGGAGGTATAAGGACTCTAGTTGAAATGCAGTTGGTCTGATGCTGGTAACTGTTAAAACAGGGTGACCATATTTTTGTATTGTCTCCTCTTCTTTTGTCTTTATTTGAAATTTTCTATAATAAATCACAAAAATAAGATCATCTAATAAAGTTTATGGAGAACCCCGTATTTTGTGATATAAACTAAACTTCCTTTGATGCTCTATGAGGAGTTAGTATAGCATAGTAGCACTGGTTAAGTTCCCAAACCTAGAAATCTATCTTGTATTTCTGCATGATATTTCTAGAAGAGAAAGAGATTTCTTTCTGAGGTATTGCTGTACTATTAAGCTCCTCTTGCACTGGCTGATTCTGGCCTTATAAAAATTTTGACAACATTCATTCTTAAGTCTCACTTTGATCTCATCCCTTCACCTACCTCTATCTCTTGGATTCACATTAGTTTCCCTTTTGAGAAGATATCTGGTCACAGAAAATCTGTGCTTCAGGATGATGGTAGTATAGGCATATTTAGATGACCACTGCTTTGAACTACCTAACTTGCCTAAATATTGCCGACGTCTGAGACATTCCAAATTAAACTTGCCTCCCTAGAATCAGAATTGCTTACACTTTGTTCATACTGTTGCTCCTTGCCTAATTTTGCAACCTTGCCTGCCAAACTTTATACCTAATGATTTTTAGTCATCAACTTTTTACTCAGATCTACTAACTACACATCCTCACACTTAAATTATCTAAATTTTGAAATATGTAGAAGCACAGAGAGGAATGACCTTTTGGAACAGTGAGCAAATAAGAGGACAAGACTTTATAAGCACCTTGCCTACTTATCTCACAGCTGAAAAGTTGCCACTTGTGCTGGAGTTGGAGGGTTGGGGCTCATGGAACAAGAACATAAGCCTCAGACATTGTCACTCACTGCCCAATGGAATGTATTCCTTGCCCTTGAATCTCAATGTCTCACACCTTCTTGCCTTCATACCCTCCTTCTTGCCTTCTTGCCCCCCTCACAGCCACCTGAAAGACCAGTTGCTGGAACACTTGAAAGACCAGTCCCAGGAATTCCCCTCTGCCTGCTGCCCACTACTCCACCCCCATCCCTAACCCTCCTAAAATATAAAAAGGCCTGGCCCCTGGTGGTCAAGGCCTTCTGCCATCTGTTCCATCAATGTGCACGTGGGCAGTTGGTCATACACTTCTGAGAATTTATTTTCTCTGAATAAATTCAGTCTGGCTATGAATTCGTACACTACCTCCTCTCTATTCTGCAACTTTGTTTCCTAACAGGGGCAGGAGGCAACTGTTCCCCCTGCCATCAACCCATGGTCTGTTGTCACTTATTCCCTGCAAACACTCTGGAACCAAACACTGTAAATCCATAGCCACTACCTTGGCTGCACGCAGGCAGGGGGAACTCTGGGAAACACCTGTTGTCTGTGGTTATGATGATTCACTGTGAACCTAGCAGTGTTGTGACATTGCCACCCTTACCCCATTCTGCACAGAGTATCTACTAACATCAAGGGGATCAATATAAAGAAAAATATACTACCTGGAATTTGGCCTCTGTTTCTCCAAGAATGTTTATGTTAGCAAAACTGGCACTGTACTTTAGTGGAAAAGCCCTTTTCACTCCAGGAAGAAAATAGGAACAGTGCACCTGTTCATAGTCCTCACCTGCAGTAGAAAGTACCAGGGAATATCACTCAGCTGGTGTGACAGCTAAGGATAAACAGAGCTTCCTTTCACAAAACCATCAGAACTGAAATACTTTTGCACTTGCAGAATATTTTAATGTTGCATAGAGCTGCAAGTAGCTTTCTGGAGACTAGCAATCCAGATATGAGGGGATAGATAATATGATAGACTGAACCATTTAAAAAAAAGAAGTAATCATAGGTGCAGCAGTTAAGAAGCTACTTGGGACACTCATATCCAATATTGGAGTGCCTGGATTCAAGTCCTGGCTCTGCTTCCAGTTCCAGAGACAGAAGGTGGTGGCTCAAGTACTTATATCCCTGCCACCCATGTAAAAGACCTGGACTGAGTTCAAGGCTCCTGGCTTTGATCCGACAAAGCTCTGGCTGTGCCAGCATTTGGGGAATAAATCAGCATATGGGAGTCCTAATCTCTCTCTCTCTCTTTCTCTCTCTCTCTTTCTCCTAGTTTCATTCAAATAAAACATTCTTTAGAAAAGGAAATCATATTGCCAATTTCATAAGAAATTCATTATTTGAATCCATTACTTTGAAAATCTAGAAAACACCCACTAGATTCAAGAATTCTTAACCTAAGAGTCAAAAAGACATGAAATTGAAGATGTCAGAAGGAAAAAGCTGAAATTTATACCTCTGGTTATGTATAAGTGGTGTTTTTTCTAGGTAGAAATATTTAAAAAACAATGTTGAGTTATTTTGGAAGAAAAACAGTGTTTCATGTATATAACATAAGTATATATTACATTTAGGTTTGTCAAAGTCAAAGGCATACTAATATGAGGTCAGATCATTACCAAGTAGAAAAAAATAAATTTGAAATCTAAATATATTTCTGTTTTCTCCTAATATATACATTTCCAAAGGCATTAAATTACTTTGAGGAAATTATTTTAAAAATCAACTAATTTCAAAGACTCACTTGGAAATTAGGATTTGCTGTCAAATCTTAGAATGCCATTTGCCTGATTCTGAAAAAGTAGCATCTCACAAAAATGTGATGAGAAAGTTACAGAGTAATCTGGGATGAGTTCTATACAGTCAAGAGATTGATACACTAACCCAAGTTCAAGTTATTGAAGCATGAGACCAGAGCAGCAATTAGTATTTCTGAGCTTTAGTGCCAACATATAAAATGAGGGATTTGTACTTTAGGCTTCCAAAATGACCAACGTGACTTAATAAGCTAAAAGCTTTGCAAAACTAGATGTGTGTTTTGATTTCTGAAGATTCTATTCTGTTCCACTTGTCTACATGTCTATTTTTGTGCCAGTATCAGGCTGTTTTGATTATAACTTCCCTGTAGTATATCTTGAAGTCTGATATTGTAATGCCTCTGACTTTGTTTTGGTTGCTTAAGAGTGCTTTAGCTATTTGGAATCTCTTGTGCTTCCTTATGAAATTTAGCACTGTTTTTTCTAAATCTGTGAAGAATGTCCTTGATATTTTGATTGGAATTGTACTGAATCTGTAAATTGCTTTCAGTAGTATTTACATTTTGATGACATTAATTCTTCCAATCCATAAATCTGGAAGATTTTTCCCTTTTCTTTATCTTCTATTTCCTTCTTTAATGCTATGTAATGTTCATAATAGAGATCTTTCACTTACTGGGTTAAATTTTTTCCATGGTATTTAATTTTTTGTAGATGCTGTAAATGGGATTGATCTTACAAGTTCTTTCTCAGCCACAGCATTGTCAATGTATACAAATGTTGTTAATTTTCGGGTACTGAGTTTATATCCTGCAACTTTACCAAACTCTTATGAGTTCCAATAGCCTCCTAAAGGAGTCTTTTAGTTTCCCTACATACAGAATCATAACATCTGCAAACAAAGATAATTTGACTTTCTCCTTTCCAATTTGTATACTTTTGATTTCTTTTTCTTGCCTAATGGTTCTGGCTAAAACTTCCAGAACTATAATAGCAATGGTGAATATAGCATCTTGTCTGGCTCCAAATCTTAGTGGAAATGCTTCTAACTTTCCCCATTCAATATGATGCTGACTGTGGGTATATTACCTTGAGGACACTTTCTTCAAAAAATAGTGTTAGGAAAATTGGATCTCCATGTGCAGAAGTATGAAACAAGACCCTTATCTTATACCTTAAATAAAAATCAACTGAAGATGGATCAAGGATCTAAATCTAAGACTAAAAATCATCAAATGACAAAAGGAGAACTTTGGGGAGACTCTGCAAGACATCAGCATAGGCATAAAATTCTTGGAAAAGACCCCAGAGGCACAGGCACTCAAAGCCAAAATTGGAAAATGGGATTGAATCAAGCCAAGAAGCTTCTGCACTGCAAAGGAAACACTCAGCAATGTGAAGAGGCAACAGACAGAGTGGAAGACAACATTTGCAAACAAGTCAATTGATAAAGAATAAATATCCATAATCTATAAGAGCTCAAGAAACTCAACAATGAGAAAACAATCAATTAAGAAATGGGCAAAGGACTTGAACAGGCACTTTTCAAAGGAGGAAATCCAAATGGCCAATAGACACATGAAAAAATTATCAGGATCACTCACCATCAGGAAAATGCAAATCAAAACCACAATGAGTTCTCACCTCACCAGAGTTGGAATTGATCTCATACAGAAATCAAAAATCAATAAATTCTGGTAAAGATGTGGGGGAAAAGGTATCCTAATCCACTTCTGCTAGGAATGCAAACTAATGCAGCCATTGTGGAAGACAGTATGGCAATTTCTCAGAAATCTGAAAGTAGATCTACCATATGAGTGGGAATCTACCCAATGGAAATTAAATAAGCATACAACAGAGTTATCTGTACCCCATTTTCATTGCAACCCAGTTCACAATAGTTAAGATTATGTAATCAACCCAGATTCCCATCAACTATGACTGGATAAAGAAAATGTGGTATATTAACATTATGGAATATTAGACAGCCATAAAAAAGAATGAAACACTATTTCTTACAACAAAATGATGCAACTGGAAACCACTATACTTAACAAAATAAGCCAGTCCCCAAAACACAAATATCATATGTTTTCCCTGATCTGTGGCAACTGACAGAGTACCGAAAAATATAATGTGTATGAATAAATTGACATTTTGAGAACTGATTATTGTTTATAGCCCTTGTCTCAACTGTTTAGGAATAGTGTTTTTTGCTCTTTATTATTTGTTGAATTCTTTACTTAGCAGAGGGTTAATCTTATGATTATAAAATAAACTGAAAGGTATGTCATTGTAAAAATTAAAAGAGTACAAAAAGAAGAAAGAGGGAGGGTGGGCAGGAGGGAGTTTAGAGTGGGGAATAGCACTATGCTCCTAAATCTGTATCTATGAAATTTGTCCACCTTATATATATAGAAAATTGTAAATACAAAAAGCAAATCTGCAAATGATATAAAAGTATAATAAAAAGTTGGAAATTAAAAAAAAGTTATTATTGCTCAGTAATGCTATTTCCTGATGATTTCACCACAGACTTAGAAAGAATTGGAAGGGGAGAGTGAGTGGGAAAGGGGAGGGTTGCGGGTGGGAGGGACGTTATGGGGGGGGAAGCCACTGTAATCCATAAGCTGTACTTTGGAAATTTATATTCATTAAATAAAAGTTAAAAAAAGAATTCTTTCTCAGAAATCAAATATCTTAACAGAATTTTATGGAAAGTGTCAGTCAGTATATAACTCTTATGCAATAGTAATATAACATTCTTAACCACTGGTTTGACAAAGGTAACTGAAATTTTACAAAACTATATTTGCAGCAATACTGATACATACTGACATTTCTTAATTTTTTTTCTTTTTTTTAAAGTTAGCTCCTACAGAGAAGGGAGAATACGCACTATTTGTCTTTCTGCATCTGGTTGATTTCACTCAACATGATGTCCTCCTGTTGTGTCCAATTTTGCTGTGAATAGTAGAATTTAATCTTTTTATAGCTGACTACTCTTCCATTGTGTATATATCCACTTTCATCACTCTTATAAACATAGTACTAGAAGTTTAGCAAGAGCTATTTGGGAGGAAAAAGAAATAAAGGGAATCAAAATTGAAAAAGAAGTCAAATTATTCATGTTCATAGATGACATGATGTTGTACACAGATAAACCTAAGCACTCCACCAAAAAGCTGTTAGAAATGAAAAACCAATTCAGTAGAGATGCAGGTAACAAAATAAACATAAAAATAAGTAGCTTTTTTATATGCTAATTACAAACTCACAGAAAGAGAAATCAAGAAAGAAATCCCATTTACAACAGCCAACAAAAAGAATCAAATATTTAGTAACAAATTTAACCAAGGAAGTGAAAGATCTCTATAATGAAAATTTAAAACACTGATGAAAGAAATCATCAAAGAAACAAAAAAATCTCACACATGGATTGGAAGAATCAATATCATTAAAATATCTATATTACCTAAAGCAAACTATAGATTCATCAAAATACCAGTGACATTCTTTACAAAATTAGGAAAAGAAATCCTAAGATCCATACAGAATCATAAAAGATCCAGAATAGCCAAAGCAATCCTGAACAAGAAAAATCAAGCTAGAGGCATCATAATATCTGACTTCAAAACATACTTCATGGTAGTAGCATAAAAACCAATACATAAATCTATGGAACAGAATAGAGAACACAGGAATCAATCCACATACATACAGCCAACTGTATGTATGTTTGACCAAAGTGCTCAAATCGTACATTGGAATAAGGATAATTTCTTCAACAAATGGTGCTGCCAACTAGATGCATGTATGTAGAAGAATGAAATTAGATCCATGACTCTTATCATATATAAAAATCAACTCAAGATGGATCAAAGACCTAAATTTAGGACCTCAGACTATGAAATTGCTGGAAGAAAATGTAGGTGAAACATTCCAGGACACTGGTGTAGGGGATAACTTCTTGGACAAGGCCCCCCAAAGCACAGGCAACAAAAGCAAAACTAAATAAATGGGACTATATCAAACTCAGAAGCTTTTGTACAGCAAAGGAAATGAAAATAGAGCGAAGAAACATCCTACAGAATGGGAAAAAAAATTTGCAAACCACCTAACAAAGGATTAATATTCAGAATATATAAGCAACTTAAAAAACTCAACAACAAAAATCAACCAATACAGTTGAGAAATGGGCAGAGGATTTAAATAGACAGTTTTCAACATCACTAGCCATCAGGGAAATGCCAATCAAAACCACAATAAGATATCACCTCACTTCTCTCAGAATTACTAAAATCCAAACAGAAAGAGTAACAAATGCTAGTGAAGATGTGGAGAAAGGGGAATGGTTATATACAGTTGGTGGGAAAGTAGTGTGGAAACTTCTTAAAAACTAGAAGTAGACCTACCATATGATCCAGCAATCCCATTATTTGGTTAAACCCAAAAGTCTTGAACACAGTGTGTATTAAAGAGATAACTGCACCTCCATTTTTATGGCAGCTCTGTTGATAATAGCCAAAATTTGGAACCAACCAGGGTGTCCATCATCAGATGAACTGATAAAGAAAATGTGGCATATACACACAGGGCTCTATTCTTCTTCACTGGTTGTTCTTGCACTATCTTGCAATCACAAGGAACTAAAGGATTTTAAAAGGCCTAAGTCATTAAGGACATTTTTTAGCCACTAAATCAACCAACCGTGGAACCTCTAATACCAGACCTGCCATTATTTTGGGAGTTAAACCCCTGTTATTTACAAGGGGCATGTGTAGTTGGGTTTTATTACTTATAGTAGAAAATACCATAACTGCTACCCATGGTACAATGAATAACAGCAGAGTTTATCTAAACTCAGATTCACCATTTACTATTTTTTATATTGAGATAGAGACAAACTTCCATATAGTTTCCTCTATCTAGTTTTATTCTATATAGCTAAAATGAATCCAAATTAAATATATTCATCAGTAAAATTTAACTATATACAAAAAATGATGCATCTGTATTTTTAATTAGATATAGAATTGTATAATTTTTCACCAATCTATAAAATGAGGTTCAAAGACTTTTCTTTAATCACAGAATTACTGATTGATGCTCCACATGTATATTATAAATGTTCTTATAATTTATCATTCAAGCTAGGACTGTAATTTTTTAAACTACTTACAAATGACTACATTTTAAGACATTTCTCAAAATCAAAATTCTTCCTAAAAATGGAATTGTGCATTCATATATATTAAAGCAAATGTCTTACAATCTTGATATTGATTATCTGAATATCTAAAATAAAATAAGCAGAATAATTCAGTCATCTTAGTCTGCATCCACAGGTTTTTATCAATTTTTAAGCAATTGCTGTCCCATACTGAGTCACTGGTATTTTTCTGGCTGATGCAGTTTTTTAATATGCTTTTACTCATTTGTTTTCTTTTTTCACAAAATCTCTCGTAATCATTTTAAAAGTTGCATTTTATAGTCACTACATTTTAAAATATTGACACCTTCAATGAACTTTTGTCTATAGGTATATTGTTTAACTGAAAAAATATCCTCAATCCTTTACAGGGAAGTTTTGGATCTAAAGTTTATAAAATCTCTTTTCCTTTTTTTTTTTTTTTTTTTTTTTTTTTTTTTTTACAGGCAGAGTGGATAGTGAGAGAGAGAGACAGAGAGAAAGGTCTTCCTTTTCCATTGGTTCACCCTCCAATGGCCGCCGCGGCTGGCGCACTGTGGCCGGCGCACCGCGCCGATCCGAAAGCAGGAGTCAGGTGCTTCTCCTGGTCTCCCATGAGGTGCAGGGCCCAAGCACTTGGGTCATCCTCCACTGCCTTCCCGGGCCACAGCAGAGAGCTGGCCTAGAAGAGGGGCAACCGGGAAAGAATCCGGGCCCCGACCAGGACTAGAACCCGGTGTGACAGCGCCGCTAGGTGGAGGATTAGCCTATTGAGCCGCAGTGCTGGCCTATAAAATCTCAATATGATATTTTCAAAATATTCCATATTTGCTGTTGGGCAGGATGCCTCACTTCGGTAAATATTTTTACAAGACAAAATATCCAATAAATCTTCTCTGTTCACTGTACATGCATCTCACACATTAGTAAAGAGGCCATGGCTGAAGTTCACAACACAAAATAGATGGCTATCCCATCTTGGCTTACTACAATATAAATATTAGTGCTAACACTTCATTTCAGGGAGAAATGCTAAATTAGATGGGACACCTGGACATCAAATGAAAAAAGATAGCTCCAGGCATTCCAAGACGCACAGTGACCCTACCTATCACAATACATCACCAGGATTTCCATCTGGAAGTTGTTTCATTTTATTTTAACTTGCATAAAATGTTTAATATGGGCCAAGAAACCTGAATGCATAAAATGTCTACATTTTTACAATTTTCTTCTCACTATTTTAACCATCTCAATCCCTTACCTAATTCAGAAAAATTAATTCAGCAGCTCTCTCCACAGTATTAAGTTCAGTTTTCATAGAAACAACTACCGTCTGATTCCCCTCAGGAATCACTCTTTGGTGATCTTGAAGTAAAATGTAATTTTAAAAATAAGCATAACTTGCACAAACAGGTTTGGGAATAAATTCAATTACTCATGGGCATCATCATGGAATCAGAATAGCCTAGAGAATCCTCCTTTCTCTTGGAAATGGAAAAATGAGAATTCAGAACTGTAAATCTCACTTTTAAGAAGAGGATTAACTTTAAAAGGAAATTATGAAGTGATAATTAGTTTTCTTCTTCAGGAGTAGTGAAGTAAATTGCTCCTGCTTTGAATACTCACTATACCTTGCGATACACAAAGCTTCTTGCTAGCCTGGATGGGTTAAGATCAAAGGTTCAGCTCAGATATGTGTTGCTATTTTCTGAGTAGCCTAATGCATCCAGTCTCTTTTGACCCTGATTATCTAAGATGGAGAATTCTTGGGGATATAAATCTTAACTCTTATCCTTTCTTTTGTTATTTATTTTTTGATAAATTGTGGGAATTGCATAAATACATAAAATCAGCATGGTTAGTAAGGAAAAGGAATAGTTCTAAATTTTCACTCACCATTACTCACAAAAAGAATCAACTAGCATTAGTTTCTTATCTTATTTCCTGATTTACTATGTTTTTTTTATTTCCCAATCACATAAAAAAACTTCATGACTTCATAATTATATAAATAAATGGTTAATAAGTAAATAAATGAGGGAAAACATACAAATCTCCCATGCAGAATTCCAAATAATTCACATGGATCCTCCACCCTCAAAGACATAACTCCCACTCCTTACATGTGGACTGAACAAAGTGTCTTTCTTCAAAAGGTACAGCATGGAAAAAAGTTTAGGGGAGAGTAAGCTTATGGGAAGAACCCTAACAAATATTTCATCAGTCATGGAATCAAAGTCAGCATCAACAGCGATAAGTCGTATTGACAACAGGTGCCCTTGATATAATATGAATGGAATGGCATTTTATCTCTGTGGCCTTCCTTCAAAAAAACGCATAAATCCAGTCTAATCCTCTTATGAAAAACAGTTTGCCAGAGTTTCAGATTTCAATAAGAACAAACTTAGCTTATTAACAATAATCTCCTCAGGGAGGAGGTTTACATGACCATCCATCAGACAAATCAGTTTATTATTTAGGAGAAACAGAAAGTATGAGTTAGGCTATCCGTTCTGAACTATAAAGTTATTTTCTGTAGGATTAGATCCTATTATATTCAAGATAAATCCTAAACATAATTCATAGCATTAGAGCTTCTTACATTCACTATTAAACAACTGACCAAGAAGGTATGTTTTTGCATTTATATGTGTGTTTTGAATAAATATCTTCTACTAATTTCTAGATGGAAGTTAACAGGGATTAAAAAAAAACAGGAAGAGAAAATGCTAGTGAAAGTTTCTACTTCTATTCTTGTCAAGGCCATTTTATAAAAGTAAAGCTTTTTTAATCCATTATAAACTATTTGGGGATTTGCTACTGCTAAACAGACAGCAACATCTAACCAGTCTTAGCACAACTTATTGAAGAACTCCTCTGTCCCAAACACTATCAAGGTACTGTACATTTAGTACCTCATCAAACAAACTGTTAACAATATTGTTATACCCACCTTAAATATGAGAAAATTGAAGCCATACTAACAATAAGGGACTTGAATACCTTGTCCTTCTCCACTACAGGGCACAGCCTCTGAAAAATATCACTGTTTCTCATATATGGATGATCCACATACAAGGGAAGAGAAATGTCCATACAGTCAAATGCACTGATCTTATTAAGTTTGTTGTAGCAAGATTGGGAGAAATATCTTTTCAGGTGATGCTAATGCTTTCAAATAATAACCAAAAGCAGAGTTATTTACCCATTCTCAATCTCCTCAAATATTCTCTACTTGAAGTCACAAAGTAAAAAAGTTTGAGTATAGTTTGGTTCCCGATTTCATGCAGGACTTTAAATCCAAATGCATAAATTAATGATATTCAGTGGGTGAAAATTGAATCCCACTGTGCTGTTCAGGAGGTGGGCCTCGTGGAAGGTCTTCAGGTCTATGGGAGCATGCCCTCAGAAGGTAGTTCTCATGAGAGCACTAGTTATAAATGCCTGCTTCCTGGTTTACCATGTGATCCTTCCTCCACTCATACTCCAGGCTCCTCTTTCTCCACCTTTATCCGAGGCCAAATCAATAGGGCCACCCAATCTTGGCTTTGAGCTTCCAAAATCGCACTAAATAAATATTTTCTTTTTACGAAGTTACTTTTCTTGGGTATTTTGTTATAGTGACAAAATATGAAGGAAAAATTAAGTGAAACCTCAGACATGAGGAAAACTTCTCACGTTATCTATATCAGACAGGAACGTTTGATAATGGGATCTTTCCATGGTTCTCCAACTCTGAGAATATCATTAAGGACATCTTCAAGTTTAGATAGGATATTTCTCCTTGGAATTTCACATTATTAAATAATAAGCATGGCCAGAATTAGTTAGACCTGGAGTAGTAGTCATTTCCACAAGAGTTATTTCAAAAGAAACAAAAAAAGAAGTTACTAGAATCAATAATTGAGTATAGTATCTAGCTGAACAGAGTAAGATGAAATGTGGCTCAGCCTGAGAAAAAGCACCTCCGACCTGAGAGAAACTTGAAAGGCAACTACAAAATGCAGAAGGATGGGTTCCAAATAAGAGTTGTGATCTTTTCGTGTTGCAGAAACATTCTACGTTTCCAAGTGCTTTATGCATTTTCAAATATGTCACACATGTTGAAATTAGAATTCTTGGCTGGCGCCACGGCTTAATAGGCTAATCCTCCACCAAGTGGCGCTGGCACACTGGGTTCTAGTCTCAGTTGGGGCGCCGGATTCTGTCCAGGTTGCCCCTCTTCCAGGCCAGCCCTCTGCTGTGGCCCGGGAAGGCAGTGGAGGATGGCCCAGGTGCTTGGGCCCTGAACCCGCATGGGAGACCAGGAGAAGCACCTGGCTCCTGCCTTTGGATCAGCGCGGTGCGCCGGCCGCAGCGCACCAGCTGTGGCGGCCATTGGAGGGTGAACCAATGGAAAAGGAAGACCTTTCTCTCTGTCTCTCTCTCTCACTGTCCACTCTGCCTGTCAAAAAAAAAAAAAAAAAAAAAAGAAATTAGAATTCTTATTCTTATTAAAATGTGCAAAGGACTTAAGCAGAAGTTCTTCAAATGGATGGTAGACATCAAGAAATTCCTTCATAGTGTGTCCTATAATTGGACAGAATAGTTTGCAATCTTCATAACTTTATGAAACTCATGAAATGGGTTCTGAAATTTAAACTGCACTTTGGTTATTATGACAGCCTATATTCAAATATAGTGTATTATGTCCAAGAGTGATGCCTTAGTCCACTTGCATTGCTATAACAAAATGCTGCAGATTGGGAAATTTATAAGTAATACAAATTTATGTTTCATGGTTCTGGAGGCTTGGAAGTCCAAGATCAAGGTGCTAGCAGCAGATTCAGTTGTCTGTGGAGGGCTGATATCAGCTTCTAGGATTCCAATTTGAACTCTATCTGGATCCTCCAGAGGGGAAGACCACAGTCTCTTCATATAGCATTAGACAGAAAGAGCAAAAAGGACCAAACTCCCTCAATCAAGACTTCTTCTCTTATAGATTCACTCATTTATTTGAAAGAATCACAGAGACAAAAGGAGAGACAGAGAGAGAGAGATCCTCCATCTACTGGTTCCCTCCCCAAATGACCACAGTGGCCAGGGCTGGGCCAGGCAGAAGCCAGGGGCCAGAAGTTACATGAGCGCAGGGTCCCAAGCACTTGGGCCATCCTCTGCTGCCCTCCCAGGCACACTGGCAGGGAGTTGGACTGGAAGCAGTGCAGCTGGGAATCCAACTGGTGCCCACATGGGATGCCAGTACCATAGAGGGAAGCTTAACCCTCTATGCCACAGCCACAACACCAGCTGCCTCCATCAAGAACTTTTAATAACAGTACTCTATTCACGAGAGTAGAGCTCTCATGACCTAAACATCTTTCAAGAGACCCCATCATCCAATGCTTGTTGGATTGGGGATTAAGTTTCCAACACATGAATTTCCAGGGGCACATTTATGCTATAGCATTCTACATCAGCCCTAAAATTTATATCCTTATCACATGCAAAATGCACTCATCCCATCCCCATGATCTCAAAAATCTTAACTCCTTCCAGCGTCCAGTTAAAAGCCCAGTCTAGGCCGGCGCCCCGGCTCAATAGGCTAATCCTCCACCTGCGGCACCGGCACACCGGGTTCTAGTCCCGGTTCGGGGCTCCGGATTTTGTCCCAGTTGCCCCTCTTCCAGTCCAGCTCTCTGCTGTGGCCTGGGAGTGCAGCGGAGGATGGCCCAGGTCCTTGGTCCCTGCACCCGCATGGGAGACCAGGAGATGCACCTGGCTCCTGCCTTCGGATCAGCGTGGTGCGCCAGCCACAGCAGCCATTGGGGGGTGAACCAATGGCAAAAGGAAGACCTTTCTCTCTCTCTCTCTCTCTCTCTTACTGTCCACTCTGCCCGTCAAAAAAAAAAAAAAAAAGCCTAGTCTAAAGTCTTATCTAAATCAGACATGGATGAGACTCAATGGCACATTTCATCCTGAGACAAACTGCTCTATGATTCTATTAAATCAAACAAGTTTAGGTGCTTCCAAAATATGCTGGTGGGACAACCATAAGATAGACATTTTCATTCCAAAAAGGAGAAATAGGCAATAGTAAAGAGATTACAGATCCTAAGGTGGGGAAAAGCATTAAATTCCAATGCTTGTGAATAATGTCCTTCGACTCCATGTCTCACATTCCACTTATTATGGGATGAGGGTTAGGTCCCTGATGCTCATGAGGATCCTGTCCCCATGGCCCTGCTAGGTACAGTACTTACTGCTGCTCTCATGGGCTGGAATCAGCTATTCCAGGATAGTACTACATGTGAGTGCCTTTACAGTAATGAAGTCTTGAAGGCAACCCTGCCCTCACAACTTTACTAAGCATTACCTTTGTGGGGGCTCTGTTTGGGGAAACATATTTAAAATCTAGCTTAAGGTAGCCATGCCTTTGTAGCTCTTGCACTTTTTGAGCCTGCAGTTAACACTGTGTGGACAGTGCCCAAGAAGTATGGTTTGTGCTCCCCAGAGTGGTGACCAAATCTTCAGGTATAACTACATGAGTTACTGGAGGGAGGCCAAGAGTGTTGTGCAGGAATGCAGGGAGCAGAGACTTGAGGCTGTTGCAGGCAGCAAGCCCTTAAGTTGATATTAGTACCATGCTCCCCTAACTTCAAAACATTCTGTCCTCAAGACTCTGGCACTTTGGGACTGGAATGGATGTAGCAGTCAGAAGATTTCTGAAATGCTTTCATGCTTACTGTCCCCTTGTCTAGATAAATACCCATGGTGCCTGTCTTCCTTCTATCCATATGAAACTCATTATCAAATGGTTGCATGGCCAAAAAAACATTCATTTTTATTCTTTGCATGGCCAGGTTGAGAATTTTCCAAGTCTTTATGGTCTGTTTCCCTTTTAATTGCAACTTTTGTTTTTCAATCACTTCTTTCTTCTCGCATTTTACTACAACCAGTTAAGACAGTCAATGTAGAACACTGAACACTCTGCTTAGGTATGTCTTCAGCCAAATTCCTAACTCACAGCTCCTAAGTTCTGTCTTTCACAAAGTCCCAGGACTCTGACACAGTTCAGCCAAGCTATCTGCCATTTTGCAATAATGATGGTCTTCCCTCCAACTTCCAATAAAAAAAAAAACTCTCGTTTCCATTTAAGAATTCATCAGAAGGGTCTTTCTTTAAAACTGCAGACAAAAATAGACCCCATTCCCTACTTAACAGCATGCCTGCTTCAGCTGCCTAATAAACTCATAGCTCATAATAGTCATTTGCCTACCTGCTGCATAGTAACTTCCTATTTCCTAATAGTTGTCTTTATTCAAAAATCTGATGAGCTGTCTTTTTTAGGGTCCCTGGTAAAACCGTACAGGATGAGCTGCAGCCAAAATTGTGACTGGAGACTGCACAGATCAGTTTAGACTGACAGGAGTTACCTTATGGTTCATTACAATATTAAATGATGCACCTCTAATGATGTCTCAACAACCGCCTTGGAACACAGGATGCATAAAAGCATGATGTGCTAATGTACAGGCTCACAGGACTTTCCACATACATGTCCCCAGCACCTATTGTTTTGTCACCTAGTTTTGCCCATTTCCACCCCATTCATCCTTACTCCATAAATTCCCAAACTGGGTTTTGTTGGATTATTTTCTTCCATATCTTCAAACATCCGCATTGAAGCTTCTCTTTCTCAGAGGAGAAACAGAAGTGTCCCTATCTTCCATATTTCTACTAGTGTTCTGGTTACAGCCACTTAAGCACTAGAGAGATAGAGGCTTTCCCTACAGCTCTTCTCTTCTTCTGAGCCCTAACCAGAATTCCCTTTAATTCTCTGTTCACAGCAATCTAGGCTTTTCTAGCATTCACTTTAAAACTATTGCAGCTTCTACTCATTACCCAGTTCCAAAGCCACTTCCACAATTTTAGGTATTTGCTATTTTTTAGAGAGAAGGCATTTTTTATTGACAGATAGAGTTAGACAGAGAGAGAGAGACATAGAGAAAGATCTTCCTTCCATTGATTCACCCAACAAATGACCACTACAGCCGGAGCTATGCCAATCTGAAGCAAGGAGCCAGGTGCTTCCTCCTGGTCTCCCACGTGGGTGCAGGTGCCCAAGCACTTAGGCCATCCTCCACTGCCTTCCCGGGCCACAGCAGAGAGTTGGACTGGAAGAGGAGCAGCCAGGAGTAGAACCCAGAGTGCTGGCGCCGCAGGTGGAGGATTAACCAAGTGAGCCACGGCAATGGCCCCGGTATTTGCTATTTCAACAGCCCACTTCTGTTGCCTTTGTACTCCATAACAGAACACCACCGAATAGGTACTTTATAAACAACAGAATCTATTTCTCACAAGGCATAAAGTGGAAGTTCAAAAAGGACTGAACTGCCTCTGTCAATTCCTTATTAATCCACCCATCACCTGAATACCTCCCACGGGGCCCTATCTTCCAACATGGTTGCAATGTGGATTAAGTTTGTAACACATGAATTTATGGGGATACATTCAGGTCACAGTATGGGTCATGATAGCACCATCCTAAGAACATGTGAACATTTCCAAGAACAAAAACCTTCAGCTTTGTTTCATTTTTTGTATTTTAAGAGATAAGAATTTAAAAGCACCAGTTGTACGCTTCCTATTCTTGGGGATATTTAGAACGTATTGAAGCATTTCTTTTATTAACCTCTTCTAGAAGAGAGCAGTGTTTTTTATTATTACTAAAACAGAAACTAATAACTTCTGGAAGCTATTCCACACCCATCCCAAGTAAGTTTTGAGAATTTGGACTGCATGTTCTACCTTTATTTTGATTTTCTAAAATTAAATGTAAAAAATGAAGGTGCTACCACTTGTTAATCACCTAGTAGGTCCCCAAGAATTAGCATTCGCATTTCATTTAATACTGTGCACAGACCCAAGAATTATGTCAGCCCAATAGAGAAAAACTTTAAATCTTTAAAGTCACTCACTCCAAGCCACATCACTAATGAGTGACAGAGCCGCCTGAGGCGATCATCGGCCTTTCCCCAGTGTCAAGATCCTCTTGAGGAATCAGTGCCTTCCAGAATCATGGGCTTTGCTGGGGCAGGGGACAGGAGCACAGAGAGGCACTTGGCCTCACAGATCAAGTAAGAGAGACAGATCGTCAGAGGCAAGTTTTCAGAAAAACAAAGACAGCAGACCAAATCCTTCTCACTTTATGTTCAAGCAGTAGAGTTGAATATGTCTATCCTTCAAGTTTTTTTCAATGTAGAACACTTATTTCACTCAGCCTTGATCTTGAGGATACTGTAGAATCATCAAAAACAAAAACACAAGATTGATGGCTTAGAAGAGGCCCTGTCAAATCTCAGAATTTCCAGGACACCAGAATATCAAAGTCAACCTTGAATATCCTCATAACAGGGATGGGGAAGGCCATCCCTAGAGCCCTGTTTATTTCTGCTTGCTTGTTTGGGGAGGGGACACCATAAGGAATCTTCAAATCTTCATAGTCTTTTACAATATAAATGTGTGCAGCAACTATAACAGTATAACCTTTACACTAAACTTTGGTTCTTCAAAAGCATTAATCAGGAAAGAAAGTAACTGGGCCATAGATTCATAAGGGACAAAGTCATGGCAGTCTACTTCTAATCACAGCACCTAAGTTTTCAGCAGCAACAGGCAACTAGTTGCCCTTCTATTAAATCACAACTCTAAGTAATGAATTACCAAATAGGTGAGGAAGTTATGAATTAGCCAATTATCTTTTTATTCCTTTTTCAAAAATCTTTCCCTAAGCTGCAAATGTTATTAATTTTTTTCATTTTATTGCATTCTAAGTAGTATTACCATATATGAGATACATTAGAGGAGCCGGCACAGTGGCACAGTGGATTAACGCCCTGGCCTGAAGCACCAGCATCCCATATATGTGCCGGTTCTAGTCCCGGCTGCTCCTCTTCCAATCCAGCTCTCTGCTATGGCCTGGAACAGCAGTAGAAGATGGCCCAAGTCCTTGATCCCCTGCACCCATGTGGGAGACCAGGAAGAATGTCCTGGCTCCTGGATTCAGATTGGCATAGTTCCAGCCATTGCAGCCATCTGGGGAGTGAACCAGCAGATGGAAGACCTCTCTCTCTGTCTCTACCTCTCTCTGTAACTCTGACTTTTAAATAAATAAATATTTTTTAAAAAGAAATACATTATAAAAATGTAATATGAATCATTGTGATGTGAATAATTACCTTTGATTTAATAGTTATAGAGATCCTTGATAGGGAGCAGGAGCTGTGGCTCACTTGGTTAATCCTCCACCTGCGGAGCCAGCATCCCATGTGGGTGCCAGGTTCTAGTTTCGGTTGCTCCTCTTCTAGTCCAGCTCTCTGCTGTGGCCCGGGAAGGCAGTGGAGGATGGCCCAAGTGCTTGGGTCCCTGCACCCACATGGGAGACCAGGAAGAAGCACCTGGCTCCTGGCTTCGCATCAGCGCATCACCGGCCATAGCGGCCATTTGGGGAGTGAACCAACGGAAGGAAGATCTTTCTCTCTCTCTCTCTCTCTCTCTCTCTCTCTCACAATCTATAACTCTACCTGTCAAGTAAATTTAAAATAAAAAAAGGTCCTACTTCTTAAAAAAAAGAGAGAGAGAGAGATCCTTGATATAAAAGATGTGGTGACAACTAACTGAGCACCAAAAAGGAAACCTGTTAAAGTGAAATGAACACTAGGAGAAACAGTGACTTGATCAGCCCTCACTCTGACTGTTGATGAGCAACTTAATATGTTATCCCTCTTAGTATTTTTTTTGTTTGTTCTACTTAATACTTCTGGTTGAATACTGTAATCAATACACAATTCTTCTGAAGTGCTGAAACTTAACTGAAAAGTGATTGCTGTTAAATATAAGAGTGGGAATAAGAGAGCGAAGAGATGTGCAATTCGGGACATGCTCAAGCTGACTTACCTCAAACGGTAGAGTTAGAAACATACCAGGGGATTGCAATTCAATCCCATCAAGGTGGCATGTACCAATGCCATCTCACTAGTCCCAGTGATCAATTTCTGTTCACAATTGATCATAATGATAGGACTAAGAACCAAAGGTATCACATAAACAAGAATAGTGTCTGCAAATACTAGCTGATAGAATCAAAAAGGGAGAGAACGATCCAACATGGGAAGTGAGATACACAGCAGACCCATAGAATGGCAGATGTCCTAAACAGCACTCTGGCCTCAGAATCAGCCCTTAAGGCATGCGGATCTGGCTGAAAAGCCCATGAGAGTATTTCAGGCATGGAAAGCCAAGACACTCTGGGGGAAAAAAAAAACCTAAATGAAAGATCTCCGCGAGTGAGATCCCAGTGGAAAGAACGGGTCATCAAAGAAGGAGGTACCTTTCTCTGAAGGGAGGAGAGAACTTCCACTTTGACCATGGCCTTGTCTAAATATGATCAGAGTCGGTGAACTCAGGAGGCTTCCATAGCCTTGGCAGCTCATGACAAGAGCTTTACTTAATATATGCCAAACTTATCTTCTGTATATAAAGAGAATCGAAAATTAGTCTTGATGTGAATGCAAGGGAAGAGGGAGTGGGAAAGGGGAGGGTTGCGGGTGGGAGGGAAGTTATGGGGGGGGAGCCATTGTAATCCATAAGCTGTACTTTGGAAATTTATATTCATTAAATAAAAGTTAAAAAGAAAAAGATGTGGTATCTTCTGCACTCTCATGTGGTAAGCACAAGTACTCTGTGTCTGATCCAGAAACAAAGTGGTTTCACAGTCCAACCTAGTAGTAATGGTAATGCCTGTAGCACCATGTAGCATTCCTGATAAAACAAGTATTCACTCAGGATTTTTTCAAAAGATTCAAGCATGTTCAAAGTTATAAAACAAAAGTCTCTCTCTATCCATTTGTCACCTCCTTTTACCACTCCATAAAGAAAACCATTGGTATCAATTTTTGTGCAGCCTGACACTTTTGTATACAAGTATGTGCAGATTTATTTAATTTTTACACAAATGAGATTATACCATAAGAACTTTTTGCAAGCTTCTATAAATAAAGTAGGACACCTCCAGCTTTCCATTTCTCTGGCTCCAAATAAGAACTTTGTTTAAAATTGTCTACATTCCCAGGCAACGGAAGTCACATCTTCCTGCAATTGCGAAAAATCTCTATTATTAACAGCTTAATTCAAGATCAATGACTCTTACTCCTTTTCTCTCACACTGTTGCTAACCCATGTTTTTTGCATCTTTTATTTCAACTGGTTATTTATCTGGACATTGGCTATGTCCTTGACATTAACTCAGTGAAATTTAATTTTGTTTGATTTGGCCCATCTTAGGTGATAGGCTAAATTCATGTATGCCATCCTTTTCAGGAATACTGGTTCTGCCATACAACTGTGCATTCTCCCCTTAAGCTTTGGATCATCCACAGGCAGGCTCTACATATCCTGACATGGTATATCTTTTGTATGCTCTAAGACTGAGTTCTTTGGAACACTAGGAACAAAATGAAGTATCTTCATTAAAGTGGCCTGTTCAAAGGGTGACTATGAAGTAATTTACTGAGTATTAGCAATGTAATTAGAACACCTCTATAGACTCTTGAAACTTGTGTTTTTAAAAAGCATTTGTTCTTACAGGTTTGCTTTAAAGTTCAAATCAATGAGTATTTCTCATTGGCGTTCAGGCAACAATATGTCTTATTAAGAGACAACTTACTAAGTACTATACCAGTGCAGTCTAATACTAAGCATTAGTCTAATATTAACTGAAGTCTAATACTAAATAAAAAAAATAACAGATAAAAAGACAAGATCCTTGTGAGAGCCCAGCTGAGTTTGGAAATAAAGGCTTCTAACATTTGGATTCAGTTCAAGAAGTGAAATTGGTTATCAGCTTACATCCATCAAGCATGAAATATTGCACATTCAACAGAGACCTTGAGTTGAGAGACACAGTTCATGCAGGTCTTAAAAGAAGATCATTGCAATAGAATCTTAATTAAAGAGATGAAAGCAGAAATCTGAGGTTAGACAAGAAGCAGAGGTAAAGATGAAAAAAGATTATCAAAGAAAGAACTACACAGAATCTGTGAGCTATCCTGAATTCCTCTGATATGAACAACTAGGGAACTGACCAAAACTTAAGAAAAACAGCAGGAGCAGACAGGCACTTAGTCTATGGTTAAGATGCAGCATATGAGTTAAACTCTGAGCCATTTTACTCCAATGCAAGTGCCCTTTCTACTCCAACAACACGGCAGAGGTTGTAAACTAATGCATACAAAATCACTTAAACTTCCTGTATTACTCATCTCTTCCCTATTGTGACAAAATACCTGAGGCAGCCTAAATTTAGGAAGGAAACGGGTTTTCTTTGGGTTCATAGTTCTGGAGATTACATTGCAAGATCAGACAGCCCCTGTTGGTTTGGCCTCGGATGAAGGTTGTGAATGTCAGTTGCAGGGTGCTTGCAAAGGAGGAATCACCAGGCAAGCTAGGAAGTGCAGAAAGTGACTGAGTCAACCTCTCATGAGAACTACTTTCTGAGGGTATGTCCCCAATGACCTAAAGATGTCCCACTAGGTTCAACTCCTAGGCACCATTAATGGATTAACTTTCTAACTTCTTAGGACTTATGATTCTGGGGTTGAATGCCCTGCATGAATTTGGTAGCCACATCATGCTCAAAGCATAGCACCTCCATTTCTCCCTCTCTAAAAGTCAATAATAATTACATACTAAACTTGGGACTGCTCTTAGTTGAACTTCTGACCAAGGCCTGTTTAAAACAGTGATGTCATTCTTCAGCCCTCTCTTCTCATTTATGTGACACAACCATCACTGCAGTGTTTCAATGAATTCTTGTGGGATTTTTTATGGCAAGAATTAGCACTTATAATTTATGGAGGAATCATTAGAGTCAAACTGATAAAAGTATCATTCTGAATAGTAAAATGCATACATGTAAGCATAACATAATACTATGTTGTAAAATAAAGTCAATGACAAGATGTCTTCTATAATTATATGCTTGAATAAATATATTAACTGTTTTATTAATTATAGTGGCATGTATAAAAACACAGAAGACTGTTATTTTGGAATTTGGAGAATTACATGGTAAAGGGTAGGGGCAAAATAGAGAAGGCAGAAGCAAATGAAAAAGAAGAAAGGAGAAAAGTACTCCCCAAACCTGCATGAATAATATGACCACTTTTTGTAAGTAGTATAGCATGCTTTCATACAAGGGGTCAAAAAGTTCATGGAAAATGGAATTAAAAGATAATATAAATTTTCCATGAGCTTTTTAAAGTTCCCTGAGGAGCATGTGTATGTATAGAGATGCACACTTATAGTATATATTGTGAATTTATATGTATTTACATAGATACATATTTTTAAATGATCTTTTAGAGTCATTTTATATGAACAGTTTACAGAGGATAACTAGATACCAGATGCCTGATTCGCTTTTTAGCACTGAGACTTGACAGATTATTGGGACTTTAGGAATGGAAATTTTCAATATGGTCTATATAACTCAATGCATACACTAAATGAAAGATCTCACTAAAATATCATTCAAGCAAAACTGTTTATTGATCCCTTACTATGTGTTGGCAATGATGCCTGGAACACAACAATTAACATGACAAAGTCTCTGTCCTCAGAGAGCTTCCATTCTAACATAGGAAAACAGAGAGTAAACAAAGAATTACAACAATTTCAAGCACTTCTAAGTGCACCAAGTAAAATACATGAGATCTTCAAAAAGTTTGCAGAAAGTGCATACAGTGAGAAAACATTACATGGATTTTAAAAAAGAAATTTGTATCCAAAAGAAACTAATTTTTAATCCATTTTCCCACAAACTCTTTGAAGTACCCTCTAATAGTGACAAAGTTTGTAGCTCTGGAAATGATGAAATGCAGTCAGGTTTGGAATCAATTTGCAAACAAAGGCAAATGAATTTGCTGTTAGATTCAGTGTAAGCAGTGAGGGAGGGAGGACTGAAGAAGAATTCACATGTTGTGGGCCCAAACATATATTGAGTGGACAACAGCACCATTTACTGCTGGATGGAAGGACTGTGAAAAAACAGGAGTTAATTTTGCATTCATTTTTCATTTTTTTGATGGAGAATTAAGAGAAACCTTGTTAGGTTAGAGAAACCCAAATGAAAAGGTTGAAGAAGCAATCAGATGTATGATTTTTTCAGGATAACACCTCAGCAGCGGTATCAGTAAAAATTTAGGGGCTATCTGCACATAGATGGTATGTAAAGTCATGGGATTAAACAGGAAATGTAACGAGGGCAAATCAGAGGGCTGAAAACAACTCTAGAGTACTCCAACATTTAGAGAGGTGCTAAAGAAATGGGACTGGCAAACCTAATCGCAATTTGGGAAAGTTAATGGACCCAAACACAAGCCAAGAGCAATAAAATAGGATAGGCAGAAGATGTGGCTAAAAATACAGGTAGAAGGTAGAATAATGACACAGTTCTTGTTGACTGCGTCTATTTTTCTCTATGAAATTCAAGACCAAGTCATCAGCTGAGAGTAAGAGGGAATAAGCAATGTTTGAGACTGGAGAAGAGGTGTGAAATAGTCATCCAGGGAGGATGAAAGCAAGTTTATTAGAAAACTGAAATAGGGTTTTTCTGACAGTGCTCATTGATTTTGGATTCTGGGATTGTAAATCTGAACCAAGGCCAGTCAATCATGGTCAGATGCTCTGCTGTAGGCCAGGATATGCAGAAAATTGGGCTTAAGCAGGGCTACAGTTTGCAGGTACATGCATGGAGGCAGAGAGGCTAAAGAGTTTAGCGAAGCAATGTGTAGGATGCCCAAACCTAGAATATAAGTTTGTAAAAAGAAGACTGCAGACAATAAAGTGTTATTAATAGAGAAAGCATTTGAGGGCCAATACGTAATAAGTCTTTAAGAAGTAGAATTACCACAGGGAGAGTATTCAAAGTTAGGAGTTAGCAGGCTGGGAGAATAATGAGATGTGGGAGACGGGGTAATTGTCAGGAATATAGGCTTGTCTATTACTAAATACACACTTTAAGAAGGCAGGGCAAGGTGGAGAGAGGAGATTCTTGGGGATAAGAAAGTCAAGGAACTGAGAAGTTAGCACAGCGCCAAGAGAAATCAAAGAGTGAAAGAAATGAACTATTGTTATAGTCATCCAAGCAGTGAGAAGGAACAACTCGAAGGCACCTTGAGGTGGGTGATGGTAAACCCTGAATTCATGAGCTTCCAGAGAACAAAAGGCTCATCAGGAAGAGGAGAGGGAAATTTGGAGGTAAGAGGCCATCAAGTCACCTCAAGGACCGGAAGTTCATGTGAAGTACAAGAGAAACAGCTGTCTCTGAAAGGACTGCAGAGAAAGTGGTAACAGTAAAAGCCAGCGTCGTTAGGCACAAAGTTGGGCATGAGAGACTAGGGAATGGCCACCAAACCCGCCTCCAGGGGAGAAACCAGTGACTCTGCTATCTGCCCCAGCCCACCAAGACCACCCACTTCATGGTTTAGCTTCTGGTTTAATTGTTCTGATAAAATGGGAACTCAGCCAAACCAGAAAAGTCTAGTTCATGGTGCATGTGGAACGAAACTCAGATTGACATTAGAGTGACCTTGCTTCATTATATGATCATTATCATACAATTAGCATGTGGTTTTCCCTCCCCCATCCCTAGTGGGCATTCCCAATGCATACTGGGAAGTGGGCAGAGCAAAGAGTCCAAAGACACGCAACTTCCAGAAGAGAAGTCAATCAAAAATGCCAATTATGAGCATGATGGCCACGTCACATCAACATCCCTCATACTTTAGCCTCACTCAGGAAGAAAGGAGGCCATGTTTTTTCTCAATTGGCTCATTCCCTTGGAATGTGCTTTAATAAACTTCGCTTTACTATCCCTACTTTTGTCTCACTGTCCCATAAGTCATTAGCCTGCCAGTGGAAAGAACCAAGCCCAAGGCAGCCCCATAACAGTGTTACTTAAACAAGAACGAGACAAACACAACCAGATGAGGAGTAGGGGACATGGGCAGTGCACTTACGATGGCCCATGGGTTCCCTAGGGCGGAGGGCGTGAGGCTGGATGGACAGGACGGGGCAGGAGACAGGGTTAGAAGAAGAGAAGGACTGTCTTTCAAATGATGTAATCTGGGAAGCCAGTCTTTTAATAGACGAAACGTTTAAGGTAAAGAGAGATGTTAAATTTGTTGGAAATAGCCCTGGGAATCCTCTAGTCCTCTACTTGTGCCACTGAGGAGAGACACTGGCCTTCTGGAGCACTCAATTGCTCAAGACACAGCCAGAAGAGATGAAGAAGTCCCTTCTGCTGCACTGGCTGTCCCTTTGTGTATGAATGTTTTAACCTCTCATCAAAAAGACCAAGGACTATGCTGAAAACTCAATAAGGCAGTTACCTGAGAGGCTGAAATAAAAGAAATGCTTCAGGAAAGTTCCTGGGCACTATTGCTGTTTTCTGTCTCCTTTTTTCCCCTTAAAGATCTCTATCTATCTATCTATCTATCTATCTATCTATTTATCGAAGAGTTAGAGAGTTCTTCCACCTGCTGGTCCACTCCCCAAATGACTTCAACAGCCAGAGCTGGACCAGATCAAAGTTTGGAGCCTGGAACTCCATTCAGGTCTCCCAGGTGGGTGACAGGGGCCCAAGCACTTGAGCCATCTTCTGCTGCTTTCTCAGGACTTTAGTAGGGAGCTGGAACAAAAACAGAGCAGCTGGGACTCGAACCTACACCTATATGGGATGTCGGCATTGCATGTAAGGCTTAACCCACTATACCACAATATCAGCCTCTCTGTCTTGTTTTTAATACTCCTTTTCTTTTTTTTTAACTTTTAAAAACTTCTGGTTCATCAGAGAGACAGAGTTATCTTCCATCGACTGGCTCATTCCCCAAATACTCACAACAGAGCCAGGGTTGGGTCAGGCCCAAGTCAGGATCCCAGAACTCAGTATGGGTCTCTCACATGGGTGGCAGGGAACCAAGGACTTAAGCCAAGTTTTACTGACTCCTAGAATATACATTAGAAGGAGCCTGGGGGCCAGTGCTGTGGCGTGGTGGGTAAAGCCATCGCCTGCAGTGCTGGCATCCCATATGGGCACCAGTTCAAGTCCCGGCTGCCCCACTTCTAATCCAGCTCTCTGCTATGGCCTGTGAAAGCAGTATAAGATGTTCCAATTCTTTGGGCCTCTGCACCCACGCGGGAGTCCCAGAGGAAGCTCCTGGCTCCTGGCTTCGGATTGGCGCGGCTCCGGTCATTGCGGCCAATTGGGGAGTGAAGACCTCTCTCTCTGACTCTCTGCCTCTCCTTCTCTCTCTGTGTAACTCTGACTTTCAAATAAATAAATAAATAAATATCTAAAAAAAAGAAGGAGGAGGAGCCTGGACTCAAATCAGGCACTCTAATATGGGATGTAGGTGTCCCAAGCAGCAAGCTAAGGGCTGAACCAAATGCCCAACCCCCATCCCTGGCTTTTTAAATGTACAAATTGATATAATTGGTGTTTTTAAAAGGAGTGGGGAGGAGGAGGAAATGGAAAGAACAAGCCCTCTGAAGGCACAAGGTTGTTCTTCCCCACTTGTCAGTCTGGGATGACCTTGGGCTCCATCCTGTATCTAGTCTGACCCAGCTGCTGTTAATTTTCTGGACACTGATCACTGCTCATAGCTAAAATCTTTAAATTCTCAGATGAAAAAATAAGCATTAAAAACCTGTTAAATTTGAGGAGGCAGAGGCATAAACGAATTAGTAACATAAAGAAAAAGAACTAAACAAAGATACCGTGTGACTATTTTGATTAAGGAAGTAATTTCCTTTAATAAAAAATTAAACTGACCATTAGTTCTATGTGTTTTAAGAAACCTGATGAGAGTTCCTGTATTTATATCAAACAAATTAGCTTTCCAAATGTAAAGGTCAGTCATTTTAATAGTTGATTTTTTTTACTTTTTCCAATTATCAGAGCAACACATGTGGAAAATAAGAAATAATAAAGTGCCATTATGGTAATGTTATAACGTATTACAGAAAAGCAAGAAAGAAGTCTCTTGGGAAATTCGATAAATAGGTAGCTTAATGAAATGAATATTATACTGTGTTACTGTCTAGGCAATATTTATTTTAATTTGGAAATGGGAAAATTAGCTCTAAAGAAGTTTATTTTCTAAAGATATTTTACCCAAATAACTAAATTTATAGTGATACGTGTTCATCCAGATGTTCTAAGAGCTGCAAATCCCACCATATGCCCGGCACACACTTGGAATCCAAATGAACCAATGCTCTCCGCTCAGGCCCAGGTTGGCCCTCAACCCTCTGGAGTGGAGAGGTAAGTTGATGACCCTCAAACTAACCCCTCCATGAGTTAGAAAGAACCTGATATCCCTAACATTGGAAAAAGAGGGAATAACAGAATGTTCCCATTGTAGCAAACATACTTAATTCTTTTCATGTACAAACCACAGAGAGGAATTTTTGAAAACATATGTCATTAGTTAGAAAGATTTTTGTCTTTGGGCATCAAGCCAAACATGTCTCTCACAAGCCAAATTTACTAAATTTCAATCAACACTCAACATCCGCAAGCAATTGGCCACCTAGTCTGTGAAGTAAATTTGGGTAGATTCTTTGTTTTAAAATTCAGATACTTCATGACCTTCTCAAGGAGACCGATAAAAGTTCAAGTAATTAAGACTGTGTGATTGCAATAGATTGAAGACATTCTATATATTATCTATATATTATCTTAACTGGTCTGCAAGTGAGTCAATGTTATTGCTAGGTTAGAAAAATCAAATGGAATAATGAATATGAATTGACTGTTTAAGGGAAGAATCCTACTCAAGCTATGGGAAGTAGTGGGTATTTTAAGTTTATACCCTCAAAGTAGCTAAGGAAATTCAGGCCTTGTGTGAACAAGAACTAGACTTGAAAAGACTATGTCACTATGACACTTTTCCATCACACAGCAGCCACATATGTATTAGCTTGGCCCTTACCTCTTTCCTCTATTCCCTCTTTCTCTGTGATTACATGTAACAAATAAGGCCACGACTCAGAGGTTTGCCTGAGCTCATGAGACGAGTGACTATCATTGATTGTTTCAATCTCTTAGGATCCACAATTCCAGGTTTAGTGTAGGTCATACATCCAATGCTGCTCCAATCAGCTATGGTATAGAGAATGAATTCACATGATATATGGGGCTACACCTTCCAGGGATTAGAGGAAGGCAGATCCCAAGATTATAGGAAGAGAGAAGACTGTTAGCATCTCAACCGCAAAGGCCTTTGTGGTCCCACATGTTGTAGCTTCTGTACTTGGGCAGTTCCCAGCATACCACATTTGTCAGTGATTAGTCCATGGGTGAAAATTCAGTGCTGGCAAACAACCTTGGCATTGCCTTTGGGGACACCAGTATTAAAAGACTGCACAATACAACTACAAGTTAATCAAGATATGAGAGGTATAGAAGGCTCTCTTTGGGTCTCTTGCTAGTGCTATGAAATTCTCATATTCCCTACAGTTATGTCAGTGGAAAGTCAAACATCCAAACACTTCAAATCACTCTTCTTAAAAACAAAAAAGAAAAGAATACATAGTTTTGCTGCCAGCAGAAGAGAGTATACACAGTTGCTGTTGGTGTGTGCAGAATAAAAATAGATAGGTGTAGATTCCTATATCCATCCTGACTACGTCTCCTCAGCCCCTGAGCTCAGGTTTCCTTTCTATCATTCTGAAGTCCATATTATCTTTCAAGTACCAAAATATTTCAACATTTAATTCAAGACAATTTTCATTTTCCTAGCTCTCTTGGTATCTGCTGTTCTTGACTATTCTAGAACAAAGGTCTTTTCTGATTTCTATCTAGATCTTCACACAGATCCCAGAGTTCTTTGGGAGCCATTATTCAGAGTCCAGAGCCACCTTTCTGCACAGTCAACCAACCAGCATGTTATTTATTACCATTCCTGTTCACTGGTGGAAGTAAACATTTTATTACCAACAATGATACTAGGAGTAACTAAGCCCCTGATTGCTGGTTTGGATAATTATTACAATAGAGGAAAATTTAGTTTTTCTCCTTAATTTATCAGTATTCAGTCTAATCAGGTCAATGTCATAATAAGTGGCTGTGAAAATATTTTTTGTAGTAATCTCGGCTTTACATTCTACTCCTCTTTTAAATATACAACCAATGGAGGCTCGCCATATTGTGCGGCGGCGCCGGCGGCCGCGGCGGCTGGGGCGCGATTCTCGCTGCGGCCGCGGCCCGCAGAGCCCGGGCGGGGGCGGGAGCCGCCATGTCTCAGGCTGTGCAGACAAATGGAACTCAGCCATTAAGCAAGACATGGGAACTCAGTTTATATGAACTACAACGAACACCTCAGGAGGCAATAACAGATGGCTTGGAAATCGTGGTGTCACCCAGAAGTCTCCATAGCGAGTTGATGTGTCTGATCTGTTTGGACATGCTGAAGAACACCATGACCACCAAGGAGTGCTTGCACCGTTTCTGCGCGGACTGCATCATCACGGCCCTGAGAAGCGGCAACAAAGAATGTCCCATCTGTCGGAAAAAGCTAGTTTCCAAAAGATCACTCAGGCCAGATCCGAACTTTGATGCTCTCATCAGCAAAATTTATCCGAGTCGTGATGAATATGAAGCGCATCAGGAGAGAGTCTTAGCCAGGATCAACAAGCACAACAATCAGCAAGCCCTGAGTCACAGCATCGAGGAGGGACTGAAGATCCAGGCCATGAACAGATTACAGCGAGGCAAGAAACAGCAGATCGAAAATGGTAGCGGAGCAGAAGATAACGGCGACAGTTCGCACTGCAGTAACGCATCCACCCACAGCAACCAGGAAGCAGGCCCTAGTAACAAACGGACCAAAACCTCTGATGATTCTGGCCTCGAGCTGGATAACAACAATGCATCAGTGGCCATCGATCCAGTGCTGGATGGGGCTAGTGAAATCGAGCTAGTGTTCAGGCCTCATCCCACGCTTATGGAAAAGGATGACAGTGCACAGACAAGACACATAAAAACTTCAGGTAATGCCACTGTTGATCACTTATCCAAGTATCTGGCTGTAAGGTTAGCTTTAGAAGAACTTCGAAGCAAAGGAGAATCAAACCAGATGAACCTGGATACAGCCAGTGAGAAGCAGTATACCATCTACATCGCAACAGCCAGTGGCCAGTTCACTGTCTTAAATGGCTCTTTTTCTCTGGAATTGGTCAGCGAGAAGTACTGGAAAGTGAACAAGCCCATGGAACTTTATTATGCACCCACAAAGGAGCACAAATGAGCTTTTAAAACCAATTCCGAGACGGAACTTTTTTATAGCCCAGTTCTTTCATATTAAAGCTGTACCATCATTGCTTCTGAGGACAGATATTGGATTGTTCAGTTTCCTTTCTGAGCCAGACTCGCTTACACTGGGAGAATCTTTCCCCCTTAATTTAAGATTTCCTTTTGGAAGGGACTGCCATTATTCAGTACTTTTTCTTTTAAAAAGACATCTAAGTTGTGTGCTTTCACAGAGCGTGGTTCCATTTTGGAGCAACTTTTTTACCCAGGAAGTTTGATAGTTTTCTGTATTCTTCAGATTCAGTTGGTCTTCTTTTCCCCACTCCTTTCACAAGTTTCTTAGGCCTATAGAATGTTAAATAATATGTATTCTGACTTTTTCCCCCGAAGTCTTGTATATTTATAGTTTTCTATATAAACTAGAGAATCTTCATGAAGACCAAGGCTCAAATTTACTGTGCTTAAAAACAATTCTCATAGGATTATTATTTTCATGGTATTTTCTTCCATAATTCATTTTAAAAAGATGTTCTTTATGAACTTACTGTCCATTGTAATGCAATGTTATTTTTCCCCCTTATATTTTGGAATTTCTGGTCCTGGGGAAGAGAATCAAACAAAATCTTAGGTTCTATGAGAACTTGGTTCAATGACAGATTTCACTGAAGAAAGACAAATTAAATTGGTAGTAATATGTAGTCTTCAAGTGTTTATTTAAGATTTTTTTTTGGTATTCTGTCACTTCAGTTCTTTTATTATGTATGTTTGATGTTTTTCCTGTTAAAATACCAGAGATGTGGAGATATTTTGCACTTTAGCCTTGATGGAAAGTACAAGATACGTTGAAAGCTTCCCTAATTGTTTTCTTACCTGTAGCCACGTGAGTTTTAAGAATAACATGGCACATAGAACTAACAGTCGGAGTGTGCTTCTCTTTGAGAAGTGTGTTTAGCATTTTGGGCTGCCGTTTCAGCGTATAAATCTGGTGCTCTGCTAATACACCGTCGAAGCAGGTTCATGGAGCGGGAGCCCTGTGCTGGATATGCAGAGGCAGGTAATTCTGCAGCAGTGTCAGCCGGTCAGTCCTTTTGTTCTGCTTCAGCTTTGTTACGGAGCTTATTGTTGGGTGTCCATACAGCGTGATTCTCACAGGTCAGACATCAGATTGACTTGTGTGTTCATGTCCATCCCTGCCCTGACTCTAGGCACGTTTCTGAGTTCGTATTATCATAGTGTTCATGAAGACACATCAACCCAAAGGGTGTCTGACAGGACACAGACCTCCAGCACCACTGTTCCTAAGGCTGTCTGGTCGCTGCGAAGAATCACCTGTCTGGTGTGACAGAATGTGTTCCATCTTCAGCCCAGTATGAAAACTTAAAGGCTTATTCAATTTTTTACCATTTTATTGAAAATATATAAAACCTGTTTTTACAGTTTTTTTGGTAATGTGCCATGAAATTTGAAAACTACCAAAAATCAAGGGAACTTTTATATTCAATTCTTTTTCTGGTGTAATGTTAAGTTGTATAGATTATTAATGCATGTCCACTGAATATAACCCTGGTTTTGTGATAAAACTGCTTAGATTTTATTGGTGACATATTAGATTAGTGATTGCATAAACAACTAAAATCCCATTGTGATTATTAATTGAAAATTTGTCTTTAAGCAGAAAGTTGTTTATTAATACAAGCTTTATGCTTAGAGAATGTATGTGTTTTTATCTGTCAGTATGGGAGTATGCATCATTAGAGAAGTCATTGGATATGTAATCCTTTGCAAAAAATTATAGGTATTTGATAGAGAAAAAAATATATACAACCAATGAAATCCTTTAGACTAGTGGACCAAAGGAGGGAATTACAAGATATTTCTTTCTTTTAAATAGACAAACTCATGGAAAAAATCTGACACTTGGTACAGTATCAAGAAATGGAAATTAAATAAATAAGTTACTTTTTATATGAAATTTACACTCATATTTAGCAACTCAAATCATCATGATTTAAAATACAGTAGAATTCATTTACTGAAAAAATGCATTTTATAAATGCATACTTTATGCAGGAATTAAGCAGGACAACTAAAAATTAAAATCATGTCCTTTGAGAACTGTAGAAGCTAATTGAGACTGGAATGCATAATAAAGAGAAATGATCACTCACAATTGGTAGGGGTCACGAATACATTCCATCTCAGCTAGAATCAATATGCCAGTTTCTACCACTTGAATGATAACTTAGCCAAGTTTAGAATTCCAGGTTGCAAATTGTTTCAGTAAGAATTTTGAATGTGCTACTATACCATCTTCCATCACCCAATTTTTGTTCATGAGAAGAACTGTTCGTGTGCAATTCGGAATCATAGACAATTTTTTTCCTTCTTGGGAGTTTTTGGAAGTTCTCTCTTTGTTCTCAGTGTTCTGAAATTTCATGATGATGTACCATGAGGTGGCTCCTGTTCTCATCTTTTGTTCTGTGGTCCCTATCCGTCACTGCCCTGGGATATTTGCTTAATTTATGTCTTCAATTACTTATTCTCCTCTGTTTTCTCTGTTTATCATATTATCTAGATGGACAAATTCTTGGACTTATTTCTAGTTTTCTTTGAATCTCTCTAGTATTTTTCATCTCCTTTACTGCCTTACTCATAATTTCCTATCAGCATGGACAAAGGGCTCAGCAAGCAGTGGAAGAAGGTCAGGGAATGTTTATCTGTTCAACAAACCATATGGTTTTAGCCCTACTTATACCTGCCTCTCTTTTTAGAACTTTGTGAAATTCATAAGACTTTCGAGGGCAGGATTCAGGTAAGCATTGTGTTGGATTTCTTATTGCCCTTCCAGTTTTCTAATTGTGTTGCTATTCCTCTTCTTCACAGATAAAGATGATTTAAATTTTTTATCCCATTCTTTTTTTCTACTGAGATTACTACTTGAATAATAATATATGCTAGAAACGGAGCTGAGCCAATTGTCAGATGCATGCCTTAACAGAGTGACAGCCTCCACATCCTGTCTCTGGTATACTCCTTATATGATTTCTGGGCTGCCAGTAAGTAGTCCAACCAGCCTGAAGGAGAGGCAACATAGAAAATCCTGACTGATACAAATGGAGAAGGTTCTAGCTGAACCCAGGCTTCCAGCTGCCTTTGCTAAGGTATGTGAGAAAAGCCCTGTTGGATACTCCAGACAGTCAGGCAGACAGAAAAATACCAGAGTGACAACTGTCAATGCCATATGGAATAGAAAAATGGCCCAGATGAACTCGGACAAAATTTTTGGCCATAAAAACTGTGAGATACAATAAAATATAAAATAGTTGTTTTAATCCATTAACCTGCAGCATAGTTAATTACATGGCAATAATTAACCATAACAATCTGTTTCTCACGTCCAAATTTTGCTGTATTTTTCCCCCCTCTCATGGTCTTTTTGTCTTTGGGATTTGTGATTTTCAGTCTCCAAATTATTCTTTTGGGAGCTTTCAGTGGAGGTGGCAGAGAATGTATGTATGCTATCCATCATATTTAATGAGAAGCTGTTTCATTTTTTCTTAATCTCTTATATTCCAACCTATGATTTATTTTTGTATACTTTATTAACAGGTTTTGTTACATTTTCAAAAGCTAAATGAAAGTTTTTGGTGGCATAAGCTCTCTTCAATTAATTATATTTCCACAAACCAAAGTCATTCCAATAAAACAATTACATTCCTTCTGGTCCAGCAACACATTTGTGAGACTAAGATTGAGCCATATTTCTAGTAAAGTTTAGCCTTCATTATTCTTTTCAGAAAAAAAAAAAGGCCTAAGACAGATAACAGCAATGAATTCAATGCCACATGTCAACTCATTTTATGGGACTAAAGATACTGTCCTTTTAATAAATCTAGTTAGAGAATGTCTACTCTCATCTTCTCATCCAATTCCTGACAGGATCCATCAGTACTCAGTAAAAACTGAATCAAATTAATGCTTTGTGGCATGCATTAGCAGTTAGTAAGGTCATTCATTAGTGTGTGAAATACATGAAGCATTATAAATAGAAAGAGATGTCACACTCTGCTTCATCCCAATCACTCCTGTACCTGCCCCAAATTGTAATGCAGCCTGGAGTGTGGCCATGGGTAGGAATACAACCAGTAACAAGCACTCTAACTGCTACTTCCCTGAGAGTCAGAGCTACTATGAAAATATGGCTAAGCAGTAATCACAGTGATTTAGAAATTTTTGTGCGTCAGTAACTCTCCTAACTATGAGCCTGATTACAACAGAGAATCCAGGTGTGGGAGAAGAAGGAGGAAAGATAATTCTGTCTGTATTTCAAAGTAGCTGCCCAACAGACATTAATTCCCTACACCTCTCTTTCATCACTGATGAAGTCGCTGATGAATACTGTATGTGAAGCCAGTTCAGACGAGAGCAAAACAGAGGGATTTTGGAGGGTGCACTGTAGTTCAGTGCTTCTCAGATTTTAATAAGCATAAAAGTTACCTGAGACCTGGTTCAAAAATAGATTCTGATTCCTTGAGTCTCAATGGTAGCTGAGAGTCTGCATTTCTATTAAGATTCTTGGGATGCCAAGGACACTGGTCCACAGGACACACTTGGAGAAGTAAGACTATAGTCAGGGGTTTGGATATTTCTCTGCCCTCATTCAATTGAGAACCTGTCCTCCCTCCCTACCACCAGGCATAATAGTGACTTAAAAACAAAATTCTCAATAATGTTCCTGAAATGAGTCAGCATGAGTAGGCACCCATGAACTGGAACATAATATGACTGCCTATATGAGGTTCCTTGATTAAATGCTAGATATTTTGAAATTCCATTTTCTTTATTGTTTTTTAAAGTACTTATATAGTTGAAACAATGAAATATTTTTGAGACCTAATCCTCAGGAGCTTTGGGAAATATGAAAAGAAAATCATAGTCTCTTTTCTCCGAAGGCTTAGAAGCAGGAAAAAATATTATCTGCACAGTGTTGAAACATCAATTGCCAAACGATTATTTTGGAATACAAGTTGGAAGAGGAATGCCACATGGCTGGGGAAGTCTGGAAGAGGTCAGAAAAAGAGAGAGATCTGTGGATGTTAGAATCTTCTCCTAGTGGCACAAGGCTTTGTTGTGATGTATAGAAGAACAGAAATGGACATAAATTAACATATTTTAATTTTACTACCTTGACCTGTGTTGTAATAAGCCCATTTATCCTATGGCATAGCTCCTGGCATAGTTTACGTCCCAATGAAAATAGGATCCTATGATATTCTACTGCAACTATTGATTCCATTTTATATTAAAATCCCCTTGATTATAAGAAAGTAGACAGGTCAATTTATCCCAAAAAGCTTCAGATTCATTATCAGCTGAGGTCCAGATATACACATAGCCAACTAATGTATCCATAAGTCCTAAATCTGCAGATTCAGCCAACCTCAGACTGAAAATATTCAAAAAAAAAGTCTACTGAACATGGACAGACTTTTTTTTTTACTTGTCATCATTTCCCACACCATACAAACAAACAACTATTTACACAGAATTGGTATTGTACTAAGTGTTAAAATTAATCTAGAGATGGTTTCATTGAAACATTACATTTTATATAAGGGACTTGAGCAACTGCAAATTTTTGATATCCACAGGGATCCTGAAACCAATCCACCATGGAAACTGAGGGAAAATTGTATTTAGCTTCCACTGCCCTAACACATTTTAGAGGAAAACTGTACCATTTGGGGAACCACATTCATTTTCAGTCCAGTCCTGTTACTTCCCAATGAGTGAAGAAGCAGTCCTCACTAGAAAGTTCTCTTCTACATAAGCAATCCTTCTCACCTTTCTTCTGCATGAACACTTGAGGATAACACACGTTTCCACGAGTAACACAGAGACTGATTCTCAGGAGGACATCAGAATCATGGCAGAAAGTTAATTCTGATTAACCCCTCAGGAGGTGGTTTCTCTATAACTATATCCCACAACTCTAGCTATTCATTTACTCATATAAATGTGTAACATGTATTCTCTGTAAGTCAGGTCCTGTGCAGTTAAAAGACTTACATATGCTTGAGGTTGGGGATGGAAAGGGCAAAGGAGCAGTAATATAATGCTACTGTAAAAATTTATAGACATTTTAGAAGGCAGTAAACTGTGTCTGAACATCAACAGGACAAAAAGAAAAGGAAACAAGCAAAGTGTACTCAAGAATGGATCATGTGTAGGAGTCAACAGGAAGATGCACCGTGGTATTCAGCCAGTGCCTCCCATTGGTCTCAATGTAGGTAAGAGCTGGCTGGGAAGCTCAGCTCACAGGTCTCAGACCTGTGAAACATCAAGTTTGGTAAGGGCAGACAACCCCAGGCCCAGCACAAAGGCCACATGGAATAAGACATACAGAATCATTGCAGTTAGGAGTTTTGACAAAGACAAAAGCAATGATGACTAAACCACGGCCTCACTGCAAAGTGCTTAAGAAGTCTTGAGTCATGGGGCTCAAAACTTGCACACTCCTACTCAAGTGTATCAAATCACTTTCTAACGTAAAGTTATTTTTATAACTAACCTCGTCCTGTTTGGAGGCTCTGACCAGTAATAACCAAAACAAAACAAGAACTGAAACACATTAACGTCTCCATTTAAAGTACTTCGATCTTTTCTTTACCATTCACTCAGGTACTCTCCGACTGGTCTTTGGGAGGCATGATCCCAGGAATGGCTTTTTTTAGAGTCTCCCTTTTCTGCTTAACCTGAATTTGGGGGGAATCTTCTTATCTTCCCAGGATCAGCATAAAGCACGTCTGATGTACTCTTTTGAGCTTCATGACTTTCTTGAAAATGTCCCTAATTTCACATGATCCTCCAAATCTATGCTCATGTCTTCTGAAATATGGCTGGGTTTTGACAGTATCCCTAACATGTCTCGACCTCTCACTGCCTTCTCCTTGTTCCAACCATGGGGCTCCTGGAAGCTATAGAAGACTTCTAGGGGCTGGTGCTGTGGCGTAGTGGGTAAAGCTGCCACCTGTGGTGCCGGCATCCCATATGGATGCAGTTCGAGTCCCGGTTGCTCCACTTCCAATCCATCTCTATGCTACTGCTATGGTCTAGGAAAGCAGTAGAAGATGGCCCAAGTCTTTGGACCCCTGCACCCGAATAGGAGACCTGGGAAGATGCTCCTGGCTTTGGATTCACACAGCTTCAGCCGTTGCGGCCCTCTGGGGAGTGAACCAGCGGATGGAAGACTCTCTCTCTCTCTCTCTCTCTCTCTCTCTCTCTCTCTCTGCCTCTCCTTCTCTCTCTGTGTAACTCCTTCAAATTAATAAATAAATCTTAAATAAAAAAAGACTTCTAGATTCTCCAAGGAAGCCTGAGAGGTTTAGGTTAGGCTGCTTTTTGAGTGGCACAATGGAGTGTGTTTTCCTCTTCAATCTCAGACAATTTTCTACAGCAGGTGATCTCCACCAGGACAGCATCCTGTGATTTTGGTAGCAGGCAGAAGGGTCTTGACATCATCCTGGGATACACCCAGGAAAGAAGCAAAGCACGGTTGCTTTCACCTGTTCTCTCCTCCACTCCCTCTCTTTTTAGTAACAGAGGGTTTTCTACCCATACTTGCCCTGTTTCTGTTGTTTTTAAAAATCTGTGAGAGGACAGAGAGAGAGAAATAGAGAGCTCTCATCCTCCAGTTCATGCCCTAAATACCAGCAATGGCGAAAGCTGGAATCCAGGAACTCAATCCAGGTCTCTTGCGTGGAAAGTGTGGCTCCAACTCCTTGAGCCATCACCTGCTTTCTCCCAAAGTGCACAGTAACAGGAAGCTGGAATGGGGAGTGCAGCTAAGACTGAAACCTACATACTCCTGATGAGGGACTTGGGCGTCTTAACCTCTATGCCAAATGCCCCTTCTTATCTGATGAAAACTGCCCTTTCGTTCTTTGTTTTCGGAGAGAGAGAGAGAGAGAGAGAGAGAGAGAGAACAAATTACATATACCACACAAGTTCAAAAATGAGTAGATTTTCCTCCCCTTACTGGAGGATTAGAGAAAATGTTGCTACAACAAAAACTCAATTGCTAAGAAAATAAGAGTATGAAATGGATTTTTTATTAAATTCTATCCTTTGACTTTTGTGAAGCTCATGTGCTATGTTATATTAGGTCTTCTAGAGATCCAAAAGACAACCAAAAATATAAAATACAGATATACATGACTGTAGCCCAGATAAGAATACCTTTACAGATGGCACCCGGATCACTTTCAGGCATGGCCCCACCTCCAGAGTAATTATTTAGAAGACAGAAATGTGGTCTGAGGTTTCTTGTCTCCCCTGGCCTGGAGGTTTTTAAATGTCCCATAGGCAGACTTGATCACATATCTCTGGTGTAGCTCCTTGAGAGATAAAGGGTGCACCAGGTAACAGTGAATATGTGTTTGTGTCCTTTTCTGATGAAAACTGTTTATAAAGTCATTTGCTATGAAATCAAAGTGGAAGTAACCTTGAACCATTTCCAGTTTCTCATTTGGGCTAGTCTTTTTTTTTTTAAGATTTTTATTATTTATTTTAGAGGTAGAGAGTTACAGAGAGAGAGGGAGAGACAGAGAGAAAGGTCTTCCATTTGCTGGTTCACTCCCCAAATGGCTGCAACAGCTGGAGCTGGGCCTCCCTGAAGCTAGGAGCCAGGAGCTTACTCTGAGTCTCCCATGTGGGTGCAGGGGCCCAAGCACTTGGGCCATCTTCTGCTGCTTTCCCAGACCATAGCAGAGAGCTGGATCAGAAGAGGAGCAGCTGAGACAGACTGGCACCCATATAGGATGCCAGCATCACAGGTGGACCCTTGGCCAGCCTTTAACTAAGACCAGCCAGTACATCCTTGGTTATCTCTGCTCCACCTTGGCTACATTTTTATATTTTTCTGCTCCAGCTTTACCCTGCCCTTTAGCTTTCTTCTCTGCTTAAGCCTTTGACTTTTCAAGTAAGAATTCTTCTCCTAGACTTCCTGGCTTGTCCTGACCCCTAGCATGCCAAAATTTCCCTTGGCATCACTCCTACATGCTCTCTTCTCACTTACTTTGGCCTCAGAGATAAAACAAGCCACTTTTTTTTTTCAAGAAAACTTTTATTTAATCAATATAAATTTCAAAAGTACAACTTTTGGATTATCGTGGCTTTTCCCCCCATAATCTCCCTCCTACCCACAAACCATCCCATTTCCTACTCCCTCTCCCATCACATTCTTCATTAAGATTCATTTTTAATTATCTTTATATACAGATCCACTTAGTATATACTAAGTAAAGATTTCAACACTTTGCACCCACAAAAACACAAAGTATAAAGTACTGTTTGAATACTAGTTTTACCATTAATTCACATAGTACAACACCTTAAGGACAGAAATCCTACATGGGGAGTAAGTGCACCGTGACTCCTGTTGTTGATTTGACAATTGAAACTCATTTATGATGTCAGTAATCACCCAAGACTCTTGTCATGAGCTGCCAAGGCTAGGGAAGCCTCTTGAGTTCACAAACTCCGACCTTATTTACACAAGGCCATAATCAAAGTGGAAGTTCTCTCCTCCTTTCAGAGAAAGGTACCTCCTTCTTTGATGGCCTGTTCTTTCCACTGGGATCTCACTCACAGAGATCTTTCATTTAGGTCATTTTTTGCCATAGTGTCTTGGTTTTCCATGCCTGAGAAACTCTCATGGGCTTTTTAGCTAGATCCAAATGCCTTAAGGGACAAACCACCTTTTTAAAGACATCTTCATCACAAGGTAACCTACTGTTCAGTCAACCACCTTAAACTGCAGAAATTCTGGCTTCAACCTGTTTTAACAGACTATGCTTACAGTATTCCATTACTTTATCTGTGCATTAGACAGCTATAATTAGTTGTCTATGGCTGCTGTAACCACAAATTTGATTTAGAACAATATAAATTTACTGTCTTACAGTTCTGGAGACCAGAAGTCTGGAACAAGTTTCATGGGCTAAAGTCAAGGTACTGACAGAGCTGGTTTCTTCTGGAAGTGCTGGAGAGAATCCATTTTCTGCTCCTTGCTGTGTTTTGGAGGTGGTCTTTGTTCCTTTGCTCACTATCCCTTCCTTGTAACACTTCAACCTCTTTCTTATATCCTCTTGCTTGGATCTAGATCTCTGGGGTCAAATGTTCTCTAGCTTCCTCTTATAAAGACTCTTAGAATTATGTTTAGGGCCCACCTAGATTATCCAAGATACTCCTCCCATCTCCAGATCCTTAATCAAATCAGCAGTCTCCATTACCATGAAGGAAATCATACACTGGTCCAAGGATTAGGAATATGAAGCCATTATTCACCCTACCACAACTATAAACAAATAATAAAACCAGCACAATGTATACAACTAAAATATTAATATACAGAATAATGCTGAATGATAACCCTACCAGGAAAATACCATGGTAATAATAAGAAAAAGAACTTCTAGAGGGTAGGTATTTTGGTTCCATGGTTATCATGCTGCCTGGGATGCCCACACACCATACTGGAGTGTCTGGGTTACAGCCCTGGCTCCACCTCTGAATCTAGCTTTCTATGAATGAGCACCCTGGCAGGCAGAATCCTGAGAGCATGGCTCAAGTTCTTGGGTCTCTGCCATCCACATGTGAGACACAACTGTTCTGGGAACCTGACTTCAGAATGGCCCCATCCTGGCTGTTGTAGACATCTGGGGATTGAACCAAAGGGTGGAAGAAGTTTTTCTGACTATATGTCTATCTCTATCACTATCTCTCTGCCTTTCAAATGAAAAGAAACACAGAGAGAGAAAGAATTTCTGCAATAAAAATAATCAGTAAACCACCTTTTAAAGCTTTAAAATATTGACAAGGTGACAAGGGCTTTACATTGAATATATATATATATATATATATATGAAGATATAAATGGTGCTTCATAAACTTTTCATTAAGCATGTCAAACATTCAAATGAAGAGAACTTCAAAGAAAAGTCATTTTTTCTTTTCATTACTTTTCTTTTCACTACTAAAAAAATCTAAGCTCACTTATGAAAATATTAATGTAATACTTTATATATATTTATAGCTATAATTTAAGAAAGCCAGGGAGAAATAACATTAGGTCAATACTTACTTCCTTGAATCCCAAAGATAATAACCTTTCTCTTTAATATCTTTCGATTATAATTAACAAAAAATAAGATGCATACTATCAAAGAAAAGCTATCAAGTAAAAGAGAAAGCAAAAAAATGATCATTGTCATTCAGGATGTCTTTCAGGAAAGTCTGTGCATTTTGTAAGCACTCACAATTTCTCTTTAAATTACATCTTTCTACAGGTCAGAGGAAACAAAGGAGCAGATACGTGGAATGAACAAGCCTAGGGATCTACTATACAACAAGATGACAAGCATTAAAATTGAACTGCATGGGATGCCTGCTAAATGAGTAGATTTTAACTGCTGGATAAAGTTCTTAGAATTGACACAATCCGGGCAAGTGCCGTGGCTCATTTGGCTAATCCTCCGCCTGTAGCGCCAGCATCCCTTATGGGTGCCAGTTCTAGTCCGGTTGCTCCTCTTCCAGTCCAGCTCTCTGCTGTGGCCCGGGAGTGCAGTGGAGGATGGCCCAGGTGCTTGGGCCCCTGCACCTACATGGGAGACCGGGAGGAAGCACCTGGCTACTGGCTTTGGATTGGTGCAGCCCCAGCCATAGCGGCCATTTGGGGGATGAACCAATGGAAGGAAGACCTGTCTCTCTCCTCTCTCTCACTGTCTATAACTCTATCAAATAAAAAATTAAAAAAAAAAAAAAACAAAGAATTGGTACAATCCATAAAATAATCTGATAAACTGGACTCCATAAAAAATCATTTATCTATAAAGCCAATGTGAACAAAACAAAAAGATATGCTACAAACTGAGAGAAAATATTTTCAAATCACATATCTAACAAAGGACTACTTCCTAGAATAAATAAAGAATGTGCAAAGCTCAAGAGTTAAAAAGCAAACACTCCAATTACAAAATGGACAAATGATATGAAGAGCTTTTTCAGCAAAGATGAAACACAGATGGTCAAAAAGCACATGAAAAGATGTTCAACATGAATATCCATTTGAGAAATGTGAATTATAATTGCAAAGTGACTTCATTATATACCTCTCAGAATGGCTAAAATTAAAAAGTGACACCAAAGCCTGGCAAGGATGAAGAAAAACTGGGCCACTCACTTAGGCACTACTGGTGGGGTGCTGAAATGATTGAACTGCTTTGGAAAATTTTTGGCTGCTTTTTATAAAACTAAACACTCAATTGCTATACAGCCTAACAACTGCACTTTTAGACATTTATTCCAGATAAATGAAAACTTACATTCACACAAAACCCTGTTCATGAGTCTTCATAGCAGTTCTATTCATAAGAATCAAAAGCTAGCATTAGTCCAGATGTCCTTCAACAGGTAAGTGGCTAGACAAATTGTGGTGCCTCCATGCCATGGGATACTCAGAAAATAAAAGGAGCAAACTACCAACACACAACAACCTGGATAAATATCCAGGGATTATACCAAGTGAAAAATGGCAATTCCAAAAGGCTACATACTGAACAATTTCAACTCTACAATGTGAAACTAGGGGAGTATAAAAAGATTACTGCTTCCAGGGTTACTGGGGCAAGAAAGGCATAGGCACAGTATAGAACACCTTTTGGACAGTGAAACTCTTGAGTATATTATAATGACGGATACATCACATTATACATTTGTCAAAACCCACAGAATGTACAATGCCAACAGTGAACCCTAATGTAAACTACAGACTGTGGGTAATAATGATATGTCAATGTGGGTTCCTAAATTCATAGATTGTAACAAATGTACCACTCTGTTTCAGGATGTTGATGCTGAGGGAAGCTATGCATGGGGGGTCAGCGGAAGAATATATGGGAACTGTGTATACCTGCTACCCAGTATTGCTGCAAAATAAAGTCTAGGAACAGTCGTTGTGTGCAGCAGGTCAGCTACCACTTGAGATATCTGTATTCCATTACAGAGTGCTGGTTTGAGTCCCAATTCCTCCAATTATGATCCAGTTTCCTGCTGTGCACTTGGGAAGGAGCAAATAAAGTACTGAGTACAGGTGTCCTGACACCCATATGGGAGAACTGGATGGAATTCTGGGCCCTTGGCATCAGCCTGGCACAGCCTTAGCAATTGCAGGCATTTGTATCTCTCTCTCTCTCTCTCTCTCTCTTTCTCTCTCTCCCTGTCTGACCTTCAAATAAATAAGTAAATTAATCTTTTTTTAAAAAAGTATATTTGTAAAAATTTGCACTACCATTATAATGCCATCTATACAACATTATTAAATAACAGTTACAGACGCAGGAAACAGATTGATGGTTAAGGAGAATGTTGGGGCAAGAGGGAGAGGAAGGATCCTTGTGGCATGCAAACTCTTCAGCATCATGACTATGGTTGTGGATATATAAACCTAGACAATGATGAAATTGTACAGAAAACAGACACATGCACATGAGTGCAACTGACACTGGTGAAATCTGGTGAATTACATCAATGCCAATATTCTAGTTATTAATTGACTAGAGCTGTTATCATTAGGGAAACTAAGCAAAGTATATAATCGTTCTTTGCTATTGTATTACAAATGCATGACAATCAATAATTATCTCAGTTTTTTTAAGTAGACTATCTAAAATTCCCCAGCAGGTTAAATTCATTTCAAATTGATTTTTTTTAAGATTTATTTGTTTTTTTAAAGGTCAGAGTTACAGAGAAAGAGAGAAAAACAAAACGAGAGCCATCTTCCATCTACTGGTTCACTTGCCAGATGGCAGCAATGGCCATGATTCAACTGCTTTGGAAAAATTTTGGTCAGGCCAAAGCCAGGAGCCAGCAGCTTCAACCAGGTCTCCCACGTTTGTGGCAGGGGCCCAAGCACTTCAACCTTTTTCCACTGCTTTCCAAGGTCATTAGCAGGAAGCAGGATTGGAAGTGGAGTATTCAGGTCGGTGCCACAGCTCACTAGGCTACCTGCGGCGCCGGCACCCAGGGTTCTAGTCCCGGTCAGGGCACCGGATTCTGTCCCGGTTGCTCTTCGTCCAGTCCAGCTCTCTGCTATGGCCTGGGAAGGTAGTGGAGGATGGCCCAAGTGCTTGGGCCCTACGCCTGCAAGGGAGACTAGGAGGAAGCACCTGGCTCCTGGCTTTGCATCGGTGTAGCTCCGGCCATGGTGGCCATTTGGGAGGTGAACCAACAGAAGAAAGACCTTTCTTTCTGTCTCTCTCTTTCTCTCACTGTCTAACTCTGCCTGTCGAAAGAAAAAAGAAAGGAAGTGGAGCATTCAGGACACAAACCGGTGCCTATATGGGATGCTGGTATTGCAGGAAGCAGTTTTACCTGCTACATCATGACTCTGATCCAAATTAACTTTTGTATATGGTGTGAGATAAGAGCCCAATTTCATTCTTTGGCCTGTGGCTGTCCAGTTTTTCCAGCAGCCTTTGGAGAAGAGACAATCCTTTGCCAATCATATGTTCTTGACACCTTTGACAAAGACCAACTGAGTATAAAGGCATGAATATTATTTACAGGCTCCCTATTCTGTTCCATTAGCTATTTCAATTTTTATGCTAGTATCATCTTGTATTGATTACTATAGCTTTGTGGTATGCTTTAAAATCAAGTAGTGTGATGCTTCTAGCTTTGTTACGTTGTTAAAAATTGCATTGGTTGGGGTGAGTGCTTGGCACAGTGGCTAAAACACTGCTTAGGATATTCACTTCCCAGATCATAGTGCCTGGATTCAGTGTTGTTCTTCTGATTCCAGCTTCCTGCTAAGTGCACCTGCTTAAGGCAAGAGGTGATGACCAAATTCTTGGGTCCCTGCCACTCACGTTGAGACTAAGATTGATTTCCACACCCCTGATTTTGGGCAGGCCCAACCCTGACTGTTGCAGACATTGGGGAAGTGAACCATCAAAAGGAAATCTTACTCTCATTCTCTCTGTCTCTACCTCTCAATTTTTTTTTTCAACTCCTTACTTAAGGTATACTAAGCTGATCTTCTGTATACTAAGATAATCGAAAATGAATCTTGATGTGAATGGAAGGGGAGAGGGAGTGGGAAAGGGGAGGGTGGTGGGTGGGAGGGACGGTATGGGGGGGAAAGCCATTGTAACCCATGAGACGTACTTTGGAAATTTATATTCATTAAATAAAAGATAAAAAAAAAAAAAAATTTTTTTTTTCAACTTTTATGTTTACTTTGCTGTTTGTGGTCTTTTGTGATTCTGGATGAGGCATTTTTTCTATTCTGTGAGAAGTGTCAATGGAATTTTCATAGGGATCGCTCTGCATCTGTAGGTCACTTTTTTACATCAAATTTTAATTAAAGTAGAGAAACATGCCATCACTTCCTAATTTTACTACTTATAGTCAAGGCTGACTCCACAGGCAAGGCCATCAGCATATGAAAAAGAGGTCCATCCAGCCTTTGGGAATAGAAAGCTACTCCAGGCTTGGAAAGCTACTCCAGCCTGGCTTCTTGGCACCTGGGGCTTGCCTCACCTTGCCTTCTGAGGTTACTCAGACCTGCCTTCCAGAGATCACAGGAACCGGAGGCCACAGAGCCAGGCCCACCAGTATCCAGTGGCTCACGAGCTTTGTTGATGTCACTGAAACAGCTGTGAAAACAATCTGCTTAACTAGATTGAAATGATGTTATTTTCAGAGGGGGGTGGGCAGCAGGAAACATTTTTATGCCATGGAAAATTGTATTATATAAATGCAAACCAGCCACAAACAAAAATACTATGGCGTACAGCAGGATGCAAGGAGAACTGGAAAAACCTACAAAGAGAATTTCTCTGCTGGGGCCAATGCTGTGGCATAGTAGGCTAAGCCTCCACCTACGGTGCCAACATCCATATATTTACCAGTTCTAGTCCCTGCTGCTCATCTTCCAATTCATCTCTCTGCTTATGGCTTGGGAAAGCAAGGAAGGTGGCCCAAGTGCTTAGGCCCCTGCGCCCACATGGAAGACCTGGAAGAAGCTTCTGGATCCTGGCTTTGCATCAGCTCAGGTCTGGCTGTTGCAGCCATTTGGGAAGCAAACCAGTGAACAGAGGACTTTTCTCTCTGTCCCTCCCTCACTCTTTAACTTTACCTGTCAAATAAATAAATAAATTCTTTAAAAAGAGAGAGAGAATTTCACTTCTATAACCCCCCAAAAAGGTTAACTTCTGGCATTTTCTCAGAAATACAGAGAAAATCAAGCTGATACCTGTAAGAAGTAACTGTGTTTCAAACTGAATCTCACTTGAACCATAAAATTGCATTTCTAGCTAGAGTATAAAATGTAAATATTTCATTGGACTCTAGCTGATCCCATTTTACAAGAAATAGATTCCAGACTTTGATGTTAATAGAAGGAAATGCTGGATGCAAAACTAAGCAATATCAGCCAAAGCACTAACGAAAGGTCACGCATGGATCAAGGGTGAGAAATAGAATGAGATACTGTTTGCTTTGAATCTTCACTTTCTTGTGTTTTTTAATATTCTTTCTTTTCTCCTTTGCCTTCTCCTCCTCCAATGCCTCTCCTCCTTCCTCTTTTAAGATTTCTCATTCAGCCACATCTACCAGCTTTTACCTGAGTGGTTCATGTCTGGGCTTCAGACTTGGGAGAAAGAAGTAGAGGAGGGAAATACAGAAAGCCAGTGGTACTCATGGCTGAGAAGCAAGCCCATCTAGGGAACAGAGCCGCGGATAGAAATGACTGGGTCCAACAACAAAATCTTAGTCACCCACAAGGTGAAAGCATGGTGCTTCCCACAAGCCATCTGTTTTAACCCACTGGCTCCTAGCTCAGTCCTATTATGTACAGACCCACACACACTTAAAACTCACTCGTAGATATACATACACATGATCATTTCACAAATACACTAATAAATATTATATATGCATGTATATGTATTATTTTCACTACAATCTTTAAAATGAAGGTAGCATTATTTTGGTACATACAGGACAAAGTGAAATCCCTCTTCCACTCTCCTAGGGAAGGTACATGTGGCCAAGGATGCCACAGTGCAATGAAAGTTCCACATAGCATGGCACTATCCCAGAGTACCCATGGGCAGCATTGGCACTGTGGTGTCCAGAGTCCCTGTGGACACCAAAAGCAGTCAGCAAAATGCCTTTATAGAAGTAGCAATCATTCAAAGAACCTATTTGTGAGTCAAAAAAAGTCCTAAAATGTTTAAAAGAGATACAAGGAGTAATGGATGCCAGGGAATAACAAAGCAGGAAAATTATGCAGGTGAGAAAAATATCTATAATTTACTATTGTTATTATAAGTGTATTTTTACCTGTAAGGCTGGTGCAACTCAGGAAAATACAAGTTCCACGTGCATGAATTTTACCTTCATGAAACAAAGAGTGTATGTCCAGATAAAGATGGCAAACTAGAGAGGCAGCTTGCTGCTCTAGTATAGGAGAAGATCATTTTTTTAAAAAGTGGAAAGAGGGGCCAACACTGTGGTGCAGTGAGCTAAAGCCCTGGCCTGAGGCGCCGGCATCCTATATGGGCACTGGTTCGAGACCCTGACTGCTCCACTTCTGGTCCGGCTCTCTGCTATGGCCTAGGAAGGCAGTGGGAGATGGCCCAGGTCCTTGGGCCCCTACACCTGCATGGGAGACCCGGAGGAGGCTCCTGGCTCCTGGCTTCGGATCGGCGCAGCTTCAGCTGTGATAAATAAATAAATCTTTTTTTAAAAAAAGTGGAAAGAGTACAGTCTCAGGGAAGTTAGGGAGAAAACAGCAAAGGAAACTATGCAAATTGTAGGGACACAGCGGACCTACGTGGAGCATGTGGATGTGCAGAACTCAGGACCCCAGCATCCACGAGCATCCACACCAGTGTTGGGGAGTGAGGTGAGACCAAACTGCAGCAGCCCATGCCATTGGTGAAAAAGCTGAAGGAAGAACCTAGAGGGAATCCAGCTTGGAGCCCTGTGGATGATAGTACACCCACCAAACTAGAGGAGAAAAAACAAAGAGGGAGGGGCATGTTTTCTCTCTCCCCAGTCAACCTGCAATGTGTCCTGTAACAGAGAGAAGGTGCCATTTTTACATACGTAACAGCTGCTCTAGCTCATGTCCATGCCCAGCAACCAAACAAGAGGAGACTCCTAAGTCTGGTTGGGAGAACAAACAAGGGGCTGGGTGCACGAGACTGTAAGAGGCTGTGTGCTGGAACTATGAAACACTGAGGCCATGTGGGAGGACCTAGGGAGTGGCTGGGACTTTGGGCAGTCACTGTGGGAAGCTTCACACAATCAGGGCTCCCTGGTTACCTTGCGAGGGACATTGCTAGGGAATCTGAGCTTACACTGAAGACTACACAGATCTTTTGTGTGGTCTTTGTGGCAGAGCAGACAATAAATATACCCACTGAGGCTAGCACCCAGGCACTGGTTTCTTCGAGGAGAGGAGTTTAGCTGAGTCTACACCAACAGATAAGAACAAAGCTCCCCTCTGATTAAAAGAGAGAGAGAGAGAGAGATAGGGAGAGAGATTTACCACACCAAACCCGGGTGTATCACCTCAGACAAGCTGTTCACCATGGAACACTGAACAGCCACACCCACTACACGCCTCTAAATATTCCCTGAAAGCAGACATTTCACTAATCCACACAGAATTAGTCAAAAAATAAAAGCCACCACAACGAAAAATTAAAGAAGCAACCAAGGAGTATCTCCACAAATGCTGAATAACAAACACACCAATTCAAGAAACAAGAATAAGGAAGACAACATGACGCTCACGAAAGAACACAACACTTCAATATTAGATTGTGAAGATGGTGAGATGGAAGAAATACAGAAATGGCATTCAGAAAATTAATCATAGGATTACATAGAAGTAATCAGAAGCAAATGCACCAATCAATGAAATCCATACATGACATGAAAGAAAATTTCTACCACAAAATTGAGATCTTAAAGATAAATCAAAATGAAATTTTGGAAATGAAGAATTCAATAGAACAAATAAAAATGCAGTGCAAAGCCTTAACAACAGAATCAGTGAAGTGAAAGAAAGAATATCTGAATTAGATTACAAACTACAGGAAATTATACAATCAGACCAAACACAAGAAAAGGAAATTAGGAACCTAAAAAACACTGTTGACAATCTACAGGATACTATCAAATAACCCAACATATGGATTCTAGGAGTTTATGAAGGTGTGGAATGAGAAAAAGGATTAGAAGGCCTTTTTAGTGAAATAATAACAGAAAACTTCCCTAAATTGGGGAAAGAAAAGGACATCCAAGTATAGGAAGCACATAGAACTCATAATAAAAATGACCAGAAAAGATCTACACCACAACACACTTTAGTCAAACTCTCTACAGTAAATCATAAAGAAAAGATTCTAAAATGTGCATGAGAGAAATGAAAGATTACTTTCAGAGGATCTCCAATTAGATTTACAGTGGACTTTTCATCAGAAACTCTACAGGCTAAAAGTGAATGGCAACATATATTCCATGTCTAAAAGAAAAGAACCCTCAATCCAGAATACTATACCCTGCAAAACTCTCATTTATGATCAAAGGTGAAATAAAGACCTTTCATGACAAACAGAAATTGAAAGAATTTCTCACCACCTGTCCAGCCCTGTAGAAGAAGCTGCTTAAGGATATACCACACACAGAAACACAGAAACATGGTCATCACTATGAAAGATGGTAAAGAAAGGAAATCTCCCAGTAAAAGTTCAAAGGAAATCCAAATTGAAAATAGGAATGTATTTTGAAAAGTGGCAGTTACTAATCAATAGTCCTCTTGAATGCAAATGGCCTCAGTTCTCCAGCTAAAAGACACAGACTGGCTGAATGGATTAAAAAACAAAATCCATCTATTTGCTGCCCACAAGAAACACATCTCACCAACAAAGATGCACGCAGAATGAAAGTGAAAGGATGGAAAAATATATTCCATATCAACAGAAACCAAAAAGAGAGCTGGTGTGGCCATCCTAATATCAGATAAAATAGACTTAACACAAAAGACAAAGAAGGGGGGCTGGCACTGTGGCGCAGCAAGTTAAAGCCCTGGCCTGAAGTGCCAGCATCCCAAATGGGCATCAGTTCTAGTCCCAGCTGCTGCTCTTCCGATCCAGCTCTCTGATATGACCTATAAAAGCAATGGAAGATGGCCCAATCCCTGCATTCATGTGGGAGACTTGGAAGAAGCACCTGGCTCCTGGCTTCAGATAGGTGCAACTCCATCCCTTGCGGCCATCTGGGAAGTAAACCAGTGGATGGAAGACTTCTCTATGTCTCTACCTCTCTCTGTAACTCTTTCAAATAAATAAAATAAATCTTAAAAAAAAGAGACAAAGAAGGGCACTATGTAATGATTAAGGGATCAATTCAACAGGAAGATGTAACTATTATGAATGTATATGCACCTAATTACAGGGCATCTGGCTATTCTAGCCAATCAAATCCAACAACACATCAGACTCAAATATAATAGTTATGAGGGATTTCTTTTTTTTTTAAGATTATTTATTTGAAAGGCAGAGTTACACCAAGAGAGAAGGAGAGGTAGAGAGAGAGAGAGAGGTCGGCCATCTGCTGGTTCACTCCCCAATTGGCCACAACGGTCAGAGCTGTGCCGATCTTAAACCAGGAACCAAGAGATTTTTCTGTGTCTCCCATGTGGGTGCAGAGGACCAAGGACATGAGCCATATTCTACTGCTTTCCCAGGCATGGCAGAGAGCCAGATCAGAAGTGAAACAGCTGGTACTCAAACTGGCACTCATATGGGGTGCCAGAACTGCGGGCGGTGGCTTTACCCAATATACCACAGTGCTGGCCCCAGGGGATTTCAATACCCCACTTTCAGCAATGGACAGATCAACCAGATAGAAAATCAACATGGAAACAGCAGAGTTAATTGACACTATAGACCAAATGAACCTAACAGATATCTGCAGAACTTTCCATCATACAATTGCAGAATACACATTCTTCTCACCAGTGCATGGAATTTTCTCTAGGATTGACCACATGCTAGGCCATAAAGCAAGTCTCAGCAAATTCAAAAAAATTGAAATCATACCATGCATCTTCTCAGAACACGATGGAACGAAGCTGGAAATCAGCAACTCAGGAATCCCTAGAACATATGCAATCATGGAGATGAACACATGCTCCTGGATGAACATTGGGTCATAGAGGAAATCAAAAGAGAAATCAAAAAATTTCTGGACACAAATGAAGACAATAGAACATGTCAAAACCTATGGAATACAGCAAAAGCAATATTAAGAAGAAAGTTTTTAGCAGTTGGTGCCTACATCAAGAAATTGTAAAGGCACCAAATAAATGAGCTACCAATGCATCTCAAAGATCTAGAAAAACAGCAACAAACCAAACCCACAACTAATAGGAGAAAAGAAATAATTTATATTAGAGAAGATACCAACAATATTGAAACAAAAAATCAGCAAAATGAAGAGCTAGTTTTTTGGAAAAAATGAACAAAATTGATATACCATTGGATCAACTAACCAAAATGAGAGGAGACCAAAATCAATATAATTAGAGATGAAAATGGAAATGTAACAACAGATACCACAGAAATAAAGAGTCATCAGAAATTATTGCAAAGAGCTGTATGCCAACATACTGAGAAAATTAGAGGAAATGGATAGATTCCTGGACACATACAACCTACCTAAACTGAGCCAGGAAGACATAAAAAACCTGAATATACTCATAACCAAGAAGGAGATTGAATCAGTAATAGTAATAAAGACCCCCTAACAAAGAAAATCCCAAGTCCAGATGGCTTCACTGCTGAATTCTACCAGACATTTAAAGAACTAACTCCAATTTGCAAGTTATTCAAAACAATTGAAAGGGAGAGAATATTCCCAAATTATTTCTATGAAGCCAGCATCATCTTAAATCCTAAAGCTGGAAAAGACACAACAGAGAAAGAGAACTATAGACCAATTTCTCTGATGAACATAGATGCAAAAATCCTCAACAAAATTCTGGCCAATCAAATCCAACATCAGAAAGATCATCCACCCAGACCAAGCAGGATTTATCCCTGGTATGCAGGGATGGTTCAACATTCTCAAATCAATTAATGTGATACATCACATTAACAAATTGAAGAACGAAAACCATATGATTATCTCAATATATGTAGAGAAAGCATTTGATAAAATACAACACCCTTTCATGATGAAAACTCTAAGCAAATTGGGTTTAGAAGGAACATTCCTCAACATGAACAAGGCAATTTATTTGATTTGTTTGATTGGTTTAAAACATAAAAAAAGGCAACAAGGTAAGAGATTGCTTCCCTCAGCTTTTAACTTTGCTTATCTTTCTGCATTCCACAGCAACCTTTAGATCAGGGAGCGTGCAGTAACCCCGCATGCTCCTCTTTAGCCATGGCTGGGGGAAGAAATGGTTTATGACTCTGACGTGGGGCATGGGGCCTGGGTTGTGCTTGCCCCTGCAGAGACTGCACTCTCTGGCCCGACCAGTTGTGCTCTCTCACTGCTCATTTTGCTCCAGCCCTGCCACCGTGGTGGGTACATCCCTGGGGGAGGGGCCGGAGCTAAGACAGATAAGATGGAATCTGAAGCCACTGTTCCCTCCCACCAGTGCCACTGGCCGGGTCAGGTGCATGGAAGCTGGGCCACTCCTAGAACAGCTGCCACCAGAGCAGCAGCCATGAAAACACGCTGGCACTGACTACCTTAGCCCTCCCTCCTCTACTGTGGCAATGGGGTCTGTCAGAGAGAAATGGGCTGCCTGCTCCACAGGCCCCACCCGGGATGTGCACTGGCTTCCCGCCTGTGGGGAACTCTGCTAGAGTGTGGCTGCATGCATGGGGCTGTATCAGCAGCCACTGGCCTGCGTGGCACTGTGGCCCGGGGCTCTAGCTAGCCCCACCCTGCCCCAGCTTCCCAAGAAGCCATAGCCATGGCTCCAGCTGGCATTTTCATGTAAAGCGACAGAGCTTAGGCAGGTTTTCTTTGAGTTTTCAGAAAATGCATGGTTTGCTTTCTTTTTTACTGTTTCTTGTTTTGAGAATGTGCTGTCAGTGCTAATAGAATTAGAGGAGAGATGAGAAGGATTTTCATAGTTTTTGAGAGTGTGTGAGAGCTTATTGATGTGTACAAAAGTTTCCAAGTTGTTTATAAAGTGTTTTAAAGATAATTTAAGTATTTTCTATGTTGAAATGTAAGAAAATGTTTTTATTTTCTGGACCAGTTTAAATATTACTAAAAATTCTGCTTTTCCTCAGGGTCTTTGATTTTCAAATCAAGCATGCTTTCAATTATTAATTTTGAGCTGAAGAACTGGTTTGGTTGCCTAGGAATGTGGTAGGATCAGGGAGGGAGAGCATTAAACATGGCACTTGTTCCCCTTCCTGCCTCAGAGGGTGGGACTTCCCTTCCAAGATGGTGGCCCCTTGTGGCTGGCCACATGATGCATGTCTGGTTAGCTGAGCGACATTATTCTAGTTTTTATAAGTGTTATTTTCTTGGCTATGAGCCAGAGGGTGCTTCCATTTTTTTTTTTTTTATTTTAAGTAGCCTCACGCTTGAACCCTCTTTGATTTTTTATTTCAGTTTGTTATATTATGGCCATGTGCAAGTTCTGAACAACCCACTTCCTTTCTTCCCTTTTGTTATTTTCTGCAGTCTCCCACTCATACCCTCATACAATGCATATATAGTGTATATGTATAGTATATATATGATAAGTGCATCATATATGATATATGTTAAGGGATATAAATATATTAAACTCTATAGTAGGTGTGGTAACTCTGGGATATCAGATTATTTGTTAAGCACATGTTCAGATATAGAACTGGGTCCAAGCTTAGCTGTACCTACATTTTGTCTCTCCAGGTTATGAAGTAATTCAGCTATGGGTAGCTCTACATCTGTTTCCTTGAAGACTCCCTTAGGATCTATACTTTATGTATCTATACTTTATATACTTTATAATTGGGAGGCCCTTAGGCTAAATAGTATTAGTAAGGAAAGGATGACTACTTTCTGCAATACTGTAGGGTCTACATATAGGTTGGGAAATGGTGTCACATGGCCAATATATGGGTCTCTTAGTTTTAATGTCATTTCAGAACTTGATTTGTATTACAGAAAGCAGGAAAAATGGTCAGAAGTTGCTTAGTCACATGCTTAAGAAGTACAGTATATCTATGTCAGATGCTTAAGGTTAATTAATCTCATGAAGAGCTATGTCTGTTTTTATTACCTCAGCTCCTACAAAGAAACTATAACCCTGTATAATTCTGCATGCATTCCTATGGACTTACTTCTAAGGGTACAGCTTAAAAATTTGTCATGGGATTCCAAATCCCCCTGAGCTAGATCGTAAAAGCAAAATTTCAAGTGTTAAAGTGATCATATAAATAGGATTAAGTGCTTAGTAATAATAATAAATAGGATGAAGGAGGAGTAAATGCTCCAACATGGGAAGCAGTCAATACAGCAGACTCATTGGATGTCATACACTTTAAGAAGCACTCTGACCTCAGAGTCAGCCCATAAGGCATTCTGGTCTGGCTAAAAAGCCCATGAGATCATTTCAGGTATGGAAATCTAAGACACTCATGTGAAAACTGGCCCTATATGGAGGACCTCCCTGGGCGAGACCCCAATAAACAAGTGGTCATCAAAAAAGGATGTACTTTTTCTCCAAAGGGAAGAAAGAACTTCCACTTTGCACATGGCCTTGTCTGAATACTGACAGAGTTTGCGGATTCAAAAGGCTTCCATAACCTAGACAGCTCAGGTCAAGAGCTTCTGTTGATCACTGATGTCATACATAAGAGTGTTAATTGTTAAATTAACAACAGGAGTCACTGCGTACTAACTTCCAGTGCATGACCTCTGTCCTCAAAGTGTTAAAGTATTAAAATCAATGGTAAAACTTGTTCCCAAAGATTTACCTTGTTCTAGTGTGTTATATTATTATGTGTCATAAGTTCTAGTAGTGTCTAAGTATCAAAATCCACTGTCTGTATTCTTAGGTGCTTCTTTAACATTAATTAAGTGTCTCAAAAATGGACTCCTGGATCCACGTCTCTCTGTGATATTCCTATCTCATATGTTTTAACATAAGGTCAAATAAAAGGTACATAATAGCTCAGGGCCTCAGGGCTATTAATGAGACAGTTACTTCAATGCATCTTACTGTGTTCTAAACCTTGCCTAAGGGATAATTTCTTCTGCATCTCACTAAACCCAGAATATGGGAAACTGAAGATACAGAATTTCCCAAACAAAAGCTCAGTTTTCTAAACAAGAGGTAGATTATCTGAAATATATTCTAACCCCAGGAAAGAATGCTCTTTCAGTCAAGAGAAAAGAAGCGATTCTATATACACGGTCAACATAGACTAGAAAGCAGTTAAAGACATTTCTGGGAATGGTGGGATTCTGTGGAAAATGGATTCTAGGATTTGGATTCCAAGCCTTTCTATGAAGCTTGAAAAAGCCCTGACACAGACACACTGTGCTGGACAGGGGAGCTACAAAAGTTGTTCCAAAGAATTTAGGAGCTTCTAACAGGCGCTCAACATTGGGAATCCCTGATGACAGGATTCTGTGGAATATGGATTCCAGGATTTGGATTCTAAGCCTTTGTATAAAGCTTTTTTTTATTTATTTGACAGGTAGAGTTACAGACAGTGAGAGGGAGAGACAGAGATAAAGGTCCTCCCTCCATTAGTTCACCCCCAAAATGGCTGCCACAGCCCGAGCTACACTGATCAGAAGCCAGGAGCCAGGTGCTTCCTCCTGGTCTGCCACGCAGCTGCAGGGGCCCAAGCATCTGGGCCATCCTCCACTGCCATTCTGGGCCACAGCAGAGAGCCAGACCAGAAGAGGAGCAACCAGGACCAGAACCTGGCACCCATACGGGATGCCAGCACCGTAGGCGGAGGATCAGCCAAGTGAGCCACAGCACCGGCCCCTGTACAAAGCTTTAAAAGGCCCTGACACAGACACACTGTGCTGGACAGTGGAGCTACAAAAGGTGTTCCAAAGAATTAAAGAGCTTTTAACAGAAGCTCCAACATTGGGAATTCCTGAGCAAGCCCTTCATAGAAGAATCCTCTTCAGATCAGTCACAGCTTAAATGGAAGGGACCTATATATCAGGAAGCAGCTTCAGAAGATATGATGATTCTGCACCCTTCAACATCCCTTAAGATTAAGGTCAGGAATCTCTCTGAGGAGGGAATGATGTAGGCAGGAAGATAGGATAAAATCTATTAGATTTGTGAGCTGGAAGACCACGCCCCCTGTGTGATCTCACGCCTCTACTTGACCCCACCTGTACAACCACCTGCAGACTACATAACCACTCCCCCTTTGAAGAGTAAATAAAAGGCCTGGGACACAGTGGATCCTTCCCTTGTCACCCCACGGGCAAGTGGCCTTCAGGCCACCCACTCACTGCTTCGTTGCCTGCATGCTTGCTCCACGTGTCTCATGGCCTGCTCTCTTCCTTTGCTTTGCTGCCACACTAAGCTACCTGTGGCTGCTAATAACCATATGCTTGTTCTACGTGGCTTGCACCTGGCCTGTTCTCTGCCTAGTATGGACCCAACTTAGCTTCTAGATCTCTCTCTCTCCCCTAATTAAAGCCCTCAGTTTCTTGTACATTTCTCACACTGAATAAAAAGCTTAAAAACTTTTAAAAAATGAATGGATCTGGAAAACATCATACTTAGTGAAGTGAGCCAGTCCCAAAGATACAAACATCATATTTCTCCTTGATCTGTGATAACTAATAGAGCACCTAAAAGGAAATCTGTAGAAGTGCAATTGACACTTTGAGAAGCAATAACTTGAACAGCCCTTGTTTTAACCATAGAGGAACAGTTTTTTTCTTTCTTCTTCATACTATTTGTTGAACTCTTTACTTAACATAGAGTTAATCATATGTGTATAAAGAGAATTGAGGATGGATCTCAGTAAGAAATAATAATGGGAATAAGAGAGTTAGGAAGAAGTTTGTAACTGTAAAGCTATATAGTTCTGCATACATTCCTACAGATTTACTTCTAAGAGTACAGTTTAAAAACTTGCCATGGGACCCCAAATCCCATTAAGCTTGGTGGTAAAAATGCCATCTTAATTGTTAAAGTGATCATATTAAATGTTAAGGAGATCATATAGATAATATCAAGTGTCTGGTAAAAATAATAGATAAAAAGGAAAGAATGTTCCAACAAAGGAAGTTGTCTACAGAGCAGTCTGATAGAATGACAGTCACTTTAAACAGCATTCTGACCTCAGAATAAGCCCTTAAGGCATTCTGCTCTGGCTGAAAGCCCATGAGAGCATTTCAGGCATGGAAAGCCAAGATACTGTGGCACAAAAATGTCCTACATGAAGGATCTCTGTGTCTGGACCCCAGTGGAAATGAGTGGTCATCAAAGAAGGAGGTACTTTTCTCTGAATGGAGAAGAGAACTTCCACTTTGTTTATGGCCTTGTCTAAATACTGAAGGAGACTGTGGATTCAAAAGGCTTCCATAGCCTTGGCAGCTCATGTTAAGAGCCTTGAGTGATCACTGACACCATACATTATCATGCTAATTGTTAAATTAACAACAGGAGTCACTGTGCACTAACTTCCCATGCAGGACCTCTGCCTTTAATGCATTGTATTATGAGAATTAACTGTAAAACTTTTTCCCAAACAGTTTTGGGTGTGTGTGCAAATTGTTGAAATCTTTACTTAGTATAGATTTGGTCTTCTGTGTATAAAGTTAAGAAAATTAATATTAATGGGGAACGGGACTGGGAATGGGAGAGGGAGGAGGAGGTGCTACAGGGAGTATGGGTGGGTGAGTAGGTATGGTGGGAAGAAAACTACATTCCTAAAGTTATACTTAAGAATATTGTATTCCCAAAGGTTTCTGTGTGGAAAAAAAAGAGTGTAATGAATTGGAATAAATTGACTGGTGGTCTCTTTCTAGATCTACCTGAGTGGCCTCCTATTTAATTCTTTTTAGTAATAGTATAGTTAGAAAAATAGTTTTCACCGTTGATGGGGTCGATGTTAGTATTTGAATGTGCTTGTAAATTAAACTATAATTTTAGATATCAACAATTGATTGTCAGCAATTAAAAGTGCATTTAATATCAACTGCCCAACAGATGTGATCTTCTACCTCTAAGCATATTATCTGCAAGATATATTTCAAGGTAGAAAATAGAAGTCCTTCATAAGAGCATATTTAAGCACCCACTAATTTTTTTCATTATTTTTCCTAAGCATCTAATAAACTCTATCCTCCTAAGTAGAAATTTGCATGGCCACATTTGTCCATTATTTCCACACCTGAATTGCACTGGCTCAATAACATTCTTATGAAAGTCAAGCCCTTATTTGTTCCATTTCATGCCCTCTCTCTTGTGAACTATTATATCCTTGAAGAGTTCCTTCCTTCCCTATACTCCAGACTTTATCTGCACTAGTCATGTTCACCCTTCATTTCCTTCTCAAGAATAAGTACTGACCTCATTTCTTAGGCTTCACAAGGAGCTATCACATAAATATCTTTTATTATTATGGCTGTCTTTACTGAGTCTTCATTACAATTTCTGTCATGGAAGGTTCAGGATCATCCACAGAGCTCCAAGTGGGAAGGTTTTTCACACCTTTGACACGCTTTTATCATGATGTGTACAGAGATCCAGCAGCTCTCCTTATTATTAAGATACTACTACTTGTGTTTGTTCCTGTTGCAAATTTTCTTGTAAAATCTTTTATTTTCCTTTTTTTTCAGAATTTGACCTGATCCTTTTCTTCATTTTTCCAAAATTTTTCAACATAGTTTCTAATATGACAAGTGGCAAATATAATAACACACTTTGCTTAAGTATATAAATCAATAGACTGTGCTCCTAAAAGATGCCACTTTCCTAATTAAGTCCACATTCATATAAATATTATCTCTCAACAAAATACAACTTAACAACTTTCTGCATGATATGAAAAAAGAGCCAGGTAAAAGGGAATTAGTATAAAGAGTAGCACAGAACAACCTATGCTGCAGGAAGAGGAATACTCAAGAAGTGGTATTACTGATTGCAGATCAGCAGAGTCCATTCTATATAATGAGCAGACAGATTGTGTGGATTTTTCAGGGGATATTTATATGACTGGCAGACGTTCACATATATTACAAAAATATAACACTTGCAACTAAGAAATCACCCAAAAACTCAGAAAATCCATACTTTTTTATCATTTGGGGGCTCTGGCTCTTCAATTAGCTTCATTTTAGTTTTGTTTTTACTTTACACTTCAGAGAATTAATTAAAAGAAATACCCAAGCACCAATAAGGGTAATTGTGGGGAGCAACCGAGACTAGACTAAATTACTGGAACTGCTAAGACTAATTCTATGCATCTGATCTCCCACCATATGGGCTGAAAGGGAGTAAACAGCTTCTACACAGCTGCCTCACCAATTCGACTGATAAGCTGCAGGAGCTGATCCCGATCCTGATTGGAGGAGAGCAGCGTGCTCGGCGTGTGGGCAGCAGAGTTGGGATTGGTGGAAGAGGACTATAAAGGAGGAGAGAGACAACATGCACTGGGGAACATCTGAGCAACCCCTGAGCAACCCCTGAGAGAGCCGGCCAGTGGTGTGCCGCAGAAGCAGGGGAAGTGGCAGGGGTGCCGCCCCTCCTCGGAGGCGGGGCGGGGGGGCAGCTAACCCGGGACGGGTCGTTCCTCCGTGAGTGAGGGAACGGCAGCAAACCCGGGAAGGACTGGTAGCTAACCCGGGAAGAGCCGGGGAAAGAGAACAGCTCAGGGTCTGGTGTCGTTCCTCCGCGAGAGGGGGAGCGACAGGTAATAAACAAGTGTGTTGTGCGACTGGGATGCAGAGGCATAGTGGCCGTGCACACTGCATAGAGGCCTTTGCCTCATGATCTTAGAACACTGCCAATTTTGGCATCCCTGTTTCATTGTAGAAGAAAAATGAGTTACTGAACTCTAGGTGTGTCACCTTTTTTCCTTCCTCACCAATTACCCTCAAACTAACATGCTCAGAATGATCTATCACACTCACATCTTATCTGCAATGTCCAATGCAGAGAAAAAGGAAATCTTTGCACACTGTTGGGGAAACATAGTGACAAGTCACCAGGATGGGTAGGGAAGAAATGAGCCAGAAAGCCTATATTCCTGTTTTCTTTCTCTTATATGTATTTATCTTTTTTTTCTTACTCTCCGACCCCCAAATGTGCTTATCTACGAAAGCTCTTCCAGAGATATGCCTCTTTTTAATGAAACCTCTTCTGCTACCCTGGAGAACTTTCTTGAGGGAGGTGAGAGGGCATGTCTTAGTCTCATTCACAACCTCAGCATGTAGCAAAATGCTTGCCACATAACAGGCACTCAAAAACATTCAATGAAAAAAATATGACGTGAGTATGCTTACCATGATCTGAATGTTTATGCCCCCCAAAATGCTTACATTAAATTCCCAACCTCTAAAATGATGGTATTATTTGGTGGGAGCTCTTCAGAAGGTGATTAGGCGATGAGTTCCCATCAACGGAATTTGCGCTATGAAATAGGCCCAAGGAAGCTCACACACCTCTTTACAGCAAGTGAGGACACAGCTAGGAGGTGCTGTGTACCAGGGACAGACACTTGCTGGACACCAAATTCACAGCAACTAGATCTTGGACTTCCAGCCTCTAGCGTGTAAGAAGTAAGTTCAAGTCCTGGCTGTTCTACTTCCAACACACACACACACACACACATATATATACACATACTGAAATTCATAAGGAAACAAAAGAGACCCCAAACAGCTCAAGCAATCTTATGGGACAAAAACAAAGCCAGAGGCATCAATACCTGATTTCAAGACATATTACAGGGCAGTTAACATCAAAACAGCCTGGCACTGGCACAAAAACAGACATGTAGACAAATGGAACAGAATAGAAACTCCAAAAATCAATACATGCACCTACAACCAACTTATCTTTGATAAAGGAGCTGAAATCAATCCCTGGAGCAAGGGCAGTCTCTTCAAAAAATGGTGCTGGGAAAACTGGATCTCTGCAAGCAGAAGTATAAAACTAGACCCCTACCTTATACCTTACACAAAAATTCACTCAAAATGGATCAAAGACAAAAATCTACAACCCGATAGAACCAAATTACTAGACAACAATGAAGAAACTCTGCAAGACATTGGCATAGACAAATACTTCTTGGAAAAGACCCCAGAAGCACAAGCAACCAAAGCCAAAATTGACAAGTGGGGTCACATTAAGCTAAGAAGCTTTGGCACTGCAAAAGAAACAATCAGCAAAGTGAAAAGGCAACAGACAGAATGGGAGAAAATATTTGCAAACTATTCAACCAATAAAAGATTAACATCCAGAATCTATAGAGAGCTCATGAAATTCAACAACAAAACAAACAATCCAGCTAAGAAATTAATGAAAGACTTGAACAGGCATTTGTCAAAAGAGGAAATCCAAATGGCCAACAGACACATGAAAAAATATTTAGGATCACTAGCCATCAGGGATACTCAAATCAAACCCACAATAAGGTTTTACCTCACCTCAGTTAGAATGGATCTCATACAGAAATCAACAAAGAACAAATACTGGTGAGGATGTGAGGGAAAAGGTACCCTAATCCGTTATTGGTGGAAATGTAAACTGGGCAGCCACTATGGAAGACAATACATAGATACCTCAGAAATCTGAATACAGACTTATTATATGATCCAGACATTCCATTCCTCAGAATTTACCCAAACCAAAAGAAATCAGCATCTGAAAAGAGTTATCTGTACCCTCATGTTCAAGCAGCATAATTCAATAGCTTAGATATGGAAGCAACCCAGATATCCATGAACTGTTGACTGTATAAAGAAATTGTGGTATATATATACTATGGAGTACTACTCAGCTATAAGAAAAAAAAAATGAAATTCTGGCTTTTGAAACAAATGGATGCAACTGGAAACTATTATATGTATTGAAATAAGCCAGTCCCAAAAAGACAGATATCATATGTTTCCCCTAATCTGAGATAATTTATAAAGTACCTAAAATGTAGTGTATTGGAGTGAAGTAGACATACTGAGATTCAATGATTGTTTACAGTCCTTTTCTCTTCCATTGAGGAACAGTGTTTTTTTTTTTTCCTTCATTCTACTTGTTGAACTCTTTTATTTAGTGTAAAGTTAACTTATTATAATTAAAAATAGGTCATTGTAAAAAATAAGAGTAGGAAATGAGAGAAAGGAGGAAGAAGGCTTGGAGCCTGGGCGAGAAGGACAGTGGGGGTGAGAAGTATCACTATGTTCCTAAATCTGTATATTTGAAATACATGAAACTTGTATCACTTAAATAAAAGTAAAAAAAAAGTGTACAACAGTACCCCACAGCCTCTGCCCCAGGCTCATCCCTGGATACTGATTTTAAGAGCTTCCTTAGTCAGCTGGAAGACTACCTCCACCATTCCTCCCACAACCTCCAGCAGACAGTGGAGCAAAACTGGGGAGTAGGGCAGTAAGGGAATGTATGACCTTACATAAGAGCTCACAGCCAAGCTGTGCCTGATAAAGCCCAGGAACCTCTACCCTCAGGCCAGCGCTCACAGATGCAGACTCTAGAGTTGCAGGAACATCAGACAGAAACTTACACCCTAATGAGATGAACTTGTTTTGGTATGTGTCAACACCAGCCTTACACGGGCCTGGTGTGCAGCCCTGAGATTACACAGGTCCTCATGATTGTGTGACCCAGTTGAGAATCAGCTTAGTCCCAGCCTGGGTGTCCAAGTAATTGCCTTGTTCACCCTTCCACCGTCTTTGGGCAAACAGCAAGGAACCACAAGTTTCTGTATTGGGACTCAGTGCTGGACTGATAAAATCCAAACTAGGCAGATAACAAAAGTCCCATCCATTGGGCAGCACCCACAGATGGAGCATCACAGCTTGTCTGAGCATTAGGAAAAGCCTTATAACCAAGTAGTACAAACTCATTTCAGTGTATTCCACAGCCAACCTCACACAGACCTAGTATGTAACCCTGAGATTGTACAGGGCCTGATAATTGTGAGACCCACATGTGTCCCAGCTTAGCTCAAGTCTGTACATCTAAAGGGCTACATTTATCACCATCCTCAACCTTGTACTGACAGCAAAGGAGCACAGGACTGTATATTGGTAATCAGTGACAGCCAGGCTGCTAAAACCCAACAAATCCTAACAGTCCACATCACCAAGGCCAGTAATGGTTGCTAGAGCTTGTGGACCTGACCCAGTACCAAGTGGAGTTCCATGGCCCAAGTTGATCAGACTTACATTCCAGCTAGCATCACTTGTAGCTATTTGCAGCAGCCTCAGGCTGTGAGTCCATCTTAGCTCAGACAGACCATATCAGTGTATGTTTTGTTCCTACTTCTGTACAGCATAATCTGGAAGGCTGGAGGTTCTGGGTCTCATCTACCATTGTATCATTGATGGCCACAGAACTGGGCATCCAAGACTGCCCCAACCCTGGAGGCTTATAGGAATGGACTAGCCCATTATGGATACCTCCATGTTACATTCTGAGTGGCATATAACCAGTACATTGGTTCAAGCCTGAGCTCAGGACAATATCAGACTTGCAGCAAACCTCAACTTAGAATGCCCCCTACTGTTAAAGTGGCATAAGTGTCCACAGACTTAGAGAAATGAAGAAACTGCTTCAAATATCTAGAATGATGGCCACATATGAAGCCAGATTAGAAACACTGGAAGGAAAAACTAATTCTTCAATGCACAATGTTGTATGTCAACAAATGTCAAGAACTCTTAGGGAACCATTACCTCACAAAACAAACAAAACAAGATGCTGGAAACTAACCACCTCAGAACTGACAAATTCAAATTCTCAGATGAAGAATTTTACAAATTGTCTTGAAGAAACTCAATGAATGTCAAAACGAAATAGACAAATGATTTAATACAAAAACAGTGAAAGCTGGCAGAGACATATAAATATTTTTGTAAAATCAAACAAAATCCTTCAACTGAAATTTCACTGACTGAAATTTAAAATGCAACAGAAGGTATCAATATCAGAATAAATCAAGCAGAAGAAATAATCAATGACTCAAAGAAAATATTTGAAGACCTATAGTGGGAGAAGAAAAAGAATCAAGAAAATGAAGAAAGTTTATGAAAACTTTGGGATAGCATCAAATGAGCATATAGCCAATGCTGTGGGGCTCAGGAGGGACTTGAGAATGCCAATGGGGTAGACAGCATACTGTCAGAAAATTTCTGAAACCTAGAGAAAGATAAAACTACTCAAGAAAAAGAAGATTGAAGGTCACCAGTCAGACTAAACTGAAATAAGTCTACCACAGATACATTATAATCAAGCTCTCCAAGGTTAAAAATAAAGACAGCATTCTCAACCTACAAGGGAAAACAAAGAAAATAAAGTATAAAGTGGTTCCTTTTTGCCTAATTTCTGACTACTCAGCAGAAATCTTAAGGCCAGGAGGGAGTGGGATAAGACTTTCATAGTACTGGAGGCAAAAAGATTGCCAACCAACAATAACATACCCAGCAAAGCTATACTGTAAATATAAGAGAGAAATAAAGATATTAGCAGAGAAATAAAAAGCTGGGAGAATTTATTACCACCAAATCATACAATGGAGTTCTACAAACTGAAGGAAAGAAATACTAAAGAGTGAGAAGAAAGTATAAGGCTGCAAAGAACTCATTAATAGGAAGAGTTATATAGATTCAGAATGCTCTAATGTAGTAAACATGATGCATAACCAATTCATACTTTAGTATGAAGACTGAAAAGGAAAACAATTGGGGGTCACTGTTGTGGCATTAGAGGGTAAAGCCACCCCCTGCAAAGCCAGCATCCCATATGGTCACCAGTTAGAGTCCAGGCTACTACCATTCCAATTCTGCTCCAACTTAGTGGCCTGGGAAATGCAGCAGAAGATGGTCCAAGTATTTGGGCCCAACACATGTCAGCAGACCTTCAGTCTGGCTCAGCACTAGCTGTTGAAGACATCTAGGGAGTGAACCAGCAGATAGAAGATTCTCTGTCTCTATATTTCTGTCTCTTTCTGTAACTCTGATTTTCAAATAAATAAATAAATCTTTTTTCAAAAGGTGAAAAAAATTAAAAATAATAATGGGCTGGCATTGTGGTATAACAGGTTACGCTGCTTCCTGTGACATTAACATCCCATATAGGTGCTGATTCAAGATTTAGCTACCCCACTTCTGATCCAGCTCCCTGCTAATGTGTTTAGAAAGCAACAGAAGATGGTACAACTCTTTGGGTCCCTGAACACACATGGGAGACTTGGATGAAGCTCCTAGATCCTTGTTTTGGCCTGGCACAGTCCTGGCCATTGTGACAATTTGGAGAGTGAAACAGTGGGTGGAAGTTCACTCTCTCTTTTTATCTTCCCCTCTCCCTGTCTCTTTCAAATAAATAAATAATTCTTTTAAAAATAATAATAATAATAATGAGACATCAAAAATGCAAAATGGAGAGTGGAACAGAGGACAATTGTAGATTCTTTACTTGGATTTCTTTTTTTTAAGATTTATTTATTTGAAACACAGCATGACAGAGAAAGAAAGGGAGACAGAGAAAGAGAAAAGACCTTCAGTGTGCTGGCTCACTTTCCAAATGGCTGCAAACAGCCAGGGTTTTGCCAAACTAAAGTGTGGAGTCAGGAATTCGATCTGGTTCTCCCACATGGGTGAAAGGGGCCCAAGTAGTTGGATCATCTTCTGCTGCTTTCCCAGGCACATTAGCAGATAGCTGGATTGGAACCAAAGCAGGCAGAACATGAACCAACACACTTACAGAGTATGCCAAGTGTCACAAGCAGTGGTTTAACCTGATGCACCACACCAGCAGCCTCTATTGTCTTTCTAATATCTTTCTAATATTTTTTCTAATATCTTTTCCTGTTTCTTGTGGGGAGCAACTCGGACTAGACTGTTACTGGAATTAAGACTTATTCTATGCATCTGCTCTCCCACAATATGGCGCTGAGAAGGGAGTAACAACTTCTATGCAGCTGCCTCTCGCCAACTTGGGTGATGACCTGCAGGAGCTGATCCTGCTCCTGATTGGAGGAGAGCAGCGTACTCGGCGTGTGGGTAGCAGAGTTGGGATTGGTGGAAGAGGACTATAAAGGAGGAGAGAGACAACATGCACCAGGAACATCTATCTGAAGGAACACCTGAGCAGCCCCCAAGAGAGCCGGCCGGCGGTGTGCCGCTCCCCCGCGGAAGTGGGGAAAATGGCAGGGGGAACCGCCCTTCCATGGAAGTGGAAGGGTCGGTAGCCAACCCGGAAAGAACCAGCAGCAAACCCGGGGAGGGCTGAGCATACAAAAGAACAGTGCAGGGTCCTGTGTCGTTCCTCCACGAAGAGGGGGAGCGACATTTCTTTTCCTATCTTTATAATCAAAGTCAAGTTGTTATCATTTCAAAATGTATTGTTATAACAAATTTTTTTTTATGTCTCATGGTAACCACAAAGCAAAAATCTATTACAAACTTATGAAAAATAATGAGCAATGAATCAAGTACAGCTGTAGAGAAAATCAAATAATTACATAGAAGGACTATAAGAGAGGGAGAGAGATACAGGCAGCCGAGAGCTTCCACAACAGCATGAGAGAGGGAGGTAATACCAGACTACAGCAGCAAAAGCCATTGGTGATAAAGCTCAGGAAGAGCCTAGAGAGAACCCAGCTTGGAGAACCATGGGGAATGTGTACCTACCAAACTAGTGAAAAAAAAGAGAGACACGTTTCTCTCTCCCCAGTCACCATACAGTTACAGTGTTCTGTAACAAGCTGATAGAGCTGGTGCCATTTTGGACATACGTTAACATCTGTGCCACCTTGTGTCAGCAAATATCTGAGTAGAACCTCCTGACTCTGGTGGGGAAAACTAACAGGGGGCTGAGTGCTCATGAATATGGGAGGTTTATGTGCCAGAACCGTTAAAAAAAAAAAAAAACCTGAGGTTGTGTGGGAGGACTCACACTGTGGCTGGGACTTTGGGAGACTCCACACATTCAGGGCTTCCTGTTTACCTGGTAAGGGACATTGTTGGGGAATTTGAACTTATACTGAAGATGGCACAGATCCTTTGTGTGGTCCTTGGGATAGAGCGAACAAATATTACACCCACTGGGGCTAGTGCTCAGGCACTGGTCATCTTTAGGAGAAGAGCTCAGCTGAGCAGAATAAATCTCCCTTCTGATAAAAAAAAAAAAAGAGGAGATTTACTGTGCCAAACCTGGGTGTGTCACCTTAGATATGCCCTTCATTCTGGAGAACTGAACAGGGCTCCCTGGCCACACCCACTACAAGCCTATAGATATGCAGTGAAACCAGATACTCCACATATCTGCAGAGGCATAAGATAGAAGCCTCCACAACAGAAAAAAAAAAAAGAAGAAAGCAACAACTATCTCCACAAATACCGAATAACAAACACACCAATTCAAGAAATAAGAATAAGGAAGACAATATGACGCTTGCAAAAGAATACAACACTTTAATATTAGATTGTAAAGATGATGAGATGTAAGAAATGCCAGAAATGGAATTCAGTAAATTGATCATAGGATTAAGTAGAAGTAATCAGAAGCAAATGCACAAATGAATGAAATCCATACATGATATGAAAGATTTCTACCATGAAATTGATATCTTAAAAAGAAATCAAAATGAAATTTTGGAAATGAAGAATTCAATGGGACAAATAAAAAATGCAGTGGAAAGCCTTAACAACATAATTGGTGAAGGAGCAGAAAGAATATCTGACTCAGAAGACAAAGTACAGGAAATTATACAGTCAGACCAAACACAAGAAGAAATTAGGAAACTAAAAAACATTGTTGACAATCTTTAGGATACTATCAAATAACCCAAAATATGGGTTCCAGGAGTTCCTGAAGGTGTGGAAAGAGGAAAAGGATTAGAAGGCCCTTTTAGTGAAATAATAACAGAAAACTTCCCTAATTTGGAGAAATAAAGGGACATCCAAATATAAGAAGCACATAGAACTCCTAATAGACATGATCAGAAAATATCTTCACCAAGACACATTGCAATCAACCCAACCATGGTAAAACATAAAGAAAATACTATAAAATGTGCACAAGAGAAATGCCAGATTGCTTTCAAAGGATCTCCAATTAGATTTACAGCGGACTTCTCATCAGAAACACTATAGGCTAAGAGAGAATGGCGAGATACACTCAAGTCTTAAGAGAAAAGAACTGTCAACCCACAATACTATACCATGCAAAGCTCTCATTTATGAATGAAGGTGAACTAAAAGCCTTCCATAACAAACAGAAATAAAAAGAATTTGTTACCACCTATCCAAAACTACTGAAGATGCTAAAGGGTGTGCTACACACAGAAACATAGAAACATGCTCATCACTACAAAAGAAAGTAAAGGAAATCTCCCAGTAAAAGTTCAAAGAAAATTCAAAGTAAAAAATAGGAATGTTTTTGGAAAAATGACAGGGCAAAGTCATCACTTATCAAAAGTCACCTTGAATGTAAATGGCCTCAATTCTCCAACTAAAAGACACAGACTGGCTGAATGGATTCAAAAACAAAACCCATCTAGTTGCTGCCTACAAAAAACACATCTCACTAACAAAGATGCATGCACACTGAAAGTGAAAGAATGGAAAAAGATATTCCATACCAATAGGAACTGAAAAAAGAGTCGGCTTAGCGATCCTAATATCAGACAAAATAGACTTTAACACAAAAAAAAGTCAAAAGAGACAAGAGCACTATGTAATAATTAAGGATCCATTCAACAGGAAGACATAACTATTATAAACATATATGCACCTAATTACAGGGCACCTGGCTATTTAAAAGAAATGTTAAGGGATCTAAAGGGTGGCATAGACTCAAACACAATAGTAATGGGAGACTTCAATGCACCACTTTCAGCAAAAGACAGATCAACTAGACAGAAAATCAAAAGGAAACAGCAAAGTTAATAGATACTATAGACTAAATGGACCTTACTGATATCTATGGAACTTTTTATTTGCAGAATATAGTTGCAGAATACACATTCTTCTCAGCAGTGCATGGAGCTTTCTCTAGGATTGACCACCTACTAGGCCATAATGCAAGTCTAAGCAAATTCAAAAAAACTGCAATCATACCATGGATCTTCTCAGACCACAATGGAATGAAGCTGGAAATCAGCAACTCAGGAATCTCTAGAGCATACGCAATATTATGGAGACAGAATAACATGCTCCTGAATGAACAATGGGTCACAGAAGAAATCAAAAAATTTCTGGAAACAAATGAAGATGACAGTACAATATATCAAAATCTATGGGATACAGTAAAAGCAATGTTAACATAGCAATGAGTGCCTACAACAAGCAATTGGAAAACCACCAAATAAACAAGCTATCAATGCATCTCAAGGATCTAGAAAAACAATAGCAAACAAAGCCCTAAATTAGTAGGAGAAAAGAAATAATTAAAATTAGAGGATATCAATAAAATTGAATCCCCAAAAAATACAAAAGATCAACAAAACAAAGAGCTTTTTTTTAAAAAAATAAACAAAATTGACACATCATTGGCCTAACTAACCAAAAAAAGAAGAGCAAAGACCCAAATAAATAAAATTAGAAATAAAAAAGGAAATATAACAACAGACACCATGTAAATAAAAAAGAAACATCAGAAATTACTACAAAGAGATGTATGCCAACAAACTGGGAAACCCAGAAGAAAAGGATAGATACCTGGACACATACAACTTACCTAAATTGAGCCATGAGGACATAGAAAACCTAGACAGACCTATAACCAAAATAGAAATTGAATGAGTAATGAAGAGCCTCCCAACAAAGAAAATCTCAGACCCGGATGGCTTCACTGATGAATTCTACCAGACATTTAAAGAAGAACTAACTATAATTCTTCTCAAGTTATTCAAAACAATTGAAAGGGAAGGATTTATCCCAAATTCTTTCTATGAAGCCAGCATCACCTTAGTTCCTAAATCTGAAAAAGATGCAAGAGAGAAAGAAAATTACAGACCAATATCCCTGATGAACATAGACACAAAAATCCTCAACAAAATTCTTGCCAATTGAACCCAACAAAACATCAGAAAGATCATTCACCCAGACCAAGTGGGATTTATCCCTGGTATGCAGGGATGGTTCAACATTGGCAAATCAATTCATGTGATACATCACATTAACAAATTGAAGAACAAACCATATGATTATCTCAACAGATGTAGAGAAAGCATTTGATAAAATACAACATTTTTCATGATGAAAACTCTAAGCAAATTGGATATAGAAGGAACATTACTCAACACAAGCAAGGAAATTTATAACAAACCCATGGTCAGCATGCTATTGAATGGGGCAAAGTTGGAAGCATTCCCATTGAGATCCAACACCAAAACAAGGATGCCCACTCTCACCACTGCTACTGAATATATTCCTGGAAGTTTTATCCAGAGCCATTAGGCAAAAAAAAAAAAATCAAAGGGATACAAATTGGGAAGGAAGAAGTCAAACTATCCTTACTTGCAGATAACATGATTGTATATACACAGCATCCAACAGATTCCACCAAGAGACTATTGGAACTCATAGAAGAGTTTGGTAAAGTAGCAGGATGTGAAATTAGTACACAAAAATCAACAGCCTTTGTATACACAGATAATTTCAATGCTGAGACTGAATTTCAAAGATTAATTCCATTCACAATAGCTACAAAAAAATCAAATACTTTGGGATAAATTTAACCAAGGATGTCAAAGATCTCTAAATGAGAATTACAAAACATTAAAGAAGAAATAGAAGAAGATAAAAAAGGAAAAGTCTTCCATGTTCATGGATTGGAAGTATCAATATCATCAGAATGTCCATTCTTCTAAAGCAATTTACAGATTCAATGCAGCACCAATCAAAATACCAAAGACATTCTTCTCAGATATAGAAAAAATGATGCTGAAGTTCATAGGGAAACACAGGAGACTTCAGATATATAAAGCAATCTTATACAACAAAAACAAAGTCAGAGGCATCACAATACCAGATGTCAAGACATGCTACAAAGCAGTTATTATCAAAACAGCCTGGTACTGGTACAAAACAGATGGATAGACCAGTGGAACAGAATGGAAATGTCAGAAATCAATCCAACCATTTATAACCAACTTATATTTGACCAAGTAGCTAAAATCATTGCCTAGAGCAAGGACAGTCTCTTCAACAAATAGTGCTGGGAAAGCTGGATTTCCACATGCAGAAGTATGAAGAAAGACCCCTATCTTACACCTTACACAAAAATCCACTCAACATGGATTAAAGATCTAAATGTACAACATGACACCATCAAATTATTAGAGAACATGGGGGAATCTCTGCAAGACATTGGCACAAGAAAAGAGTTCTTGGAAAAGACCCCAGAGGCACAGGCAGTCAAAGCCAAAATTAACAATTGGGATTACACCAAATTGAGAAATTCCTGTATAGCAAAAGAAACACTCAGAAAGTGAGGAGCCAACCAACACAATGGGAGAAATTATTTGCAAACTATCCAATGGCTAAAGGACTAATAACCAAAATCTACAAAGAGATCAAGAAACTCAACAACAACAAAACAAACAATCCAGTTAAGAGATGGATAAAGGACTTAAACAGACAGTTTTCAAAAGAGGAAATCCAAATGGCCAACAGACACAAGATAAAACGTTCAGGATCACTAGCTGTCAGGGAAATGCAAATCAAAACCACAATGAGGTTTCACTTCACCCCAGTTAGCATGGCTTTCATACAGAAATCAACAAACAACAAATGCTGTTGAGCATGCAGAGGAAAAGGTACCCTAATCCGTTATTGGTGGAATTGTAGACTGGTGAAGCCACTATGGAGGACAGTATGGATACACCTCAGAAATCTGAATATAGACCTACCATATGACCCAGCAATCCCACTCCTCGGAATTTACCCAAAAGAAATTAAATTGGCAAATAAAAGAGCTGTCTGCACCTCAATGATAATTGCAGCTCAATTCACAATAGGTAAGACATGGAACCAACCTAAATGACTGTTAACCAAAGACTGGATGAAGAAATTCTGGAATATATACACAATGGAATACCACACAGCAGTAAAAAAAAATGAAATCCTGTCATTTGCAACAAACTGGATGAATATGGAACACATCATACTCAGTGATAAGCCAGTCCCAAAGGGACAAATACTGTATGTTCTCCCTGATCTGAGAGAACCAATAGTGCACTTAAAATGAAATCTGCAGAAGTGAAATTGACACTTTGAGAAGGGATGGCGTGAGCTGCCATTATCTTTACTATCAAGGAACAGTTATTTTTGTTGTTTTGTTTTTTTCTCTTCATAATATTTGTTGAACTCTTAACATAGAGTCAATCATATGTGTATAAAATCAATCAAGGATGGATCTCAGTAAGAAATTAGAGTGGGACTAAGAGAGTGAGGAAGAAGTTTGTAACTATAAAGCTGTATAGTTCTGCATACATTCCTGCGGATTAACTTCTAAGGGTACAGCTTAAAAACTTGTCATGGGACCCCAAATCACATTAAGTTTTGTGGTAAAAATGCCATCTTAACTGTTAAAGTGATCATATTAAGTGTTAAAGTGGACATAAAGATAGGGTTAAGTGTTAAAATGACCATATAAATAGGATCAAGTGTGGGGTAATTATAGTAGATATAGTTGAAAAGGAGAGAGAGAATATTCCAATATGGGAAGCAGTCCACACATCAGAATGACAATTGCTTTAAGTAACACTCTGACCTCAAAATCAGCCCTTAAGGCTTCCTGGTCTGGCTGAAAAGCCCGTGAGAGCATTTCAGGTGTGGAAAGCCAAGACACTGCAGCAAAAATATATTCTACATGAAGGATCTCTGTGACTGACATCCCAACAGAAAGAGGTAGACATCAAAGAAGGATGCACTTTTCTCTGAATGGAGGAGAGAACTTCCATTTTGCTAATGGTGCTGACTAAATACTGACAGAGTTTGTGGACTCAAAAAGCTTCCATAGCCATGGTGGCTAAAGACAAGAGCCTTGGTTGATCACTGACATCATACATAAGAGTGTTAATTATTAAATTTACAACAGGAGTCACTGTGTACTAACTCCCCATATAGGACCTCTGTCTTCAAGTGGGTATATTATGAAAGTTAAATGTGATATAGTTCCCAGTTTTTGTGTGTGTGCACATGTGTGTGCAAATTGTTCAAATCTTTACTTAGTATATAGTTGGTCTTCTGTGTACAAAGTTAACTTAAAATGAATCTTAATGGAGAATGGGACTGGGAAGGGGAGAGGGAAGAGGAGGAGGAGGAGGGGTGGGAGTGTACGTGGGTATGGTGGGAAGTATAACTATATGCCTAAAGTTGTACATATGAAATTTGTATTCCTTTTAAAATTAATTAATTAATTAATTTTAAAAAACAGACCAAGAAGTTCATTATGATAAAAGATTCAATCCAGCAAGGAGAAATAATAATTGCAACATACACGCACCCATTATCAGAGCATGCAAATTTAAACTGCACCCTAGGTCAACTGGACCTAATATTCGACATCTATACCATATAACAGTTGCAGAATACATACTCTTCTCAATACAGGGAAAATTCCCCAGGATAGAGCATATTTTAAGTTACAAAACAAGTCTCAACAATTTTTTTGAAAATAGAGATCATATTAAGTATCGTTTCTTATCACAAAGCCATAAAACTAGAAATCAACATCAAGAAAAACTATGGGGAAGTAGGGACAGGTGCTGTGGTACAGCAGGCTAAGCTGCTTCTTGGGATGCTCCCATTCCAAATTGGAGTGCTTGAAATCTAGTCCCACCTCTCCTTCTGATCCAGGTTCTGCTAATGTGCCTGAGAGGCAACAGATAACTTGGGTTCCTGTCACCCACCTGAGAAATCTGAGTGGAGTTCCTGAATCCTGGGTAGTTCAGCCCCAGTTGTTGCAGGCATTCTGGAACACAAACCATCAATGAAAGATTTCTCTTTCTCTCTCTCTCTTGCTCTTGCTCTCTCTCCACACCCCAGCCTCTCTCCTACCATCAATCCCTGTCCCTGCCTTTTAAATAAATAGATAAAATCTTGAAAAAAAGGAAAATTTTTGGAAAATACATAAATGCATGCAAATTAAACAAATCATTTCTGAACAAACAGTGGTCAATGAAGAAGTTAAGACATGCTCAAGCTGACTTGCCCCAAATGGTAGAGTTAGAAACATACCAGGGGACTCCAATTTAATCCCATAAAGGTGGCATGTACCAATGCCATCTCACTAGTCCAAGTGATCAATTTCAGTTCGCAATTGATCATAATGAAAGGACTAAGAGTCAAAGGGAGCACATAAGCAAGTCTAGTACCTGCTAACACTAACCGATAGAATAAATAAAGGGGAGAGTGATCCAACATGGGAAGTGAGATACTCAGCAGACTCATAGAATGGCAGATGCCCTAAATAGCACTCTGGCCTCAGAATCAGCCCTAAAGGCATTCAGATCTGGCTGAAAAGCCCATGAGAGTATTTCAGGCATGGAAAGCCAAGACACTCTGGCAAAAGATCTCTGTGAGTGAGATCTCAGTGGAAAGAACAGGTCTTCAAAGAAGGAGGTACCTTTCTCTGAAGGGAGGAGAGAACCTCCACTTTGACTATGACCTTGTCTAAACAAGATAAGAGTCGGAGAACTCAAGGGGCTTCCATAGCCTTGGAAACTCATGACTGGAGCATAGGGAGATTACTGATGCCATAGACAGGAGTGTCAATTGGTAAAGTCAACAACAGGAGTCACTGTGCACTTACTCCTCATGTAGGATCTCTGTCCTTAATGTGCTGTGCATTGAGATTTAATGCTATAACGAGTACTCAAATAATATATTTCACTTTGTGTTTCTATGGGGGTGCAAACTGTTGAAATCTTTACTTAATGCATACTAAACTGATCCTCTGTAAAAAAAAAAAAAAAAGAAAAGAAAAGAAAAGAAACTATCAACTCCCAACTTGACTCTCACTGGGATTAAACATGACAATAGGTCTGATCTGATTTCATCATCATTAAAAAAAATCATCTATTATTTTTCACTTTATGTTTCTGTGTGGGAGCAAACTGTTGAAATCCTTACTTAATGTATACTAAGCTGATCTTCTGTATATTAAGATAATCGAAAATGAATCTTGATGTGAATGGAAGGGGAGAGGGAGTGGGAAAGGGGAGGGTTGTGGGTGGGAGGGACGGTATGGGGGGGAAGCCATAGTAATCCATTATTCGTACTTTGGAAACGTATATTCATTAAATAAAAGTTTAAAAAAAAAAAAAAAGAAGAAGAAAATTAAAAGATCTTGGGAAATGAATAACAATGGAAACACAACATACCAAAACCTATAGGATACTGCAAAAGCTGTACTGAAAGGGAAGTTTATAATAATAAACAAAGTGTAAAGATCTCAAATAAACAACTCATTGCTGTACCTTAGGAACTAAATAAACAAGAACAAATAAAACCTCAAATTATAATAGAAATAATAAATCTCAAGGCAAAAAGAAATGAAGACTAAAAAATCAATGAAACAAAGAGTTGATTCTTTGAAAAGATAAAATTGGCAAACACTTAGCTAAACTAAGAAAAAAATAAAATTCAAACGATTAAAATCAGAGATCATTATGAATAATTACATGGCAACAAATTTGATAACCTAGACAAATTCCTGGATACATACACCTTACCAATACTGACTCATAAAGAAATAGAATACCTAGACAGACAAATAATGAGTAGCAAGTTTAATCAATAATAGTCTCCAATTATATAGAAGCCTAGGACCAGATGGCTTCACCGCTAAAGTCTACCAAATATTTAAAAAAGAATTAACACATATTCTTCTTAAATTATTACAAATTTTTTATAAAAGAGGAAGGAATTCTTCCAAACTCATTCTGTGAGCCAGCATTACCTTGATACAAGAACCAGTGAAAGACACAACAAATAAATTACAGACCAATATGAAGACTATAGATTCAAAAATTCTCAAGAAAATACTAGCAAACAGAATCCAACCACATTAAAATATTATTCACAAGGGTCATGTGAAATTCATTTTATGGGTGCAAAGATGGTTACAAATCAACAAATAGTATACTACATCAACAAAATTAAAGATAAAATCACAGGATCATATCAGTAGATGTAGAAAAGGCATTTGATAAAATATTACATATCTTAATGGTAAAAACCCTTAGCAAATTAATTATAGAAGGAATGTACTCCAACATATTAAGACCATATATAATACACTAGCACCTAACATCACATTGAATGTAGAGAAGCTGAGGCTTTCTTTCCAAAATCTTGAACAAGACAAGGATGCCAGCATTCATCACTTACATTCAACATTGTACTGGAAATCTTAGCCAGAGCAATTAGATCAGAGAAAGAAATAAGGGAATCCAAATTGGAAACAAGGAAGTCAAAACTGTCTCTGTTTGAATAAGACATGATATTTTATGCAGAAAACCTTAACCAGCAGCAAACTATTAAAGCTAAGAAATGAATTCATGGCCAGCACTGTGGCATAGTGCTTAAGCTGCCACCTGCAATGCCTGTATCCCATATGAGTTGCAGTTCCAATACAGGCTGATCCACTTCTGAGCCATCTCCTTGCTAATGTGCCTAGGAAAGCAGCAGATCATGGCCCATGTGCTTGTGCCCCTGCTCCCACTTGGGAAATGTGGGTAAAACTCCTGGCTCCTAATTCTGGCCTGGCTCTACTCCAGCTATTACAGCCATTTGGGGAGTGAACCAGTGGGTGAAAAATCTTGCTATCTCTGTCTCCCTCGCTTTCTCTCTCTGTGTAACTCTGTCTTTCAAGTAAATAAAATAAATCTTTAAAAAAAGCATGAATTCAGCAAAGTTGCAGGACACAAGGCATGTGTACAAAATTCAGTAGATTATACACCTACAGAGAATTTTCTGAAAAAGAAATCAAGACAGAAACATTATTTTCAATAATTACAAACGTGAAATACCTATGAAAAATTTAATCAAGGAAGTCAAAGATCTCTACTGTGAAAAGAATAAAATACTGAGGAAAAAAATTGAAGAGGACACGAAAAGATAGATAAACATCCATGTGCATGGATTGGAAGAATCAATATTGTTAAAATGTCCATGCTAAGCAAAGAAATTCACAGAGTGAATCTAGATCCCTACATCTCACCATGTACAGAAATCAACTCAAATGAAGTAAGCAGCTAAATGGAAGACTTGAAACTTTGAAACTGCTAGAAGTAAAAATACAAGACATGCCTCCAGGAACTGGAATGTACAAGGATTTTTTTAGACTTCAAAACAGAGGGGGTAAAAAGTTGAGCTCATTTATAGCAAAGTAAGCAATCAACACAGTTACATGACAATCTGATAAAGGGTTAATAACCAGAATATATAAGAAACTCCAACTCAATAGCAAAAAATAATAATAATAATAATCCAATTACAAATGGGCAGTTGACTTAAACAGACATTTCCCAAATGAAGACCTATAAATGTCCGAGAAGTACAGGAAAAAGGCTCAATACCACTAATTATCAAAGAAATGCAAGGAAATATCACCTTATTCTAGTTATACTGGCAATTATCAAAAAGACCACAGATAACAAGTGCTGACAAAGATGTGGAGAAAAAGGAACACTTGCATAGTGTTAACTGGAATGTAAACCAGTTCAGTCATTGTGGAAAACAAAGTTCCTCAAAAAATTAAAAATAGAACCACCTTAATATCCAGCAATCCCACCTCTGGATATATACCCAAGTGAAATGAAATCAGTCTGTTAATGAGATATCTGTACTTCCAGGTTTATTGCGTCACCATTCACAATAGCCAGAGAAGGGAAACAAGCTAAATGCCCATCCACTGATGAATGGATAAAGAAAATGTGGTACTTATGCATGACAAAATACTATTCAGCCAAAAAAGAGAATGAAGCCTCGTGATCTTCAGCAACATGGATGGAACCAGAGACCATTACATTAAGTGAAATAAATACAGAAATACAATTACCACATGATCTCATTCATATGTGGAATACAAAAATGCTGATCTCATACCAGTCAAAAACTATAATCGTGGTTGCTAGATCTGGGTAGATCTGGGGAGAGCAGCATGGAGGGCAAGTTTGGGAAAAGTTGATTAATGGATATTATGTTACACTTAGATAAGAATAAGAAGTTCTGGCATTCTATTGTACAGCAGGGTGACTATAGGTAATGATAATGCAGTGTAATTTCTCCTGAAAAACTAGAAGGATTTTGAATCTTTTCACTATAAAGAAATGTTAAATGCCTGAAGAGATAGTAAATTTACGTTAATTAGCCATTATACAGAATATACATGAATATAAACATCCCAGCGTTCTCCATAAAATTTCTACAATTTTATGTGTCAGTTAAAAATAAACTTTTCAGAAATCTTGATCTATTCAAAGGTAGGAAAAGAGAAAAATAAAAACCATAAAATGACATGGAATAATAAATAAAAATACATCATAAATTACTTTAAATATACAATATTTAAATGTTTTAATGTACCAATAAAAAAGATTGGATTTTTTAAGTGTTCAGCTATATGCTCCTATATACCACCTAATGACTAATATGTAAATTTTTTAATAATAAAAACATATTACAGATAAAAATACTCAAATTAATTTTGTATAGCTATGTTAATATCAGATAAATCTTTGTCTCTTAAAATATACTTTTATCATGGGCCGGCGCCGCGGCTCACTAGGCTAATCCTCCGCCTTGTGGCACCGGCACACCGGGTTCTAGTCCCAGTCAGGGCGCCAGATTCTGTCCCGGTTGCCCCTCTTCCAGGCCAGCTCTCTGCTGTGGCCAGGGAGTGCAGTGGAGGATGGCCCAAGTGCTTGGGCCCTGCACCCCATGGGATACCAGGAGAAGCACCTGGCTCCTGCCATCGGATCAGCGCAGTGCGCCGGCCATGGCAGCCATTGGAGGGTGAACCAACGGCAAAGGAAGACCTTTCTCTCTGTCTCTCTCTCTCACTGTCCACTCTGCCTGTCAAAAATAAATAAAGAAATAAATAAAGAAAAGAAAAAAAAGAAAAAATATATACTTTTATCAGGATTCATTACAAAATGGTAAAACTTAGTATTTAAACGGAACACCCAACATTTCCAGTGTGACTTCCTAATAATACAGTTCCTGTGGCAGATCAGCTGGCTGCTCATCAAGCCAAGGACTGTAGTTAGATTGTTTTCTAGCCTTTCCTTAGCTAGCATGAGAACATTTGGCTACAACTAAACAAAGAATACAAGAAGTTCTGTGCTCCATTTCCACATTGAGTGGATGGTTCTACACATATATAATCATTTGTATGGGAATTCACATCTACTCAAGATTGATCGTTTTCATCAGGGAAGTTTATGTATTAAGACGAAGTCACAACCCTGGAACAGTTTCAGTAATCTTGGGGGAAAGATGCAGAAAGAAGCAAGTAGAGTGCAGTAGCAATTATTATACACTGGGAACATGTAGAAGGCACAATAGGAACCAAGAAGAAGAGGTGAAATATTCAGAGCCAGGTGTGGCTTCATATCAAAGAGAAGCTGATGGTAAGCTAATTAATGAGAGCAGATACACTGAAGAGACGAAGAGGCCAAACTGTTTAAAGCCATGAGGGTCTAAGGCTGGTCTGAAGAACAGATAATTTCGTATGACCAGAGCACCTGGCCATAAAGAACAGGATCTGCTCTAGAGCAGGAGCAAAGGATACAGAAGAGAGATGGTTCCTCCATATCCACAGATTCCACATCTGTGGATTTAACCAACCAACCACAGATTAAAAATATTTGAAAAAAAAAATCACATCTGTATTGAATACATGCAGACTATGTTTCTCCCTTATTCCCTAAACAATACAGTCTAACAACTATTTACATAGCACTTCCATTTTATCGGGCATTATAAGTAACGTAGAGAAGATTTAAGTATACATAGGGGTATAGATTATGTAAAATACTAAGACATTCTGTAAGAGTGACTTCTTTGAGCATCTAGACTTCAGTATCCACAAGGATCCTGGAACAACAACGCTGCGGATACAGAGGGACAACTCTACTGGCAGAGTGCGTGAAAATGTGTGACTCACTGAGAAGAAAGGAAGGAGGCAGCACATAGGAATTCTTAAAGGAAGATTGTGGTAGCATTATCTAAAAAGGAATTAGAAAAGTAGGTCATGAGCCATTGTGTTTGAGTCTGTGGAGGATATTTTAACTGGGGGTCATTCTTACTTGGTTGCTGGAACAGTGGTCTTATTTAAGTTTGCTGGAGAACATCTAAAGGGAAAAATAAGAGTGCCAAGGAAGGCCTAGTTTAGTCCCAGATCCTTAGCAGCCTAGTACTATGTACCAAAAGAATTGAAAGTCTAAATCAGAGGGTGACCAACATCCACATTACTAGTAAAATGTCTGCACAGGGGTTGGTGCTCTGGCACAGTGGGTTAAGCTGCTGTCTACTGGGTGCCAGTTCAAGTCCAGTATGCTCCATTTGTGATCCAGCTCCCTACTAATGTGCCTATGAAAGCAGCAGAGGATGGTCCAAGTCCCATGCTGTCTCTCTTCCTCCCTCCCTCTCTCCCTCTCTCCCTCTTTCTCTCTCTCCCTGCCTCCCTCCCTCCTTCCCCTCCCTCTCCCCTTCTCTTCCCCTTTCCCTCTCCCTCTCTGTAATTCTGACATACAAATAAATAAAATAAATCTTAAAAAAAGATAATCTTTAAAGGGGGGGGGGGGATCTGCTCAGTCTACTCAGTAAGCAGCCTGAGGTGGTGCGGTATTTCTCAATCTTTGATATCATATTCTCTTGGGGACATGTTCATCTTTTCTCATAGAACAATGTGGGTCAAGAGAAAAGAAAATCAACTTTGTGTTTTAATTACTTCTATGTAGGACCCAGTAGAACATAACTGGCTGTTAGATGCAGAACACTGAACCGTGCTTGGGCTCAGTCCTTCCTGGAAACTCAAGTCCAACCTGGGAGATGTCCAGAGTATGGTCCTCTTGCTCCTCAGTCCCTCCATGGCCCATGTTCTTTTCCTTGGTGTCAAAGTTTCAGAATTCTTTTGCATGAAGGGAGAAAAAGAAGTAGCTTATCAGGGCACACCAACTACAACTCAGAGAAAATATAATAGAAATTGCCTGAACCAAGACTTCTGTGGCCTGTATATATAAATTCCGGTCTGCAGATTTCTTCCTTTAGCAAAGAATTTTAACATATTATATAAAAATTGGAATTGTTAAATCTGCATGGTAAAAAAATACATGTTTGTGTTAACATTCGCATTCTCAAAGCTAATCTTTTTTATAAGAGAGAATGGGGGCCGGCGCCGCGGCTCACTAGGCTAATCCTCTGCCTTGCGGCGCTGGCACACCGGGTTCTAGTCCCGGTCGGGACGCCGGATTCTGTCCCAGTTGCCCCTCTTCCAGGCCAGCTCTCTGCTGTGGCCAGGGAGTGCAGTGAAGGATGGCCCGGGTGCTTGGGCCCTGCACCCCATGGGAGACCAGGAGAAGCACCTGGCTCCTGCCATCGGATCAGCGCGGTGCGCTGGCTGCAGCGCGCTGGCCGCAGCGGCCATTGGAGGGTGAACCAACGGCAAAAGAAAGACCTTTCTCTCTCTCTCTCTCACTGTCCACTCTGCCTGTCAAAAAAAAAAAAAAAGAGAGAGAGAGAGAGAATGGGGTATTGTGTTATCTGATATGTTCAGAACCACTGAGGAAGATGGGGCAATGCACTTGTAAGATCTTCTTTGAGATCGAATATCCTGTACAAACTTGGCAGTCATTTGTTAATATGCAAAGATAAGCATGAATAAATACATATTATCCATGTGACCTTTACCAAGTATATTTATAAGACAAAAGAAAGTATATTTCTGGAGTACTGATCTGCCTACACAATGTGATTTGTGTGATACACTTCCACTTTCCAACAAGCCTGGGAATTACTTAAAATTCTCTGCTTGGAGTCTCTTATCTTGAAAAAGAAATACTGGTGTTTTGTTTTGTTTCCAAAGGTTCCCTATACTGAATCTTCTCATTTGCTCCTCCAGATTCACTCTCTGATTTCTCCACCCTGTTCAATGCCTTGAGAAGTTGATCACTACATACCTTATCCCCACACCCCTTTGCCCTCTTGCTTCTGTCAATATCTCTCCAATGGGAAGCAACATCAGGAAACCAGACAGTGAAAGGAAAGAAAAACTAAAATAGTCACTTTTCCATTCCCTTGACACACTCACCAACAGCAGCAGTAGCCTTGGAGTCTGAACACTGTAGTAGCTGCATTCCTCTATTTCTTATTTATAGCTCCTTGTGAGACCCACCACTCCATGCTAAAGAGCAGTAGTTGGTCCCCCACTGGGAATATTCCTAGAGTAGTTCTCTACCACTCCTTGATGTCCCTGGGCCCTTCCCTGAGGACTTCACTAAATATTCCCTTCACGGAGTTCTCTCCAGCCACCCCACTGAGTATACCCTTCTGTTCCCTGCTCAGATTGTGGCCAAGAAACTTATGCAAAGATGCACTGTATCCAAGACTGGAAGAACAGAAAGAAACAAAATTGAGCTAATTTTCCCATTAAATCCTAATCTCTTATTAACAAATGGAAAATCGGTTTTCTTGAATAGTCTGTATTTCTGACCCCCAAGGGATGAAACATCAAGTGGGCATGTTTTGATGAATACACAAGTTTGGTAAGTGTCCACAATGAAGCAGCTGGGGACAGCAGGAACAGCAAGCTTAGCGGAGGGATTTCCAACAGAATAAGGAGAGTGGAGAAGCATTTATTTTTATTCTTAGAGGATACTAGAAAGAAGTAAAGCATCACTTTGAAGTTTTTCCTGGAGCTAACTACACCTACACTTTGATGCCCCAAAATGCTTTAGTTCAGTGTCTAGTGACTTACATTAAGAAAAAAAATGCTCTTTTCTTTAAACTATTCTTTAATTTTTCTTAAATCAAGAGCTTAATGCCTGTTTTCCATTTTACTATATTATTTCATAAGTAAAGATGCAAACAAAATTCTATTTCTCATAGAGTTTCCAAAATTAATATATCTGCATGTGAGAACAAGCTGATGTACATGTATGCATTCACAGTTATATTCGTATCTAGGAAAACTGTTGCATTTCAACTTTCAACTTATGCCATCTAGTGATATAATTTGGTTTTACAACTTGGCAATCTCAAAAAGGAGTGAGTTCAGCTTTGAAAAATGCAACTTGAATTCTTGGCTTCCTACTTAAATCAATTATGCTAAAGATATTTCTTACATTATGCCATCATTTGGTAAGTCTTCCACATAATGGCACTCAGTGATTATTTTTTAATAAAATTATTCAATATTGCAACATATATATGTTGTCAGGACTCTGTCTACCTCCTCTCTTCCTTTAATGTAAAACCAAGAGCCAGCCTGGTGTATTGAAGTCAGACTTATTTGAAAATTATTATCAATAATGTCTTTGACCTACAATTACCATGCCTACAATAGTTAAAGAGGCTCCAGGTTTTCAGTCAAAGTGTTATCACCCACTTCTTATGCCATATACCACAAAGAGATTATTAAATCTTACTCTATAATTCAGAAATAGAGTGAAAGCCATATACTACTTTTAATTTTCACAGTACACAGTCTCTCAAATTAACAAATAATTATTTTGCAAAAAGTATTGTCCTAGGTTAATTGGAGAAAAAAATCTCTGCCTTCAGTGGAAATTATTAGTTATATTCATGAACACTCACAGAATTATAGATATTTGCAGCTCAAAAGATAACTCAGAAATTAGCTAACTCAACCTAATTATTTCATTTATAATTTATTACAAACAGTAAAATACAAATGCAACTGGTAAGGACAAAAGTGTTCAAACAAAAAAAAAGAAATGACTGTGTGTATCAATATTGCGATAAATACATTTTCGTCAAACTTTGTTTTATATCTTGTCAAACCAATGGTAAAGAATGCTATACTGGAATTTTTGTCCAAGATACTGGATTAGGAAATGACATACTGCACTAGACTAAGAATAAGCAGTAAAAAAAAAAAATGTAGGAGGTGGACCCTCAGGAGAGAATTGGAGAGAAAACCACACTGGAAATCCTACAAGAGGAATAGGAATGCCGAGGACCTGTGTTGAGGGTGTGGACGTGCAGCATGAACAAAAACAGCTGCAGCATCTGAGAGCCAGAATGGGAGGCAGTTTGAAGATGGAGGTGAGCACAAACTACAGCAACCTGTGGGCATATAACCAGAGGGAGAGTGAAGAGTGTGTCTGGACAAGAGCCTTAGGGGCTAGCAGTCACTAGTGCTTGCCCGAGGACCCAGTGGAAGCAGAGGGGCATTTTAATCTCACCCCAACTTCTCCACAATGGCACCCGCTGCCTGGCTGAGAAAGAGCAGGTGCCATTTAGAGTTTGGGCAGCAGCTGTGGAAAACTTTGTGCTTGCACACAGCAACAGGCTGAGACAGGATGTGATCTTCTCAACAGTATTGGCAATAGAGGCGGGAAAAGCGCAACATTCGGCCACTGGTTCTGTTGTATGTGCGTGATCCAGAGATTCCAGCAAAGGGAACAATCTGCAGTCCCCACTGGCTCTGAGCCAGGATGGGAGGTGGCTGGGCAATGACATTGAGCAGTGAGGTACCTGCAACCTCCTAGGATCAAGATGCCTAGGTGGAGCTGTCTCAGGGAATATGTGCCTCTCTGTTGACTATACAGGCTGGCAGGAAAAAAAGAAACCTCTGGACCTGGTGACTATGGAGAGTTGGTGGTTACATGAGAAGGTGTAGAGTGTAGCTGGGTACTAAGACCTACCATGCCCACTTTGAAAGTTATCCTAGATATTTGCCCCACCCTGAAGCACTGACCAGAATACCCTGGCCACACCTCCCACACACCTCTTGGTATTCACTGAAAGTGAAGACATTCCACTAAGCCACAGAGGTATAGCTCAAAGATAAAAGACATCAGAAGCAAAACAAACAAAAAAAAATCAACTCCATAAATGTCTAAAACATGCAGAAATTCAAGGAGCAAGAATAAGGAAGACACCACCACTTCCTCTGAAAGAACACAACAAAATTTCGATATCAAAATTCAAAGATGATGAGATTGAGGAAATGCCAGGAATGGAATTCAAAAAATTAATCATAGAGTTACTTAAAAGCAATCAGAAGCAAGTCTACAAACTAAGGAAAACCATACATGACATGAATGAAAATTTGTCCCATGAAATTGAGATTTTAAAAATAAATCAAAATGAAATATTAGAAATGAACTATTCACTAGAGCAAATAAAAAATGTAGTGGAAAGCCTTAACAGCAACTTAGAAATGCAGAAGAAAGAATATCCAAACTGGAAGACAAATCTTTGGAAATCTTACAGTCAGAGAAAAAAAAAAAAACAACAAGAACTAAATAGAAAACTTAAAAACAGTTTGGAGATTTATGGGATATTGTCAAATGACCCAACATATGGTCTTGGGTGTTCCTGAGGGTGTGGTAAGTAGAATGGAATAGAATGCCTATTTAGTGAGATAATTACAGAAGTTTCCAAACTTGGAGAAAGAAAGGAATGCCCAAGAAGAAGAAGCACATAGAACTCCTAATAGAGATGACCAGAAAAGAGCTTCACAACAACACATTGTAGTCAAACTTCCCACAGTGAAAAATAAAGAAAATATTCTAAAATGTGCACACGAGAAATGCAAGATTACTTTCAGAGGTTCTCCAATTAGATTCACAGTGGACTTCTCACCAGACACCCTACAGGATAGAAGGGAATGGCAAGACATAGTTCAAGTCTTACAAGAAAAAAACTGTTGATCCAGAGTACTGTACCCTGAAAATGTCTCATTTATGAGTGAAGGTAAAATAAAGACTTTCCATAACAAACAAAAATTGAAAGAATTTGTAACCACTCACCAGACCTTACAAAAGATGTTTAAGGAGCTGCTACACTGAGAAACACAGAAAGACAGCCATAATAATGAAATAATGAGAAGGCAGATAACCCACCAGAAAAAGTACAAAAGAAATCCAAAGTAAACAATAAGAATATTTATGGAAAATGGCAGGGCAAAGTCGTTACTTATCAATAGTCACCTTGAATGCAAATAGCCTCAACTCTCCAGTTAAAAGATACATACTGGCAGAATCGATTAAAAAACAAGATCCATCTTGCTGCCTATAAGAACTAAATCTCACCAACAAAAGATACAGGCAGACTGAACCAACAGAAGGAGGACCTTTCTCTCTGTCTCTCTCTCTCTCTCACTAACTCTGCCTGTCAAAAAAATAAAAGATAAAGGATGGAAAAAGATATTCCATACAAACAGAAACCAAAAAATAGCTGGTGTAGCCACCCTAATATCAGACAAAATAGAATTTAACACAAAAACTGTTAAAATAGACTAAGAAGGGCACTATGTAGTGATTAAGGGATCAATTCATCAGGAAGACATGACTATAATAAATGTATACACATGCAGTTACAGGGCACCTGGCTATTTAAAATAAATGATAACAGATCTAAATGGAGACACAGACCCCAACACAATAGTAATGAGGTACTTCAATACCCTACTTTCAGCAATGGACAGATAAACCAAACAGAAAATCGGTAAGCAAACAGCAGAGTTAATTGATACTACAGACCAAGTGAACCTAAGGGATATCTATAGAACTTCTCACAACACAGTGGCAGGATATACATTCTTCTCATCAGTTCATTGAACTATACCATATACTAGGCCATAAAGTAAGTCTCAGCAAGTTCAAAAACATCGAAATTATAGCATGCATTTATCCGACCACAGTGAAATAAAGCTGGAAATCAAAAACTCAAGAATCTCTAGATCATAAGCAAACACATGGAGACTTAACAAGATGGTTCTTTTTTTTCTAATTTTACAGATAGAGTTACACAGTGAAAGAGAGAGACAGAGAGAAAGGTCTTCCTTCCATTGGTTCACCCCCTAAATGGCCACTACAGCCAGAGCTACGCCGATCTGAAGCCAGGAGCCAGGTGCTTCTTCCTGGTCTCCCATGCAGGTGCAGGTGCCCAAACACTTGGGCCATCCTCCACTGCCTTCCCGGGCCACAGCAAAGAGCTGGACTGGAAGAGGAGCAACCAGGACTAGAAACTGGTGCCCATATGGGATGCTGGCATCACAGGCAGAAGATTAACCAAGTGAGCCACAGCGCCAGCCCCAATAACATGCTTCTGAATAAACAGTGGATCATAAAAGAAATCACAAGAGAAATGAAAAAAATTATGAAAACAAATGAAGATGACAATACTTCATATCAAAACTTATAGGATACAGCAAAAGCAGTATTAAGAGGGAATTTTATGGCAATCAGTGCCATATGTAGAAATTGGAAAGGTACAATAAATGAGCTATCTGCATCTCAAGGACCTATAAAACCAACAACAAACCAAACCCAAAATTAGTAGAAAAAAATTAAAGAAGACAAAAACAAATTTGAAACCAAAAAAAAATCAGAGAAATGAGGAGCTGTTATTTTGAAAAAAAAATTGATATAGCAATGACACAACTAACCAAAATAAAACAAAGAGGTAGAAGACCCAAATCGATAAAATCAGAGATGAAGAAAGAATTATAACAACAGATTCCTCAGACATTACTACAAAGAGCTGTTTGCCAACAAATTGGGAAACCTAGAGGAAATGGATATATTCCTAGACACATACAATCTGCCAAAATTCTACGAAGACATAGAAAAGCTAATCAGACCAATAACCAAGAAGAATATTGAATCAGTAATAAAGACTCTCCCAACAAAGAAAAGCCCAGGACCAGATGGCTTCACTACTGAATTCTACCAGACATTTAAAGAACTAATTCCAATTCTTCTTGAGCTATTCAAAACAATTTAAAGGGAGGGAATTCTCCCAAACTCCTTCTATGAAGCCAGCATCACCTTAATTCCTAAGCCAGAAAAAGATACAACAGAGAAAGAGAACTATAGACCAATATCCCTGATTAACATAGACACAAAAATCCTCAACAAAATACTACCTAATCGGATCCAACAACACATCATAAAGATCATTCACCCTACCATGTGGTATTTATCCCTGGTATGCAGGGTTGGCTCAATATTTGCAAGTCAATTCATGTGATACATCTAACAAACTGAACAAAAACAATATGGTTATCTCAAGAGAGGCAGAGAAAGCATTTGATAAAATACAACTTCTTTTCATGATGAAAACTTTTAGCAAATTGGGTGTAGAAGGAATGTTCCTCAATAAAATCAAGAAAATTTATGACAAACCCACAGACAGCATCCTTGAATGGGAAAAAGCTTAAAGCATTCCCCTTAAGATCCGGAACCAGACAAGGATGCCAACTCTCACCACGGCTATTTAATATAGTCCTGGAAGTTATAGACAGAGCAGTTAGGCAAGAAAAATAAATCAAAGAGATACAAATTGGAAAAGAGAAAATCAAATTATCCCTATTTGCTGACATGATCCTATATATAGGGGATCCAAAAGACTTCACTGGGAGACTATTGGAACTCAGAAAAATCAATGGTCTTTGTATACACAGATAATGTCAGGGCTGAGAAAGAACTTTTAAGATCAGTCCCATTCACAATAGCTCCAAAAAGAGTTAAATACCTTGAACATAATTTAACCAAAGGTGTCAAAGATCTCTATGATGAAAATTTCAAATAACTAATGAAAGAAATAGAAGTTATTTAAAAAATGGAAAAAATTTTCCTTTTCATGGATTTACAAATCATCATCATCAAACTGTCCATACTGCAAAAACAATTTACAGATTCAGTGTAATCCCAATTAAAATACCAAAAACATTCCTCACAGGCCTAAGAAAGAATGATGCACATGAGACTCCAAATAGCTTAAACAATGTTGTACAACAAAAATAAAGCAGGAGGCATAACAATATCTGATTTCAAGACATACTACAGGGCACTTATCATCAAAACAGCTTGGTACTAACACAAAAACAGACTTGTAGACCAATGAAACAGAATAGAAACTCCAGAAATCAATCCATGCTACTATTACCAACTTATCTTTGACAAAGGAGCTAAAATCAATCCCTGAAGCAAGGAGAGTCTCTTCAACAAATGGTGCTGGGGAAACAGGATTTCCACATGCAGAAGTATGAAACAAGACCCCTATATTACACTTGAAACAAAAATCCACTCAAAATCAATCAAAGACTTAAATCTATGACCTGATACCATCAAATTATTAGAGAACATTAGGAAAACTCTACAAGACATTGGAATTGGCAAATACTTCTTGGAAAAGACCCCAGGGGAAAAGGCAAACAAAGCCTAAATTTACAAATGGGATTACATCAAGCTGAGAACCTTCTGCACTGCAAAGGAAACAGTCAACAAAGTGAAGAGGCAATCAACAGAATAGGAGAAAATATTAGCAAACTATTCAACTGATAAAGGGTTAACATGCAGAATTTATAAAGAGCTCAAGAAATTCAACACCAACAAAATAAGAAACCCAGTTAAGAAATGGACAAAAGACTTGAATAGGCATTTTTCAAAAGAGGAAATTCAAATGACCAACAGACACTTGAGAAAATGCTCAGGATCACTAGCCATAAGGGAAATGTAAATCAAAACATCACTCCAGTTAGAATGGCTCTCATATAGAAATCATGCTGGCAAAGATGTGGGGAAAAGGTACTCTGGTCCACTGTTGGTGGGAATATGAACTGGTGCAGTCACTGTGGAAGACAGTATGAAGATAACTCAGAAATCTGAATATAGACCTACCTTATGATCCAGCTATCCCACTTCTCGGAACTTACCCAAACCAAAAGAAATCAGTATATGAAAGTGCTATCTGTACCCCCAAGTTCATTGCAGCACAATTCACAATAGCTGTGGTCACTTTTCCACCCCAGGTGGTCATAGACTGGAGAAATGCAGAGCAGAGTCTGATGTTCACCATTATAGCCTGTGAATGGCACCCCTACATTTTGTTATTGCTTTGGTTAGTCTTAATTAGGTTTTAATCACTAAAACTAAAACTTGGCTAGCACTCATATTTTTCATTGTCTACAGGAAACAAAAATCAATTAAAATAAATTATAAACGCTGGCCACTAACCAAGAAATTAAAGAAAAAAAGATAAGATGGGGTTGTAAAATACAAGATAGGTCAACAAAATCAAATGTCAAAGAAAGTTCATGTGGCATGAAGATGAAGAAATTATCATATGTGATAACTAGAAGAGTAACAGGTGACTTCTGAAAGAAGAATTGTATATATAAAAATAAGATCAAGAATAAGGAGCTGATATTGTGATATAATGATTTAAGCCACTGCCTGCAATGCCAGCATCCCAAATAGGTGCTGGTCGAGTCCTGACTACTCCACTTCCAATCCAGCTCCCTGCTAATGCACCTGGTAAAGAAACAGAAGATGGTCCAAGTGCTTATAGGAGACTTGAAAGAAGTTCCTGGTTCCTGGCTTCAGGCTGATCTAGCCCTGACTATTGCAGCCATTTAGGGAGTGAATTAATGGATGGAAGATAGAATCTCATTCTCATTCTCTCTCTCTCTCTCTCTCTCTCTCTCTCTCTCTCCCTCCCTCCCTCCCTCTCCATCTCCCTCTCTCTCTCTTTCTCTTTCCCTCTCTCTTTCTTTCTCTGTCTCCATTCAAACTAATCAATTAATTAGTTTAAAAGGAAGAAGTGGAAAATGATGATGTAGAAATAGCAAATGTTGCCTTCTTCAAGAAGAGTAACTCTGACCTTCAAATAAATACACAAAACTTTTTTAAAAAAGAAGAGCATACTGTGTACCAAGTACTGTTTTAGGCAGTTGGAAATTTGGTAGAAAACAAAATATGAACATCCCCACACTCACAGGTCTTATATTCCAGGGCAGGAGATAAATCATAAACACACATGCAAAAAATATATAATGTAATATATAATGTAACAAAAGTCAGTATAAGAATTCTAGAGTTCTATGATGAAAATTAAATCCAGGTAAGAGGATAGAAGTGAGGGAGCTGGCACTGTGGCATAGCAGGTTAAGCCTCTCTGCCTGTGACACCGGCATCTCATATGGGTGCCAGTTTGATCCCAGTTGCTCCACTTCTGATCCAACTCCCGCTTATGTACCTAGGAAAAAGCAGTGGAAGATGGCCCAAGTGCTTGGGCCCCTGCACCTATATGGGAAACCCGGGGGAGGTTCCAGGCTCCTGGCTTGGGCCTGACCCAGCCATAGACATTGTACCCATTTGGGGAGACAAAGAGTGGATGGAAGATACCTCTCTCACTCTCTTTCTTTTTCTCCCTCTCTCTCTCCCCCTGCTCTCCTCCTCTCTCTCTGTAACTCTGCCTTTCAAATAAATAAAAAACAAATCTTTTAAAAAAAGAGGATAGAAAGTGACAAGGGTTGCTCTTCTAGAAAAGGCTGTCAAGGACATTTTCTCTTAGATACCTAAGAAAGACAGAGTCACAAAATATTTGGAAATACAAACAGCCAATGTAAAAGTCAAGAACTAGAGAAGGACTTAACACGTTTGAGAAGTAAATAGAAAGCCACGTAGTCGGATCAGCCTGGAATTGAGAAACACTAACAGGAAACGAGGTTGTAAAGGTAGCAAGATCACAAAGAGCCTTGTATGTAGAAATGTCTCTTTTCCTCAAAATACAATCTGGATAGTTCTGAACCTCCTATGTTAGCACATAACAGCTTATAAGTCAAAACCATTGAACTATTATGCATATGGAGATTCAGGTAGTATACAGAAAGTCTGTACTTTCTGACCTAATTTCTATGAACCTAAAATTACTCTAAAAAATAAAGACCATCAAATATATATATATATACATAAATATAAAGTTAATAAAAAATTAGTATCCTCTAAAAAAGTGTGGAGCAATACACCAGTCAGGAGGTGACTACAGAAATAAAGGCTGACACCATCAGTGTGAATTCAGGGGAGAAGGAAAGGGATCTGTAAGTTATCATTTATATAGATGAAATTTAAAACTGTAGGACTTGATGAGAAAGTGTAGATTGAGAAGAGACCCAAGGACTGAGTTCAAGAGCACTATAAGTTGAGGAGTGAACCAGCGGATAGAAGATTTCTCTCTCTACCTCTGCCTCTGCTTCTCTGTAACTCTGTTTTTCAAATAAATAAATCTTTAAAAAAAAAAAAAGAAAAGTAAATTGTCCACAGGAAGTCCTTATTGCTTTATACTGAATATCAAGGAAATCACTGGAGAATCTTTGTTCCTTATGATAAGAGAAAAAACATGGGGGACTAAATCTTCTTTAGGGTACAAATGGGGAACGTCTGGCCCACAGGCCATATGAGGCCCTCCCAAGCCAACTGTAAGAGGGGCTCAAAATTCAACAAATCTATAGCAGACTAATTTTTAAGTTGACAGTTTTGTATGGCCCATGAATACTGTTAGAAATATCCAAATGGCTTGTGGCATAAATATAGAGCTTTGTCTCCATCTGACCAGCCTGCAAGTATATTATTTGATTTAACAATTGGCATTTTAAGCATTTTATATACTTTTTAAAAAATATTTGTTTATTTATTTATTTGAAAGGCAGAGAGAGAGAGAGAGAGAGAGAGAGACACTTCCGTCCACTGGTTTGCTCGCCAGGTGGCCACAACTGCTGGAGCTGGGCCGGACTGAAGCCGGGGGCCGGGGGCTTCTTCTGGGTCTCCCGCATGAGTGTAGGGAACCAGGCACTTGGGCCGTCTTCTACTGCTTTCCTAGGCCATGGCAGAGAGCTGGATCGGAGGTGGAGCAGCCAGAATTCAAACCAGTGCCCATATGGAATGATGGCATCTCAGGCGGAGACTTTACCCGCTGCACCACAGCGCCGGCCCCAGCAAAGTATTTTTTATGTAAGTGATTTTGCTGCAGAACTTTTCTTCAATTAAAGCTAATTTTATTCTTGAAGAGGAAAAAAAAAAAAAAAAAAAAGCACTATAAGAACAAATGTACTTGGCAATAATGAAGTAATAAAGAAAGGGGAGAGGCAGAAGAGAGGAAAGAAGCGAAGGGAAGGGAGGGAGGGAAAGAGAAAGGAATTCAAATAGCTGTGAATCATTTGTTTTTCATTAGTAAGTCTCCAAAGAAAACTAGCAGTTGATTTTATACAGTATTTCCATCATATTGCCACTAATAGAAAACCACTGGGAACTTTTCTATGACAAAGCTATAGAAGTTCAAATAAGTTATATTACAAGAATTGATATATAATTTAGTTCATGTCAAGAATGCCATTAAGCACAGTTCTTTGCAACTTCTATTTATATATTTTAAAAGTTCTCTTTCATATTTCCAATTTCTTAATCACAATATTGACAGATATTTATTATACATCATTATCATTAAAATAAAAACAACACAAATCCATTGCCCTTAGAAATAATGTACTCTTCAAAATCATCTCATAGCGGCCGGCGCCGCAGCTCACAAGGCTAATCCTCCGCCTTGCAGCACCAGCACACCGGGTTCTAGTCCCGGTCAGGGCATCGGATTCTGTCCCGGTTGCCCCTCTTCCAGGCCAGCTCTCTGCTGTGGCCAGGGAGTGCAGTGGAGGATGGCCCAAGTCCTTGGGCCCTGCACCACATGGGAGACCAGGAGAAGTACCTGGCTCCTGCCATCGGATCAGCGCAGTGCGCAGGCCGCAGCGCGCCAGCCTTGGTGGCCATTGGAGGGTGAACCAACAGCAAAGGAAGAACTTTCTCTCTGTCTCTCTCTCTCTCTCACTGTCCACTCTGCCTGTCAAAAAAAAATCATCTCATAGCTTGATAAACCTGTATAAACTAGTATTTATGGCCAGCATCGTGGCTCACTAGGCTAATCCTCCACCTGCAGTGCCGGCACACCAGGTTCTAGCCCCGGTTGGGGCACTGGATTCTGTCCCAGTTGCTCCTCTTCCAGTCCAGCTCTCTGCTGTGGCCCAGGAGTGCAGTGGAGGATGGCCCAGGTCCTTGGGCCCTGCACCCGCATGGGAGACCAGGAGAAGCACCTGTCTCCTGGTTTCAGATCAGCGCGGTGCGCCAGCCATAGCGGCCATTTTGGGGGTGAACCAATGGAAGGAAGACCTTTCTCTCTGTCTCTCTCAAAAAAAACTAGTATTTATTCCAGAATAACATAAGAATAGTTATTTCCTTGCTTTCAATCTTGAGAAATGATTTTGCTTTATTCATTTTTGCATGAATGGGTCTGTCCTAGCTGCTACCACAAAATATCACATACTGGGTGATTTAAAACACAGAAATATATTTCTCATAAATCTTGAGACTGGGAAGTTCAAGATCAAGTGACCAACTAATTAGGTTCCCAGGGAAGGCTCTCCCTTCTTGGTGTGCAAATAACTGTCCTCACATGGCACAGCAAAAAGAAATGAGCTATTTAGTGTCGCATCCTACAAGGTCACTGCTTCTATCAGATTATGATCTCATTTAGCTTTAATCACTTGCTTACTCCGAATAGTCACATTTACTGAAAGTCTTGCATGTGAGCTTTCTACGAACACAATTCAGTCTCTAGCATGCTCACTGATTGATATATAAGATTTATAAACATTTACAGGTTTATTGCCTTGAGTATGTGGTGAAAAGGACTGCAACTTCTGCAGCTGTTATTTTTAATTTGCTGATAAAGACACCAACAGATATCATGCAATGGCAGATGCACTAACCCATGACAGTCATTTGAGCCTAATAAACAAATGAAAATGCACCTGCTTGACTTCTCAGAAAATGAAATTCAAACTGGAGGTCATTGTGTTAAGTGAAATAAGCCAGGCAAAGAAAGACAAATGTTGCATAATCTTACTCATACCTGGGATTTGAAAAAGTTGGTCTATAGGATCTGGGAGAATGGTGATTACTAGGCTCTGTGGAGGTTAGCATAAGAGAAAAGAATGGGGAAAGACTGATCAATAACTACTAAGTTATAGTTACATAAGAGAAATAAGTTCCTTTGTACTACTGCATGGCAGTATGATTATAGGTAACTAAAATATACTGTATACTTCAAAAAAATCTATGAAGGGGCTGCACTGGGGTATAGTGGGCTGTGGGGAGCAGCTCGGACTGGACTGAGTTACTGGAATTAAGACTTATTCTATGCATCTGCTCTCCCACAATATGGCGCTGGGAGAGAAGTAAACAGCTTCCGCACAGCTGCCTCCAGTTCAACCAATAAACTGTAGGACTTGCTCCTGATTGGAGGAGAGCAGCGTACTCGGCGTGTGGGCAGCCGAGTTGGGATTGGCGGAGGAGGACTATAAAGGAGGAGAGAGACGGCATGCACCAGGAACATCTAAGGGGAACATCTATCTGAAGGAACACCTGTGCAGCCCCCGAGAGAGCCGGCCGGCGGTGTGCCGCTCCCCTGCGGAAGTGGGGAATGTGGCCAGGGGGAACCGCCCTTCCACGGAGGTGGAAGGGTCGGTAGCCAACCCGGGAAGAACCAGCAGCAAACCCGGGGAGGGCCGAGCAGACAGAAGAACAACGCAGGGTCCTGTGTCGTTCCTCCACGAAGAGGGGGAGCGACAGTGGGTAAAGCCACAGCCTGCAGTGCTGGCATCCAATATGGGCACTGGTTCAAGACCTCACTGCTCTACTTCTGATCCAGTTCTCTGCTATGGCCTGGGAAAGTGGTAGAAGATGGCCCAAGTCCTTGGGCCCCTGCAATCGTATGGGAGACCCAGAGGAGGCTCCTGGCTCTTGGCTTTGGATTGGCGCAGCCAACTGTGGAGTGAACCAGCAGATGGAAGAGATCTCTCTCTCTCTCTCTCTCTCTCTCTCTCTCTGCCTCTCTGCCTCTCTGCCTCTCCTTCTCTCTGTGTGTAACTCTTTCAAATAAATAAATAAATCTTAAAAAAAAAAGCTACCAGAAAGAATTTTGAATGTTTTCACCACAAATAAATGATAGATGTTTAAGTATATACATATGTTCACCTTTATTTGATTATGCAATATATATGTATCAAGCTACTCTATAAAGATGTGTAATTTTTATGTGACAATTTAAAAAGAGAAAATGAAACTCAGGTCAGCTGCAACAGGAGATAATAAGAATGCACATGAGGATACTTCAAAAACCTTGTAGAAAATGGAATTAAAAGATGAGTTTAGGGGGCTGGCGCCATGGCTTACTTGGTTAATCCTCTGCGGCGCCCACATCCCATGTGGGCGCCAGGTTCTAGTCCCGGTTGCTCCTCTTCCAGTCCAGCTCTCTGCTGTGGCCCGGGAAGGCAGTGGAGGATGGCTCAAGTGCTTGGCCCCCTACACTCACGTGGGAGACCAGGAGGAAGCACCTGGCTCCTGGCTTCGGATTGGCACAACACCAGCTGTGGTGGCCATTTGGGGAGTGAACCAATAGAAGGAAGACCTTTCTCTCTGTCTCTCTCTCACTGTCTGTAACTCTACCTGTCAAATAAATAAATAAAATCTTTAAAAAAAAAAAAAAGGTGAGTTTACTTTGGTATAAAAAATTTTGAAATCCATACCATTCTTCCATGCCATGCATTTTCCATCAACATTTTGAAGGCCCTTCATAAAAGTTTTCTGTTGAGATAGCAAAACAGCAAGGACTTGATGATTCATAAAGAATAACAGTATGTTTTTTGCTCATGGTTCTAGAGGCTGGGAAATCTAAAAGCATCTCATCAGCATCTGCTTGGCTTCTGATGAGAGCCTCATGCCACTTCACCTCGTGGTGGGAAGCAGAAGGGTAAGAAGGCATGTTCAGAAGAGATGAAACACAACAGGTGGCTCAGTGTCCAGCTACTCCCTCTCAAAGCAACCTACCTGTTCCTGAGACAGCAAGAACTTCTGCAAGAAACACGTTAATCCCACTTGAAGGTCCCACTTCCCAACACTTTTACAGTGGGGATCAAATTTCAATATGAGTTTTGGCAGGAACAAACTGCATTCAAACCACAATAATAAATAGCATATCAGAAAAACAAACTTTGTTTTATTCAATAATGTTTTATAATTTCCCCTACAGATTTATTTTTTTATTTGAAAGGCAGAGTTACAGAGAGACAGGGAGAGACAGAGAGATGTTTTCCATCCTATGGTTCACTCTCCAAATGACCACAGCCACCAGGGCTGTGCCAGACTAAACCTGAGAGCAAAGAGCTCCCTCTGGGTGTCCCTCATGGGTGCAGAGGTCCAAGGACTTGGGCCATCTTTCACTGATTCCCAAGCACATTAGCAAGGACACGGATCAGAAGTAGAACAGCCGGTACTTGAACTGGCACCCATGTGGGATATGAGTGTCTCTGGCAGCAGTTTAACCCACTATTCTACAGTGCTGGCCCCTCCCCTGCAGATTTTTACCTTTGATGAAAGTAACTATTCTTTCCAATAAAAAGACTTACTTCACAGCCATATTTTCAACTTTGTCTAGTTAACCTCTAGACTTTCAATAACAAAATGGGCAGTAGATGAAGGAGGAGGAAATCCACTACATTTGACTCAATAGTTATGAGAGCAAGGATAACTCTCTTTGCAATTATAACATTTCCATGTCTAGCATCATGTCTGGTATATAGTTGGTATGCAGTATCTATTTATACACACATACACAGACATTTGTATGTACACATGAGGGGTCCTCAAAGATTTCATGGAAAATACATATCATAGGGGCCGGCACTGTGGCACAGCAGGTTAACGCCCTGGCCTGAAGCACCAGCATCCCATATGGGCACCAGTTCAAAACCCAGCTGCTCCACTTCCGATCCAGCTCTCTGCTATGGCCTGGGAAAGCAGTAGAAGATGGCCCAATTCCTTGGGCCCCTGCACCTGCATGGGAGACCTGGAAGAAGCTACTGGCTCCTGGCTTCGGACTGGCACAGCTCCGGCTGTTTTGGACAATTGGGGAGGAACCATCCAATGGAAGAGATCTCTCTGTGTGTGTGTGTGTGTGTTACTCTGACTTTCAAATAAATAAATAAATATTTAAAAAATACATATCATAAAAAACCTATGCATGGATTTCAAAATTTTCTTACCATAAAATAAACTCATACTAACTGTTACAACATGTCTACATGGGATATAGTTGAGGCACTAAGAAGAACAAGACATCAGCTTGAAAAGAGCCCATATCAGAACAACCTGAACTCTGATATAATTGAAGAAAGAAAAAACACCAAACTGATGGTGAAGCTTGGGTGATAGAATGGTGAAATAATTGATGCTTTTTTAAAGATTTATTTTATTTATTTGAAAGTCAGAGTTACAGGGGTGGGGGAGTGATAGAGACAGTGAGATGGTGGAGTAGAGAGGGAGAGAGAGAGAGAGAGAGAGAGAGAGAGAGAGAATCTTCCATCTGCTGGTTCACTCCCTTAGCTAGTTCACTCCCCAAAGGTCTGCAGTGGCCAGGGCTGGGCCAGAACAAAGCCAGGAGTCAGGAGTTTCCTTTGGGTTTCCTATGTGGATACAGGGGCCCAGCACTCGGGTCATCTTACACTGATTTCCCAGGTGCATTACCAGGGTACTGCATCAGAAGTGGAGCATCCAGGACTCAAACTGGTGCCCATATAGGATGCCTGCATTGCAGGCAGCAGCTTTACTTGCTGCACCACAACACTGGCCCAAATTGACGCCAGAATGACAGGGTGGCAACCACCTCTGTCTCCCTTAGCACCAACAACAAGGCCCTGGATATCACATTCACCAGGGAGACTGGCATTGAACTCTCTGTGAACCAAAGATACACAACCAAGGAAACCCTTATTCAGCTCAAAGCCACATTTCTATCCCTATTAACTGCAGCAGATTAGACCACTGTGCCACCTATAGACACAGCTGACATGGATAAAAATAAATCACTCATGGTCAGCGCTGCAGCTCAATAGGCTAATCCTCTACCTGTGGCGCCAACACTCTGGGTTCTAGTCCCGGTCAGGGCACCAGATTCTGTCCCGGTTGCTCGTCTTCCAGTCCAGCTCTCTGCTGTGGCCCAGGAGTGCAGTGGAGGATGGCCCAAGTGCTTGGGCCCTGCACCCGCATGGGAGACCAGGAGAAGCACCGGGCTCCTGGCTTCGGATCAGCATCAGCCATTGGAGGGTGAACCAACAGCAAAGGAAGACCTTTCTCTCTGTCTCTCTCTCTCTCTCTCACTGTCCACTCTGACTGTCAAATAATAAATAAATAAATAAATCAGAGACTATACTCCTGGGCTCACCTAGAACCAAAGCCAAAGCAGCAAGCCAAGTGATATCCTGCATTTCAGCTAAACCAGAAACTCTTTTCCAATAAAACCTACTCCATAAAGAAGGAATGGATACATTAAATGGCAAAAGTCAACATAGGCACACAGGAAACATGAAGAAGCAAGGTAGCATGACACCTCCAAAAGAACACAATACTCCTCCAGAATTAGATCCTCAACTGAGGGAAATCTATGAAATCATCAAATATAGAATTCAAAATAATGGTTGTAAGGAAACTCAATGGGATGCAAAAGGTTAGAGACAGACAGATTAAAGAAATGAGGAAATCAGTGACATGAATGAAAATATTACTTAGGAGACAGAACACATTAAGAAGTACAAAATAAAAATTTTGGAGATGAAATCTTTAATCAGTGAAATAAAGAATAAGACTGAGAGCTCTACAGCAGAATAGACCAAGTGGAGGAAAGAATTTCTGACCTTGGGGACAAGAATTTTGAAATAACCCAATCAGACAAAGATAAAGAAAATAATTTAAAAGAATGAACAAAGTATACATGAAATATAGGATACCATTAAATGACCAAATATTCACATTATAGGTATTCCTGAAGGAGAAGAAAAGGAAAAAGGAATTGAGAACCTGATAAATGAAATAATAGTTGAAAATTCCCCAGGTCTTGAAAGAGACATAGACATTCAAATACAAGAAGCTCAAAGAACTCCCAAGTCAACTCAACCAAAAACAGTCTTTTCCAAGGCATATTGTCATCAAATTCTTAAAAGTTAAAGACAAGAAGAAAATCCTGAAGACAGTAAGAGAAATGCATCAAGTTACATAAAGGAAAACCAAGTAATTTAACCTCAGATTTCTCAGCAGAAACCTAAAGGCCAGAAGAGAGTGGGATGATATATTCAAAGTCTTAAAAGTAAAAAACTTAAAACCAAGAATATCATACTCAGTGAAAGAGATCAAGAAACTCCACAAAAACAAAACCAACAACCCACTTAAGAGATGGGCCAAGGACCTCAATAGACATTTTTCAAAAGAGGAAATCCAAATGGCCAACAGGCACATGAAAAAATGTTCAAGGTCATTAGCAATCAGGGAAATGCAAATCAAAACCACAATGAGGTTTCACCTCACCCCGGTTAGAATGGCTCACATGCAGAAATCTACCAACAACAGATGCTGGCGAGGATGTGGGGAAAAAGGGACACTAACCCACTGTTGGTGGGAATGCAAACTGGTCAAGCCACTATGGAAGTCAGTCTGGAGATTCCTCAGAAACCTGAAGATAACCCTACCGTTCGACCCAGCCATCCCACTCCTTGGAATTTACCCAAAGGAATTTAAATTGGCAAACAAAAAAGCGGTCTGCACCCTAATGTTTATTGCAGCCCAATTCACAATAGCTAAGACCTGGAACCAACCTAAATGCCCATCAACGGTAGACTGGATAAAGAAATTATGGGATATGTACTCTTTAGAATACTATACCGCAGTAAGAAACAATGAAATCCAGTCATTTGCAACAAAATGGAGGAATCTGGAACACATCATGCTGAGTGAAGTAAGCCAGTCCCAAAGGGACAAATACCATATGTTCTCCCTGATCGGTGACAACTGACTGAACACCAAAAAGGAAACCTGTTGAAGTGAAATGGACACTATGGGAAACGGTGACTTGATCAGCATAGCCCTGACTGTTAATGAACAACTTAATACATTATCCCTCTTAGTAGTTTTTTTGTCTGTTCTACTTAATATGACTGGTTTAATTCTGTAATTAATACACAGTTATTCTTAAGTGTTGAAAATTAACTGAAATGTGATCCCTGTTAAACATAAGAGTGGGAATAAGAGAGGGAAGAGATGTATAATTTGGGACATGCTCAAGCTGACTTGCCCCAATTGGTAGAGTTGGAAACATACCAGGGGATTCCAATTCAATCCCATCAAGGTGGCATGTACCAATGCCATCTCACTATTCCAAGTGATCAATTTCAGTTCACAATTGATCATAATGAAAGGACAAAGAGTCAAAGGGAGAACATAAACAAGTCTAGTACCTACTAACACTAACCGATAGAATAAATAAAGGGGAGAGTGATCCAACATGGGAAGTGAGATACTCAGCAGACTCATAGAATGGCAGATGTCCTAAATAGCACTCTGGCCTCAGAATCAGCCCTAAAGGCATTCGGATCTGGCTGAAAAGCCCATGAGAGTATTTCAGGCATGGAAAGCCAAGACACTCTGGCAAAAGATCTCTGTGAGTGAGATCCCAGTGGAAAGAACGGGTCATCAAAGAAGGAGGTACCTTTCTCTGAAGGGAGGAGAGAACCTCCACTTTGACTATGACCGTGTCTAAACAAGATAAGAGTCGGAGAACCCAGAGGGCTTCCATAGCCCTGGAAACTCATGACTGGAGCATAGGGAGATTACTGATGCCATAGACAGGAGTGTCAATTGGTAAAGTCAACAACAGGAGTCACTGTGCACTTACTCCTCATGTAGGATCTCTGTCCTTAATGTGCTGTACACTGAGGCTTAATGCTATAACGAGTACTCAAACAATATATTTCACTTTGTGTTTCTATGGGGGTGCAAACGATTGAAATCTTTACTTAATGCATACTAAACTGATCCTCTGTAAAAAAAAAAAAAAAAAAAAAAAAAGAAAGAAATTATCAATTCCCAACTTGACTCTCACTGGGATTAAACATGACAATAGGTCTGATCTGATTTCATCATCATTTAAAAAAATCATCTATTATTTTTCACTTTATGTTTCTGTGTGGGAGCAAACTGTTGAAATCCTTACTTAATGTATACTAAGCTGATCTTCTGTATATTAAGATAATCAAAAATGAATCTTGATGTGAATGGAAGGGGAGAGGGAGTGGGAAAGGGGAGGGTTGTGGGTGGGAGGGACGGTATGGGGGGGAAGCCATTGTAATCCATAAATCGTACTTTGGAAATTTATATTCATTAAATAAAAGTTAAAAAAAAATAAAATAAAAGTGAAGGAGAAGGCCGGCGCAGCGGCTCACTAGGCTAATCTTCCGCCTGAGGCACCGGCACGCCAGGTTCTAGTCCCTGTCGGGGCACCGGATTCTTTCCCGGTTGCCCCTCTTCCAGGCAAGCTCTCTGCTGTGGCCCGGGAGTGAAGTGGAGGATGGCCCAAGTGCTTGGGCCCTGCACCCGCATGGGAGACCAGGATAAGTACCTGGCTCCTGCCTTCGGATCAGCGCAGTGCGCCTGCCGCAGCACGCCTGCCGCAGCACGCTGGCCACAGCGGCCATTGGAGGGTGAACCAACAGCAAAGGAAGACCTTACTCTCTGTCTCTCTCTCTCACTGTCCACTCTTCCTGTCAAAAAAAAAAAAAAGTGAAGGAGAGGGCCACCACTGTGGTACAGCGGTTTAAAACCCTGGCCTGAAGCATCAGCATCCCATATGAGCACTGGTTCTAGTCCCGGCTGCTCCTCTTCCAATCCAGCTCTCTGCTATGGCCTGGGAAAGCAGTAGAAGATGGCCCAGTCCTTGGGTCCCTGCATCCACATGGGAGACCCGGAAGAAGCTCCTGGCTCCCGGCTTCAGATCGCCTCAGCTCCGGTCATTGCAGCCATCTGGGGAATGAACCATCAGATGGAAGACCTCTCTCTCTCTCTCTGTCTCTACCTCTCTCTGTAACTCTGTCTTTCAAATAAATAAAATAAATCTTTAAAAAAAAGTGAAACAGAAATTAAGTATTTTCCAAGGAAACAAAAGATGACAGAATTAACCACCACCAGACCAACCTTACAAGAAATTGTGAAGGGCATCCTGCATTAGAAGTAAACATCATGAAAACTCATGCTACCACCAAATTCACTAACTGAGCAGGTAGAATCATTATCCAATCAATAAAATTACTAATCATAGTTGTTATCTATCAACACTATCATTGAATGTAAGTGGATTATTCACTAATCAAAAGACTTTGGTTGGCTGAATGAATAAAAAAAAAAATTATGACCCCACTGTTTGCTCCCTATAAGAAACTCACTTCACAAAGATACACACTGACTGAAAGTGAAGGGTTGGAAAAAGATACACCAGGTTAATGGAAACCAAGAGCAAGCAGGCGTGGCTATCCTGATACCATATTTAAAAGACGTTAAGGCGTGGCTATCCTGATACCATATTTAAAAGACGTTAAGAAAAACTCTAAGAAGAAAGAAAGAATAGCATTACAGGGGCTGGCATTGTGATGTAGTGGGTGAGGCTGCACCTGCAGTGACAGCATCCCAAATGGACACCGGTTTGTATCCTGGCTGCTCCACCTCCAATTCAGCTCTCTGCTATGGCCTGGGAAGGCAGTGGAGGATGGCCCAAGTCCTTAGGCCCCTGGCCCTGTGTGTGAGATGCTGGATCATATGGCGAGTCTATTTCTAGCTTTTAAAGAAAGCCCTAGACTGTTTTCCACAATGGCTGCATTAATTTACATTCCCGCCAACAGTATATAATTATTTCCCTTTCTTCACATCCTCATCAGCACTAGTTACTCTCTGTGTTTTGTATTTTAAACATTCTGACAGGGGTGAGGTGATATCTCATTGTGGTTTTGAGTTGCATTTCCCTGATGGCCAGTGATGTTGAGCATTTTTTCATGTATTTGTTAGCCATTTGTATTTCTTCTTTTGAGAACTGTCTATTGAAGTCCTTTTCCATTTTTCATCTGGATTGGTTTTGTTGTTGTTGTTGTTGTTGTTGTGTTTTTTAAGTTGCTGATAAATTCAGGATACTAATACTTTGTTAGATACATTATTTGCAAATATTTTTTGCCTTGCTGTCGGATATTTCTTCATTCTACTGATTGTTTCTATTGCTGTGAAAATGCATCTGAGTTCGATATAGTCCCATTTGTTTAGTTTTGCTTTTGTTGCCTGTGCTTTAAGGATCTCATCCAAGAAGTCATCCCCTACACCAATGTTTTGGAGTGTTTCCCGTACATTTTCTTCCAGAAACTTCATAGTCTCAGGTCTTAAATTTAGGTCTTTGATCCATCTTTAGTCGAGTTTTGCATATAGTGAGAGGTATGGATTGAATTTTATTCTTAAACTTATGTACATCCAGTTTTGCTTGCAGCATTTGTTGAAGAGATTATCCTCACTCCACTGTCTGGTTTGAGCATAGGAATATCTTTTTCACTTTTTTGTGTGTCCTTAATTATTTCTTTCCTCAATGTTTGATAATTTTCACTTATTTGATTAAATTTATTACTAAATATTTGTTTTTTTGTGGCTATTGTGAATGGCATTCCTTGATTTCTCTGTGAGTTCATCAATAGCATACAAAAAAGCTATTTTTTGTATGTTTGTTTTGTAACCTGCAACTTTCCTGAATAGATTTATCAAATCCAACAGCTTTTTGGAAGAGTGTTTAGATTTTTCAGGTACAACATCATGTCATCTGTAAACATGGATAATTTGACTTCCTCTTTTCCAATTTGATGCCCCTTATTTCTTTCTCCTCCACTATTGCTCTTGATAAAACTTCCAGTACTATTTGGAATGAGTGGTAAAAGTGGACACCTTGTCTTGTTCCAGATCTGAGGGGAAATGTTTTCAGTTTTCCCCACTCAGTATGATATTGGCAGTTGGCTTGTGATAGACAGCCTTTATAATTTTGGGAATGTTCCTTCTACACCTAGTTTGTGGAAGGTTTTTATCAAGAAGACGTGTTGAATCTTATCAAATGCATTCTCTGCATCTATTGTTCTTCATTATATTGATGTGATTTCTGATGCTTATTGCTGGCAAATGTTGAACTACCTTTGCATCATTGGGATAAATCAACTAGATCATGATGTATGATCTCTTTGATGTGGTTTTTTTATTCAATTTCTGGTATGTAGTTGATTATCTTTGTTCTATGTTCATTAAGGATAGAGGTCTGTAGTTTTCTTTTAGTCCTGTGTCTTTGTTTGCTTTCGGTTTCAAAATAATGTGAACCTCATAAAAAGAGTTTGGCCAAATTCCCTCCTGGGAATTTACCCAAAGGAAATGAAATAAGCACATGAAAGAGTTATCTGTACCCCCATGTTCACTGCATCTCAATTCAGAACAGCTAAGATATGGAATCCACCCAGATGTCCATCAACTTATGACTGGATAAAGAAATTGTGATATAGATAGATACACAGATGTAGTATAGAATACTACTCAGCCATAAAAAATGTAATCCTGTCTTTTGCAACAAAATTGATGTAACTGGAAACCATTATACTCAGTGAAATGAGCCAGTCCTAAAGACAAGTACCATAAGTTTTCCCTGATCTGTCATAACTAATAGAGTAACTAAAATGTAATGTATAGGAGTGAAATTGACATTTTGAGATTTGATGATTATTTATATCCCTTGTCTCTATTGTTGAGGAACAATGTTTTTTATTCTTACTATTTGTTGAATTCTTTATTTAGTGCAGGGTTAATCTTATTATTATAAAGTAAACTGAAAATAAATCATTGTTGAAATAAAGAGAGGGAATAGGAGAAAGAGGAGGAAGGGTGGGAGCATGAGCGGGAGTGAGGGTAGGGTAGGAAGTATCACTGTGTCTTCAATTGATATATATGAAATACATGAAATTTGTTTACCTTAAATTTAAAAAAATGCCATACAGTCCCACTGCTCTAACTCCTACGAAGATGCCAGCAGTTTTACCCACCATAGCTTTGTATTTTCAGTGCAAATAGTATTACAAAAACAATTTTTCACCTCAGGAAAGGTAAAGGTCTTCATAGGGTCTTTAAAAAGTCTTTGGGATGCCCAAGGATCTGTGGACCACACATTGAGAACCACTGCCTCACCCTTCCCATATGTTGCAATTAGATTTCCATAAACTCATTTGTTTCTTCCTGTTCAATTGTTCTCCATGGTCCATAGCACAGAATTCAAACTTGTTAGCCAGCTGTTTAAAGGATGCAATCATACTCAGGCACCAATCTAGATTTCTAATATTGTCTCCCAGAATCCCTAGATGTTCCTCAATAAGCTGGTTTTATCTAATCCTTAAATTTCTACCTTCTTTTCACTGTAATACTGCAGCCACTCATTGCTTGTGTGAAACAACCCAGCTCTTCCTTGCTGCCCTAAAATCACAACCAGCTGAGGCTCACCTTTGTAATCAGTGCCCACAATGATCACTCCTAACCACAGGGACTGGTCCAGTACTTATTACTTAAATCATTTTTTTAAAACTTCCTGGACTGTCTTTTAGAAGATATCCATAGTATTTTTTTCTACAAGTCAGTTACTTTTACAAACAGATGCCATGTTTCCCCAATTCCCTAAGGGCTAGGACCCTGTGCTACAAATCTTTGTACCCACACAATGGGGGATACGTAGACACCCAAATAGTTTCTGATTAAACAGTTGTGTTTGCTTTTGCTACTCAGTCTGATAAAAGCCAACCCACACAGTCTTTAGGAAATAATCTGCTGGCTGGTGTTGTGGCATAGAACGGCAAAGCCACAGCCTACAACACCAGAATCCATATAGGCACTGGTTTGATTCCCAGCTGCTCCACTTCCAACCCAGCATCCTGCTAACGAGCTTTGGAAAGAAGCAGAAGATGGCCCAAGTGCTTGGGTCCCCGCACCAATGTGGGAGACCTGGAAGAAATTCCTGGCTCCTGGCTCCTTGAAATTCAGCCCGGCCCAGTCCTGGTCAGTGCAACCATTTAAGAGAGTCAACCAACAGATGGAAGATCACTCTCTTTATATCTCCCTCTCTCCCTATAACTCTTTCAAATAAATTAATAATTTTTAAAAAAGAAAGAAAGAAAGAATTTGCAGTGCAGACACTTGTCACAATAGTCAAGATGTTGTTTAGGACACCCACATCCCCAAGTGTCAGCTCTAGTTCCTGATTCAAACTTCCTACTAATGCAAACCCTGGGTGGCAACATGTGATAGCTCAAGTAGTTGGGTTCCTAGTGTACCTCGGGGAAACCCGGACTGACTTGAGTTCATGGCTTCCAGCTTCAGCCTGGCAAGCCCTGACTGTTGCAGACACTTGAGGATGGGAGCATTCTCTTTCTCCCTTCCTCTCTCCATTTCAAATAAATAATTGTTTTAAAAGAGAGAAATAATCTCCTATCTAATGACTGATGAATATTTTTTATGGAATATCAAATGGAAAGAAAAAATGTGCCATAAATTTCAGTCGCAATTATTTAGATTCCGTTGACATACTCCCTAGGATTGCACTGTTTGAGACAAGCATTTCTTAAGAACCATACATTTCGGCCAGCGCCGTGGCTCACTAGGCTAATCCTCCACCTTGTGGTGCCGGCACACCGGGTTCTAGTCCCAGTCGGGGCGCCGGATTCTGTCCCGGTTGCCCCTCTTCCAGGCCAGCTCTCTGCTGTGGCCCGGGAGTGCAGTGGAGGATGGCCCAAGTGCTTGGGCCCTGCACCCGCATGGGAGACCAGGAGAAGTACCTGGCTCCTGCCATCGGATCAGCGCAGTGCGCCTGCCGCAGCGCGCTGGCCGTGGCGGCCACTGGAGGGTGAACCAACGGCAAAGGAAGACCTTTCTCTCTGTCTTTCTCTCTCACTGTCCACTCTGCCTGTCAAAAAAAAAAAAAAAAAAAAAAAAAAAAAAAAAAAAAAAGGAACCATACATTTGACACACGGCATGCAAATGTTGATAAAACATGTGGTTAGCCATTTCTCTTGGTAACCCCCATTGTCCCAGTGCTGCGAGTACTGATTCTGGCCTGTGTGCTCTTAACTAGAGATCTTTTAGCTAAACAGATGTTAAAAGACTGCTGCTTCTATGCATATGCTGACAGCTTCAACTGTCTCTCTCTGAAGGATTATCACAGAAGAAATAAACAATAGGATACTTCAGCCATTGTAAGTAATACAAATGTTTTGTCTCTTCCTCTCTAGGCAACAGGACTGCATCTTATATTCAGCCATTACTATAGAGAGGCCTTGAACTGTACAATACTCTGAGGTTTTCATCAAGGCTATGAGACTGCACAATGGAAGTGGGTTTTTTTAATCATCAAAAAAAAATGTTGTATAAACCTAGTCTTTTTAAGGCAGCAATTATGGTAGAAAAACACTCTCCAGACTGATTTTTGTTTCTCAGAAGCTAGCACTAGAAAATCACCAGATAATAGTTTGCAATCTCCATGTCAAATCTATTGAGAGCTAGGAGTGGACAGGACTAAGTGTGTGGAAGAGTGAAGGGGATGTCATGGGGGCTTGGGGACAGCTATTATGGCAAATTAGGAAATAAGAAATTACATTTCTGAGTACAATTTGATTTTCCTCGTAAAGTATATCTGTATACATACTGTAACTTCTTTGGTATGCCTATCATGAAATAGGGGCTGAAGGTGTTAGCAACACTTTGCCTGTGTTTTAGTCTCATGTAGAAGGAAGCATCTTACATAAAATTAAATTCATTTCTTTTTTTTTTATCTTTTATTTAATGAATATAAATTTCCAAAGTACGACTCATGGGTTACAATGGCTTCCCCCCCCATACCGTCCCTCCCACCCACAACCCTCCCCTTTCCCACTCCCTCTCCCCTTCCATTCACATCAAGATTCATTTTCGATTATCTTAATATACAGAAGATCAGCTTAGTATACCTTAAGTAAGGATTTCAACAGTTTGCTCCCACACAGAAACATAAAGTGAAAAATAATAGATGATTTTTTTTAAATGATGATGAAATCAGATCAGACCTATTGTCATGTTTAATCCCAGTGAGAGTCAAGTTGGGAATTGATAATTTCTTTTTTTTTTTTTTTTTTTACAGAAGATCAGTTTAGTGTACATTAAGTAAAGATTTCAATCGTTTGCACCCCCATAGAAACACAAAATGAAATATATTGTTTGCGTACTCGTTATAGCATTAAGCCTCAGTGTACAGCACATTAAGGACAGAGATCCTACATGAGGAGTAAGTGCACAGTGACTCCTGTTGTTGACTTTACAAATTGACACTCCTGTTTATGGCATCAGTAATCTCCCTATGCACCAGTCATGAGTTTCCAAGCCTATGGAAGCCCCTTGAGTTCTCCGACTCTTATCTTGTTTAGACACGGTCATAGTCAAAGTGGAGGTTCTCTCCTCCCTTCAGAGAAAGGCACCTCCCTCTTTGAAGACCTGTTCTTTCCACTGGGATCTCACTCACAGAGATCTTTTTGCCAGAGTGTCTTGGCTTTCCATGCCTGAAATACTCTCATGGGCTTTTCAGCCAGATCCGAGTGCCTTTAGGGCTGATTCTGAGGCCAGAGTGCTATTTAGGACATCCGCCATTCTATGAGTCTGCTGAGTATCTCACTTCCCATGTTGGATCACTCTCCCCTTTATTTATTCTATCGGTTAGTGTTAGCAGATACTAGACTTGTTTATGTGCTCCCTTTGACTCTTAGTCCTTTCATTATGATCAATTGTGAACTGAAATTGATCACTTGGAATAGTGAGATGGCATTGGCACATGCCACCTTGATGGGATTGAATTGGAATCCCCTGGTATGTTTCCAACTCTACCAATTGGGGCAAGTCAGCCCGAGCATGCCCCAAAGTATACATCTCTTCCCTCTCTTATTCCCACTTTTATGTTTAACAGGGATCACATTTCAGTTAATTTTCAACACTTAAGAATAACTGTGTGATAATTACAGAATTAAACCAGTCATATTAAGTAGAACAGACAAAAAAAATACTATGAGGGATAATGTATTAAGTTGTCCATTAGCAGTCAGGGCTATGCTGATCAAGACACCATTTCTCATAGTGTCCATTTCACTTCAGGAGGTTTCCTTTTTGGTGTTCAGTCAGTTGTCACCGATCAGGGAGAACATATGCTATTTGTCCCTTTGGGACTGGCTTACTTCACTCAGCATGATGTGTTCCAGATTCCTCCATTTTGTTGCAAATGACTGGATTTCGTTGTTTCTTACTGCGGTATAGTATTCTAAAGAATACATATCCCATAATTTCTTTATCCAGTCTACCATTGATGGGCATTTAGGTTGGTTCCAGGTCTTAGCTATTGTGAATTGAGCTGCAATAAACATTAGGCTGCAGACCGCTTTTTTGTTTGCCAATTTAAATTCCTTTGGGTAAATTCCAAGGAGTGGGATGGCTGGGTCGAACGGTAGGGTTATCTTCAGGTTTCTGAGGAATCTCCAAACTGATTTCCATAGTGGCTTGACCAGTTTGCATTCCCACCAACAGTGGGTTAGTGTCCCTTTTTCCCCACATCCTCGCCAGCATCTGTTGTTGGTAGATTTCTGTATGTGAGCCATTCTAACCGGGGTGAGGTGAAACCTCATTGTGCTTTTGATTTGCATTTCCCTGATTGCTAGTGACCTTGAACATTTTTTCATGTGCCTGTTGGCCATTTGGATTTCCTCTTTTGAAAAATGTCTATTGAAGTCCTTGGCCCATCTCTTAAGTGGGTTGTTGGTTTTGTTTTTGTGGAGTTTCTTGATCTCTTTGTAGATTCTGGTTATTAACCCTTTATCTGTTGCATAGTTTGCAAATATTTTTTCCCATTCTGTCGGTTGTCTCTTCACTCTCCTGACTGTTTCTTTTGCAGTACAGAAACTTCTCAATTTGATGCAATCCCAATAGTTGATTTTGGCTTTGACTGTCTGTGCCTCCCGGGTCTTTTCCAGAAATTCTTTGCCTGTGCCAATATCTTGAAGGGTTTCTCCAACGTTCTCTAATAAAATAATGGTGTCAGGACGTAGATTTAGGTCTTTAATCCACGTTGAGTGGATTTTTGTGTAAGGTGTAAGGTAGGGGTCTTGCTTCATGCTTCCGCACGTGGAAATCCAGTTTTCCCAGCACCATTTATTGAATAGACTGTCCTTGCTCCAGGAATTGGTTTTAGATCCTTGATCAAATATAAGTTGGCTGTAGATGTTTGGATTGATTTCTGGTGTTTCAATTCTGTTCCATTGGTCTATCCATCTGTTTCTGTACCAGTACCATGCTGTTTTGATTACAACTGCCCTGTAGTATGTCTTGAAGTCTGGTATTGTGATGCCTCCGGCTTTGTTTTTGTTGTACAAGATTGCTTTAGCTATTCGAGGTCTCTTGTGCCTCCATATGAATTTCAGCATCATTTTTTCTAGATCTGAGAAGAATGTCTTTGGTATCTTGATTGGTATTGCATTGAATCTATAAATTGCTTTTGGGAGAATGGACATTTTGATGATGTTTATTCTTCCAATCCATGAGCATGGAAGATTTTTCCATTTTTTGGTATCCTCTTCTATTTCTTTCTTTAAGGTTTTGTAATTTTCATCGTAGAGATCTTTAACGTCCTTGGTTAAGTTTATTGCAAGGTATTTGATTGTTTTTGTAGCTATTGTGAATGGGATTGATCTTAGCAGTTCTTTCTCAGTCGTGGCATTGCTTGTGTATACAAAGGCTGTTGATTTTTGTGCATTGATTTTATATCCTGCCACTTTGCCAAACTCCTCTATGAGTTCCAATAGTCTCTTAGTAGAGTTCTTCGGATCCTCTAAGTACAGAATCATATCGTCTGCAAAGAGGGATAGTTTGACTTCTTCCTTCTTGATTTGTATTCCTTTGATTTCTTTTTCTTGTCTGATGGCTCTGGCTAAAACTTCCAGAACTATGTTAAATAGCAGTGGTGAGAGTGGGCATCCCTGCCTGGTGCCAGATTTCAGTGGAAATGCTTCCAACTTTTCCCCATTCAATAGGATGCTGGCTGTGGGTTTTTTATAAATTGCTTTGATTATATTGAGGAATGTTCCTTCTATACCCAATTTGCTTAGAGTTTTCTTCATGAAAGGGTGTTGAATTTTATCAAATGCTTTCTCTGCATCAATTGAGATAATCATATGGTTTTTCTTCTGCAGTCTGTTAATGTGGTGAATCACATTGATTGATTTGCGAATGTTGAACCATCCCTGCATACCAGGGATGAATCCCACTTGGTCTGGGTGGATGATTTTCCTGTTGTGTTGTTGTATTCTATTGGCCAGAATTTTATTGAGGATTTTTGCGTCTGTGTTCATCAGGGATATTGGTCTGTAATTTTCTTTCAGTGCTGCATCTTTCTCTGGCTTAGGGATTAAGGTGATGCTGGCTTCATAGAAAGAATTTGGGAGGATTCCCTCTTTTTCGATTGTTCTGAATAGTTTGAGAAGAAATGGGATTAGTTCTTCTTTAAATGTCTGGTAGAATTCAGCAGTGAATCCATCTGGTCCTGGGCTTTTCTTTGTTGGGAGGGCCTTTATTACTGTTTCAATTTCTGTTTCAGTTATGGGTCTATTTAGGTTTTCGATGTCTTCATGGTTCAATTTTGGTAGATTGCATGTGTTCAGGAATCTATCCATTTCTGATAGGTTTTCCTGTTTGCTGGCATACAGGTCCTTGTAGTAATTTCTGATGATTCTTTTTATTTCTGTGGTGTCTGTTGTTACATTTCCTTTTTCATCTCTGATTTTATTGATTTGGGTCTTTTCTCTTCTTTTTTAGTTAGTTGGGCCAATGGGGTGTCAATTTTGTTTATTTTTTCAAAAAACCAGCTTCTCGCTTGGCTGATTTTTTGTAATGTTTTTTTTTTGGATTCAATCCTGTTAATTTCTTCTCTGGTTTTAATTATTTCTCTTCTCCTACTAGATTTGGGTTTGGTTTGCTGCAGTTTTTCTAGGTCCTTGAGGTGCGCTGAAAGCTCATTTATTTGGTACCTTTCCAATTTGTTGATATAGGCACCTATTGCTATAAATTTGCCTCTCAATACTGCTTTTGCTGTATCCCATAAGTTTTGATATGTTGTGTTGTTGTCTTCATTTACTTCCAGAAAGTTTTTGATTTCTCTTTTGATTTCTTGAATGACCCAGTGTTCATTCAGGAGCATGTTGTTCAGTCTCCATGTGTTTGCATACTTTCTGGGGTTTCCTGAGTTGCTAATTTCCAGCTTCATCCCGCTGTGGTCTGAGAAGCTGCATGGTATGATTCTAATTCTTTTAAATTTGCTGGGACTTGCTTTATGGCCTAGTATGTGATCAATCCTAGAGAAGGTTCCATGCGCTGCTGAGAAGAATGTGAAGTCTGTAGATGTAGGGTTGAAAGTTCTGTAGATATCTGTTAGATCCATTTGGGCAATAGTGTCAATTAAATCTGCTGTTTCCTTGTTGATCTTCTGTCCGGATGATCTGTCTATTTCTGAGAGTGGAGTATTGAAGTCCCCCAGTACTATTGTATTGGAATCTAAATCTCCCTTTAAGTCCCTTAACATATCTTTTAAATAGACCGGTGCCCTGTAATTAGGTGCATATACATTTATAATAGTTACATCTTCCTGTTGAATTGAACCCTTAATCATTATATAGTGTCCCTCTTTGTCTCTCTTAAGTTTTTGTCTTAAAGTTTATTTTGTCTGATATTAATATGGCTACACCTGCTTTTTTTTGGTTTCTGTTGGCATGGAATATCTTTTTCCAACCTTTCACTTTCAGTCTGCATGCCTCTTTGTTAGAGAGATGTGTTTCTTGTAGGCAACAAATAGTTGGGTTGTGTTCTGTGAGCCAGTCAGCTAAACGGTGTCTTTTAACTGAAGAATTCAGACCATTAATGTTCAATGTGACTATTGATACGTAGTGACTTTGCCCTGCCATTTTCCCGGAAATATTTTCTAGTATATGCTTTGAGCTTCCCATGTTCTTTTACTGGTAGGTGTTCTTCCTTTCCCTTCTTTCATATTGATGGCCGTGTTTCTGTGTTTCTGAGTGTAGCACATCTTTAAGTATCTTTTGCAGGGCCGGACGAGTGGCCACAAAGTCTTTCAATTTCTGTTTGCTATGAAAGGTCTTTATTTCACCTTCATTCACAAATGAGAGCTTGGCAGGATATAATATTCTGGGCTGGCAATTTTTCTCTCTTAGCACCTGTGCTATGTCTCGCCATTCCCTCCTAGCTTGTAGGGTTTCTGATGAGAAGTCAGCTGTGAGTCTGATTGGAGATCCTCTGAGAGTAATCTGACGTTTCTCTCTTGCACATTTTAGGATCTTTTCTTTATGTTTCACTGTGGTAAGTTTAATTACCACGTGTCGTGGTGAGGATCTCTTTTGGTCATGTTTATTGGGGGTTCTATGAGCTTCCTGTACTAGGATATCTCTGTCCTTCTCCAAACCTGGAAAGTTCTCTGCTAGTATCTCACTAAAAAGGCCTTCCAATCCTTTGTCTCTCTCCATGCCTTCAGGAACTCCTAGAACTCGAATGTTGGTTTTTTTAATAGTATCCTGTAGATTCCCAACAATATTTTTTAGGTTTCTAATTTCCTCTTCTTTTCTTTGGTTTGACTGTATGTTTTCCTGTGCTCTATCTTCTAAGTCCGATATTCTCTCTTCTGCTTCACCCATTCTGTTTTTAAGGCTTTCTAATGTGTTTGTCATTTGATCTATTGAGCTCTTCATTTCATTTTGATTTCTCTTCACTATAACACTTTCCTGTTCTACTAGTTTCTGAGTTTCATTTTGACTCTTCCTTAAAATTTCATTTTCACGAGAGAGATTTTCAATCTTGTCCATTAAGGATTTCTGTAGTTCAAGGATTTGCTTTTGAAAACTTCTAAATGTTCTTATCATAAATTTTTTGAAATCCGTATCTTGCATTTCTTCTATCTCATCATCTTCATACTCTTGGCTTGGGGTGTTTTGCTTATTTGGAGGCATCATAGTGTCATCGTTGATCTTGCTCCCTCTATTTCTGTGTTTGTTACTCGGCATAGTTAATTCTTCTTGCGTCACTGTGCGTTTTTTTTTTTCTTTTTCTTTTTTTTTTTTTTTTTATACTGTGTCCATGTTAAGTGGACTGCCTGCTGTTGGAGGAGCCTTGGAGGCTTGAGATGGGTGCAGCCTGAGAGCTCTGCCTGGTTCTTCCTGGTTAAGGGTGTGCAAAGGTGACACCCTCAGGTTATGCGTGGTAAATCTCTCTCTTTTTATTTATTTATTTATTTTATTTATTCAGGGGGTAAGTAACACCGCAGGGCAAGGCTGTGCAGAATTGATAGTATTTCGCTTCCAGTCTTTGGCTCCTCTGGACTCCCACTGGGTTGCCTAGGCTACTGAATTGTAGTGACTCAGTTCTTTAGCTCTCCCCCATTGATATGTAAATCCAGAGAGGAGGCCTGCTCTTTGTCTCTTGGGAATTCTTCAAGCCTTGCAGCCTTGTAACCTTTGCAAGGTTAGGGGGAAGAGAAACCCCGAAGCTTTTTTTTTTCCTTCTTTCCGGTAGTGAGTTTGCTGCACTTTCCGGCCCCCCTCTAGATTCTGACCCCCATTTCCCCACCAATGTCTCGGGTTATTGAGCTCACCTCCCCTTCCAGCGCCGATGTGTGGACTCGGAGCCCTGAGCGTCCCAAGTCTCCCCGCTGTTGTCTGTGTGGCATGCACTCCCCTTGGAGCACTGGCGCGCAGACCCTGGGGCTTCTGCGGCTCGGTCCCGCGACTTGGCTTCCGTGCGGTGGGCGACCTTGTTCTCCCAGTAGGTCCTCCGATTCACGGCTGCTCCATCCAGAAGGGTTTCCCCTGCAATTTTTTTTTGGTTCTATTTTCTGCGGCTACCGTAACTCCCCTTTTATTAAACTAAATTTTCCCGGACTATCGGTGCGCGCCCTCACTATTCCGCCATCTTGGCTCCGCCCCCCTAAATTCATTTCTTAATGTCCAGATCAATTCTTTTTTTAAAGTTTCCATATTTTAGAAAGCTTTTATTTAATAAATATAAATTTCATAAGTACAGCTTTTGGAATACAGCAGTTCTTTCCCCTCATACCCGCCCTCCCACCCCCAATCTTGTCCCACCTCCTACTCCCTCTCCCACCCCATTCTTCATTAAGATTCACTTTTAATTATCTTTATATACAGAAGACCAGATCAATTCTTGAGGACAGATTTCACATTAAGTAAAAATACCCCAATTCGATATATTCTTATGTCTGGTTTTGAAGACACTAAAAAGGGGTCAGGCATTCGGTGCAGCAGTTAAGATGCTGCGTAAGACATCTACAGCCCATATCAGACGGGCTCAGTTTGAATCCTACCATGCTTCCAATTCCAACTCCCTGCTAATACACATCCTGGGAGGCAGTGGTGATGGCTCAGGTAGTTGGGTACCGGCCACCCATATGAGACACGCAGATTGAGTTACCAGCTCCTGGCTTCAGCTTGGCCCAGACCCATCTATTATGGGCATCTGAGGAGTGAACCAGTAAATACAAGAATACAAGATTGCTCTTCCTCTTCCTCTCTTCCTCTACTCCCTCCTTCCCTTCCCCCCTCTTTCTCACTGTGTTTGTGTCTTTCAAAAACTAAAATAAAAATTTAAGAATAATGTATACTAAAAAGAGTTAATATCATATAAACCTTGAGAATATTACATTAATTCCAATTAGAAGTACCTCTACTTATTAAAAATGAAGATTCCTAAACACGGATCTAATTCTAAAGAATCTGAGTTTCAGGCCGGTGCCGTGGCTCACTTGGCTAATCCTCCACCTGCGGCACCGGCACCCCGGGTTCTAGTCTGGTTGGGGCACCAGATTCCGTCCCGGTTGCTCCTCTTCCAGTCCAGCTCTCTGCTGTGGCCCAGGAGTACAGTGGAGGATGGCCCAAGTGCTTGGGCCCTGCACCCACATGGGAGACCGGGAGAAAGCACCTGGCTCCTAGCTTCGGATCAGCGCGGTACGGCAGCCATAGTGGCCATTTGTGGGGTGAACCAACGGAAGGAAGACCTTTCTCTCTGTCTCTCTCTCACTGTCTAACTCTGCTTGTCAAAAAATAATTAATTAATTAAAAAAAAAAGAATCTGAGTTTCCTACATGGAACCCAAAATCTGCTTTGACAAGTACCAAACGTATTTTACTTGTATTCTAAACTTTAAGAGTCACTGACAGAAGATGGTCCAACTACTTTGGCCCCTGAACCCACATGGGAGACCTGAAAGAAGCTCCTGCTCCTGGTTTAGGATTGGCCAAGCTCTGGCCACTACAGCCATTTGGGGAGCGAACCAGTGGATGGAAGATCTCTCAGCCTCCGTCTCTCCCTCTCTCTCTCTCTCTGCAACTCTGCCTTCCAAAAAATAAATAAATCATTTTTTAAAAAAAGAATCACTGTCATGGACCTTCTAGGCATTTGCTGACTCCATGGAGATCTATGGAGCCTTCCTATATTGACCATATGGCCATAAAGGACATGCTTTAATTCCAAATGCAACTTTGATATCACTAAAAATACAATAATGTGAAATCACCATTAGTTAGAGCTTCCCCTTGAGAAAACAACTGATCATTACTCTGCTTCCAACAATCCTCTCAAGTGAAGTCTTGGCAAATGTTGGACAGTAAACCAGTCTAGAGTATAGAACATAAGCTTTTACCGCAACCGCTGAGTAGGTTCACTGCTACATCCTCCATGCCTAGAAGACTGGGCACATAATAAACACTCAGAAACTATTTGTTCATTGATTCTTTAGCAAAAAAAAAAAAAAAGAAGCAAGCTTTTAATGTTGTTAAATGCATATTTCAGTAATTTCATTTTAGAAAATTATTTTGCCTTTTAGGAAATTCTGCCACCTTCATTGTAGACAATGTAGAAAACAACCCCCTAAAATTACAAATTCTTTTTTAATTTCAGAACATAAAATAGTAAAATGTAGGTTAAATTCATGATTGAATGGACACCTAACAGTTACTAATAATCATTCATAATTACCATTTTAAGATCATAAGCAAGGGGCTGGCGCTGTGGTACAGGGGGTAAAGCCACCACCTGCAGTGCCACTATCCCATATGGGTGCCAGTTCGAGTCCCAGCTGCTCCAATTCTGATCAAGTTCTCTGCTATGGCCTGGGAAAGCTGTGGAAGATGGCCCAAGACCTTGAACCCCTGCGCCCATGTGGGAGACCTGGAAGAAGTTCCTGGCTCCTAGGCTTCGGATTGGCTCAGCTCCAGCCGTTGTGGCCATCTGGAGAGTAAACCAGCAGATGGAAGACCTCTCTCTTACTCTGCCTCTGCCTCTCTGTAACTCTGCCTTTCAAATAAATAAATAAATCTTTTTAAAAATCATAAGCAAAATAAAGATTTTTTCTTTAACATAATATGAAAAGTGCTAACAGGTATACATTACATTCTCACATAACCTTGCTTTATTCTAATATTTTATGTCCAAATTACAAGAGCTCTCAGAGGTAAATAATAAAACATATAGCATTTGAATTATTGAGGTCTTTTCTCATAGCTTCTCTTTTTAAAAAAAAAAAAAGCTTTGATTTAATTAATACAAGTTTCATAGGAAAAGCTTTAGGAATATAGCCATTCTGCACCCCCATACCCACCCTCCCACCCTCACTCATGTCCCACCTCCTTCTCCCTCTCCCATCCCATTCTTCATTAAGATTCATTTTTAATTATCTTTATATATAGAAGATCAACTTTATACTAAGTAAAGATTTCAACAATTTGCATCCACACAGACACATAAAGTACTGTTTGAAGACAAGTTTTACCGCTAATTCTCATAGCATAATTCATTAAGAACAAAGGTCCTACATGGGGAGTAAGTGTACAGTGACTCCTGTTGTTGATTTTAACAGTTGACATTTATGATGTAAGTGATCACCCAAAGCTCTTGTCATGAGCCACTGAGGCTATGGAAGCCTTTTGAGTCCACAAACTCTGTCAGTATTTAGACAGGGAAATAAGCAAAGTGTAAATTCTCTCCTCCCTTCAGAGAAAAGAAAATCCTTCTTTGATGGCCCTTGCTTTCCACTGGGGTCTCACTCACTGAGATCCTTCATGCAGATGATTTTTTGCCACAGTGTCTTGGCTTCCCATACAGCTTCTCTTTTACACCACCACAAAATAATGCTATATTAAGCACCTAGAACTTATGACTAAATACCTTTCAGAAAAATGATGTCAGTTTATACCTATTTGATTGTCACTTCGTTGAAACACATTTTCTTTTCCTGTGATATTAAAACCTCTCACAGCAATGAAATTAAAGCAATACATAAGCTTATGAGATCATTTTACTTTTGACACTATAAACTTTCAAGCAACTTCTAAAAAGTACTACCATCATGTAATAATGGTCATGTGACATGTTTTCTATATCTTAATATCACAAGTGAAATACTATGCGTATCATACTAAAAAGACTGTTCACATGAGCTACTCCTATGCTCTCAAGTGTAAAGCTGGATGATCATAACTTCCATAAATGTAACTACCACTGACAATCCTAAAATGCACTAGTAAGTTCAATACTCATATGGCCTAACTCACAGCTACACAAACAGCTGCATGTGACTCACAGACTCACATATGACAGCAATGAAGAACAAAATAATCATTACTAAGTAGAAAGAAAACATCAGCTGCTCACAAAACCAAGTGATGCAGGGCAACCAGCAAAAGTCCATGAAAATGTTTAACAACAGGAGAGCTCCCATCATTGTAACTGTGGACTTTATCACTCACTATTATTATGTGAGATTACAAATTAGAAATTAGCCCTTAAGTACAATGTAAATAATTGACATAATTCTTTAAGACATAGGCCTAATTGCGAACAATTGTTAAGTGATATTCAATATGCTGACTACCATAGAACTGACATATGATTTTTTTTTTATTTTTTTGACAGGCAGAGTGGACAGTGAGACAGAGAGAGACAGAGAGAAAGGTCTTCCTTTCCCATTGGTTCACCCTCCAATGGCCGCCACAGCCAGCGCGCTGCGGCTGGCGTACCGCGCTGATCCGAAGGCAGGAGCCAGGTACTTATCCTGGTCTCCCATGGGGTGCAGGGCCCAAGCACTTGGGCCATCCTCCACTGCACTCCCGGGCCACAGCAGAGAGCTGGCCTGGAAGAGGGGCAACCAGGACAGAATCTGGCGCCCCGACCGGAACTAGAACCTGGTGTGCCGGCACCGCAAGGCAGAGGATTAGCCTAGTGAGCCGCGGCGCTGGCGACATATGAATTTTGATCAACAACATAAAGAGTTCTGAGATTTAATGAAATAAGTATGAAAACCACTGTTTCAGTTCTACCACACAGCATAACCATCTACAACAAACACATGAAAAAGAAGAATCCTAAACTAGGTTTGCAACTGAGTATTTTTCACACATATGGAAATCATCCAAAACTTTTGGACACATGCATTTTCACCCAGAGATTTCTATCCCAATAACACTTTATTGAAAAGTATAAAGGTATTAAAAATTAAAAACAATTCACATTTATTTAAGGATTTTGTAAAGTGTTATTATTGAACTTTTATGCTGGTCTTTTTAAATCACTTTTGCATACATTATTTAATTTATCCTTCAAATACCCCCCATAAAAGCTGGATTGGATATATATTATTATTTCTATTTCTTGGGAAAAAAATACTATGAAGAACAAATTGTGAAAAACTTTGTGTGGGTTTAAATCCGGTCTGCATCAGAATAACAGATCCGATTCAGGCTAAGAATCCAAATCATCTGACATCCAGACCTCCTACCCAGGTTTCTATAATGAAAGATATTTGGAAGGTTCATAAAATTATGTGTTTATGTAAGGACATAAATAATAATTGAGAAACAAATAAATGAAGATTCAATTAAGAGTTCATTAACATACAAAAGCAGTTCTTGGAAGCTTCTAGTAAGTAGCATTTAAAGGGGGAAAGCAAGATACCTAAGTCAACTATTTACCATGCAGGTTGCTAGGTACTTATGGTGTTTTTCCTAAATTTGTTATCTTATTAGTCCTGAAAGTTAAGTGTTTTTATATCATTTTATATAAGTACAATATTTTGTTTATATATGCATGGAACATTAACTACTCTTATAATGACTTATTTACTCCCATTCTGTCATGTTACTAGACTTTGATCTGTCTGAAGGCAGCAAACTCCCTGATTCATTTTGGTATCTCCATTGCTTAGCAAAGTTCCTGGAGCAAAGGTAGATTTTCAATGTGTACTTGTGTAATGAAGTGCCAACAGTTAAAGTGGAAAACCTTGTGACCAAATGGTTGTTTGAAAGCAAATTTGCTTCCAAAATATTTCTGAGTAGAGAATGAGTGAATAGTTCAAAATAGTGTAATATAGTCACACTACTGTGTAGTCGAGAAGATGTTGAATGTTCTCACCACAAAGAAATGATAAATGCCATGAGGTGATGGATATGTTAAACAGTCTGCATGGATCATTACATAATGCAAACACGTACTGAAACATCACACGGTATCCCATAAACAGGTACAATTATTTTGTCAATTAAAAACAAAAAGAACCAGTATATTCTCATTATTTGTGAAACATTCTTTCTGCAATCTTATTTTGTCCATCTATTTACTCTATCAATGATTAAAGAGCTGGTTAGAAGAATTTCTTGCAGCCTGAACTATGACAAATTGCTCATCAGTATCATACAAATTAATGCTACATGGCTAGTTTGAAGAATTGGAACACCCAAAAATACATTCATAGCTATTTGTTTTTAATAATCAGAAAATTAGATCTTACTACTTGATTTAATGTTTTATTCTGTTATCATGGAACTATATTCAATCTTGCCCAAAAAATAAATTTTTATTAAAAAGTTTGAAAAGTAGATGTTAAACTTCCAAATACCAAAGACTATCTTTTGCAAAGTTTTAACAAAACTCACCAAGTAAAACCTCTACTAAGGAAGAGGTAAATAAGCATCACTGTCCTCTTTTCCCCATTCATCTCAGCTGGCCTTAGGGAAACACATGCCTCCCTGAAAATTACACATTCTCAGAAACTACAAAGCAATGACAAGATAAAAAGATGAAAAAGTTTCCCTCCTCTACTGAAATCAAACGACAGTTGATTTCCTATACTTCCATGATTCTGTCCAGCTAGGACTGTTGATCTATTAATTTCAATAGTAACAACATTAATAGTATGAGATGAGATTCTTTACAGCGCTTTGTTTCAAAAGGAGTTCTGCTCACCCACTTGCGGCTAATGATCCCCTGACCACCCTAAAATAACTACAATTGATGAACCAACTATCATGTACCACAGAGGGCTTGAGAAGCCTTCACTGTAACTCTTACGAAAGTTCATCCAAACATGAAGAAAAGAGTAACCACCACCACAATGAAGCCCACAGGAAAGGAAGCCAACTAGTCAGCAAAATACTTACCGATGCCTGAATGTGTGTAGTTGAAAGCTGTAGCCACCAGCCCTGGCAGAAGGGCTTCTTTGAGGGCAGAGTGAAGGGTCAACATTTTTTACATTAACTCCCAAAACACAAGAGAGAGGACAAAGAGAAAAGGCAACCTCCTGGGGTTAATTACGGTAGCATTATCATTCAGTCTCCAGTTTATAGAATTATGAACTCACCTGCTGATTCCCCTTCCCTCCTTCTCCTTTCCTGGAACAGGAAAAGCAGCCAATCAGAAGCACAGGCAGGTGCCACCCACCTTGCTGCTAATTCACTGTAGGTTAGCCAGAGAAAGCTAATAGGAGATAACTGCCGCCCTCCCCCTGCCTTTGCAGACAGGGTTAATACTGATAATTATTTGGTCACTGGCTAGTCCAGCCACAGTAATTACCACCGCCTCCTTCCCTCTCACATTTGCATTTGAATTGCCTTCATCCTAACACTGAAATGGCTCAAAGCTTTGTTTTGCCTGACCTTGTGTAGCTAACATGTACTTCTTCATAATCAGTCGCATCTACCATCTGTGTCTTCCTTGAAGGGTGCCTGGGTAATGTTCACATCTCCTAACAGATGTTCTAAAATGATCAAGCTTTTTTTTTCTTTTATAAGCATGAATGCTTAACACATATAAATGCATGCATACACAGACACATGCAATCTGATTATATGTGCCTTTTTTGGATAATTACAAGCTGTTTGGTTATCATTTGGCTTTAAATGTTTTTATAAAGAGCAAATTCTCATTTTAACTAATGAAGGGAATTCTAGTTCCATCTGTAAAGGAAGTTCTTAAATTGCAACATATTTACACGGTAAGGCTCCAGAGCCATGAATGTCAAACTCTAGGCTTCACTAACAAATGTGTTTTGCCAAGTACTCTCATAATATTTGAGACACTAAATTAGGCACTTCCTGCAGCCAGGAAAATGGCAGTCCTTTCCCTTATTGGGTTTATATTCTTACAGATTCCACCATCTGCTATTTATTTCTCTTATTTTGAGCATGGTGTCATAGAGACACAACAAGTTTAAATGAATTTGTAAGATTCCATGGTTAACATAACATTCCTTTCAGTGAACTGGGAAATTTTTAGAAGAAGTAAAATTTTTTTCTTGATTTACTTTCATCCAAAGACATTCTCTCACTTACATGGGTGATTAGCACCATACAGTCTTGGGGCTAGGGTTGTGCAGTGGGTAAAGGCACTGCCGGCAACACCAGCATCTCATTTGGGTGCCGGTTCATGTCCCAGTTGCTCCACTTTCATTTCAGCTCCCTGCTAATGGCCTGGGAAAATCAGGAGAAAATAGCCTAAGTGTTTAGGCCTCTGCCACCCACATGGGAGACACAGATGGAGTTCCTGGCTCCTGGCTTCAGCCTGACTCAGTCCTGGCTGTTGTGGTCACTTGGGCAATGGACTGGTAGATGGAAAAATCCATCTCTCTCTCTCTCTCTCTCTCTCTCTCTCTTCCTCTAACTCTTTTAAATAAATAAATAAATAAATAAATCTTAAAAGAAAACACACACTCTGAAAAGAGTTCAAATCTTACTTAGCTCTACTACTGACAGTTGTGGATTGTAAACACCCAACTTGAGTCTCAATTTTCTTATCCATAAAGTGAAAATAACAACCACACTTATAACCCACAGTTGTGTTTAAGGGTTACATAAGTGAATGCATATAAAGATCCAGGTCCATGGTTAATACCATATTGGCACTAACCATGATCCATGAACAGGAAGCCACCCAACAGGTGTAGGTTGTAGATGTAATGTTCAAGTGTGCATAGTCACCACTTCTATATATTCATAAATATCCCCAATTTCAATTATAAGCTTAATTTAAATGTTAATACAGCCACATTTGTTGCGTTCCCATTGTGTGTCTTCACCTGCTCCAATATTGTTCATTGCCTATCTAAATATCTAATCTCTGCTTCTTCCTTGCCAAAACAACCCTTTATTATCGTGGAACTAGTAATATGCCTAACTAAAGGAAGAAAACACATTTCCCAGCCTCCTATTCAGATGTGGCATTCACACATACACATACACACACACACACACACACACTCACACTAGCCCATGAGAAAGAAATGAATGTTTCTGGCTGAGACTTCTGAGAAATCTCCTTGAAAGGAGACAAATTCTAGATACAACAGGTGCAGCCCCTGGAATCCACAAGCAACTATGGCAAAAGGCACACTCCCAGGCTATCTGAAAGGAAAGCTGGGAAGAGTCTGGCTACATAGCAGTCCTTCCATATAGCCCTGGGCTATCTCTCTTCTAACTGACTTCTCACTAGGAAGTAAAATATAAACCTTACCCCATTACAACAATTCTTATTTAGAAACTATTCGTGCAATCATTAACCAATATAAATGATTAACATTGTCCCCATTGACAAATAATGCCAAGGAACATTGTGATGACACAGCTTGGAGATGACAGAACTAAATATGGAACCTAAGTAGTCCAGGTCCAGAACTTACTTATATTAATTATATGTTACACACCTCTTAATAGAGTACAAATAGGATTATATTAGCAAAACAAAAATTTTTCTTCCACCTATATATACTCTTTCTTTGATGTGCCATTCATTCCTTTGGACAATGAATACTATTGAGTGTGCTAACGCCAAGTACACTGTGGTAGACATTGCAGATACTATCCTTACAAGCCAGGCAAGATCCTTGCCCCTAAAGAGCCTATATCTGTGAAGGAATACAGATAAGAACATAGACAACTGTAATATTAAGTGCAGTCATGTGAGTGATAGAAGTTTCCATGGGAAGAAAAGGAGGGGGCCTAGTCCAGCCAGTGTTCTCTCCATCCTCAAAAGTATTGTTATTGATTTTCCAGAGGTGCAGGAAGAATTCAGTACAAGCAAACCGCTATATTTGAACAGTCTCTCATAGATGACTTTCTCTTCAAGGAGAGAGGCACAGCCAAGGCAACCTCCCTTGCACCATCTTGACTTGCCATGGAATTCTCCAGGCTTCTTCTGCCTTCCTGATGCATTCACTCTTTTTTTGTTTGTTTGTTTTTAACTTTTATTTAATGAATATAAATTTCCAAAGTGCAGCTTATGGATTACAATGGCTCCCCACTCCCCATAACTTCCCTCCCACCAGCAACCCTCCCCTTTCCCGCTCCCTCTCCCCTTCCATTCACATCAAGAATCATTTTTGGGCCGGCGCCGTGACTCAATAGGCTAATCCTCCACCTAGCAGCACCGGCACACCGGGTTCTAGTCCCGGTCGGGGCACCGGATTCTGTCCCAGTTGCCCCCCTTCCAGGCCAGCTCTCTGCTATGGCCCGGGAGTGCAGTGGAAGATGGCCCAAGTGCTTAGGCCCTGCATCCCATGGGAGACCAGGATAAGCACCTGGTTCCTGCCTTCGGATCAGCCGCAGCGCGCCAGCCGCAGCGGCCATTGGAGGGTGAACCAACGGCAAAAGAAAGACCTTTACCTCTGTCTCTCTCTCTCACTGTCCACTCTGCCTGTCAAAAAAAAAAAAAAAAAGAAAGAATCATTTTCAATTCTCTTTATATACAGAAGATCAGTTTAGCATATATTAAGTAAAGATTTCAACAGTTTGCACCCACATAGAAACACAAAGTGAACAATACTGTTTGAGTACTAGTTATAGCATTAAATCACAATGTACAGCACATTAAGGACAGAGATCCTACATGAGGAGTAAGTGCACAGTGACACTCTTGTTTATGATGTCAGTAATCACCCTAGGCTCTTGTCATGAGTTGGCCAAGGCTATGGAAGCCTTTTGAGTTCACTGACTCTGATCTTTTTTAGACAAGGTCATAGTCAAAGTGGAAGTTCTCTCCTCCCTTCAGAGAAAGGTACCTCCTTCTTTGATGACCTGTTCTTTCCACTGGGATCTCACTCGCGGAGATCTTTCATTCAGGTCATTTTTTTTTTCTTTCCCCTAACTGTAATTGGTCTTAGCTCTTATGTACTGAGGTGGAAAATATTTCACAACACTCCCACACCTGGTGATAAAAGGAAACTCTGCTACAGGTAAATTGTGTCATGTGTGTCTACAAGCGATGTGACTTCTAACTCTCAGAAATCATCTTTTCAATTTGTCTTGTAATAAGGCTCACCACTCTGGCCTTTGTTTACTTCTTTCACTTCTGGATACAGCAATTGGAATGGTACCAGGTTGTTCCTTTTAAATCCTCTGCATTGCAGTACTATTGTCTTTTTATTTATTGAACTAAACTTTATTTAGTAGAGTCATTAAGAATGACTATAATGTAAATTTTAAAATGTTATCTCTTGGGGCTGGCGCTATGGTGCAGTGGGTTAAAGCCCTGGCCTGAAGTACCGGCATCCTATACGGGCACCGTTTCTAGTCCCGGCTGCTCCACTTCCAATCCAGCTCTCTGCTATGGCCTGGGAAAGCAGTAGAAGATGGCCCAAGTCCTTGGGCCCCTGCACCCACATGGGAGACCCGGAAGAAGCTCCTGGCTCCTGGCTTCAGATCGCCTCAGCTCCAGCCGTTGCGGCCATCTGGGGAGTAAACCATCGGATGGAACACCTCTCTCTCTCTCTCTCTCTCTCTCTCTCTACCTCTCTCTGTAACTCTGTCTTTCAAATAAATAAAATAAATCTTAAAAATAAATGTTATCTCAAAAATTTTGGAAAAAAGATCAAGAAAACAAATTTTTAAATGAATCCTCCACATCAGATCCAAGTAAAATTATTTGTTTTTCTGGATCACAAAGCTTGAGATTTTCTTCTGACCCCACTTCCATCTTCATCTATAATTCACACAGCTAATATGCAAAGACCTCCCTTTGTTATCCAGTGCATCAGGAAATCAAGTAAAATGATAAACTAGCCTGTCTTGTTCTCACCCTTGATGTCCTTCTCTCTCAATAGAGAAACAGATCTCATAAGATTCTAAAAAGGAAAGGAGATTGTTAAAATCTCTACTGTATTTTGACCTTATTTTGCCTGGGTAATTATTCACTTGCTACTTGTTGTCTGAGGCTATTTCTTGATTTGAAACACTAAGCTGCTCAGGAATATAAGCCCTGCTCTGGTGGTTTCTTATCAATACTAAGACCCAAGACGGAATAATCTGACAAACCTAACAGCAAAGACAGTATTCACGTAACAGACACAGCATAAATAATGATGAAAAAAGCAACTATACATCTTCATTTTACTTGTCCTTAGTGGCTTCGAGAATGAAACAGACTATGTGCATTAATAATGACCCCTTCTGTCTTCCTGCTTTTTGCATCAATGGAGTTCTATGCATATTTCATTTCTATTTTTTAATTTTTTGTTTATTTATTTATTTACTTAAAATGCAGAGAGAAAGAGACTGAGAGACAGAGATCTTCCATCCACTGGTTTACTCCCCAGATGACCACAACAGCAAGCATTAACCCAGGACAAAGCAAGGAGCCCAGATCTCCACCCAGGTTTTCCACATGAGTAGCAGGGACCCAAGCACTTGGGCCATCATCTGTTGCCTCCCAGGATTCACATTAGCAGAACTCTGGATTGCAAGTGAAGTAGACAAAACTTAAGTCAGGCATTGGAATATAGGACACAGGCATCCACAGCAGTGACTTAACTGCAGCCCAAACTTCCACTCCTATCTCTCTTCCTAACATCCCAATTATTGCAGTTGTCATCATAATTAGGTGATTTGAAGGGCAACAGTCTAGTGAGACAAGGATTTTGATCTCTCGTTCTGAACAGTAACTTCTGATATGACATTGTAGGAGTTATCCAAGCTCCACATTCTCATCTTCAAAATGGCAATGACAATAAGCTACTTCAGAGGTTTATATGAAAACAAATAGATATTTTAAATTATGACAAACACTTTCCATAAACAAAGAGCTTTGAAGCTGCATCGTCATTCTCAGACTTGCAGTGCATTTCCAATTACAGGGTGAGTAAGTCACTGATTAATCACGACAAGAACAGCAGTCCCTTCCCAGGAAGTACAGCCACAGGGCAGAAGCACGTCAGGATGAAATATGCACTGAAATATCACGCTCACAACTTCATCAAAAGATGCTTTTGGATCTCTTCATCTTCACAAAAACCACCTGGGCTCTTTGTGTCTTCAGAGAAAACTGAACCTGGGGAATCTTGATCGAACAGAGTCAAGGTTGAGAACATTGATTCCATTGTTTATTCTTGCATGTTGGGGAAGAATCAGTAATGAGCATGAAATGTCTTCTGCAGTCTGCACATCTGTGCTCAGTGTTTGATGATACCAAGGGTTAATCTGTTGTACAGAAAATCAGATTCAGGTGACAAAAATGTGTTCATCACAAGCCTCCAGGCTCCTAACCCTTTTCACCCTCATTTTTGCCTCCTTCTAACATGCCTGGCTCATTCTTGAGTCTGCAGTCTTTTTCCGCTCCACAGCACTGGACCCTCTCCCTTTTCCCATTATTTCAGAAGAAATGTCCACTTCCAAAGGTTTTATTTGTGCTGGACCTTTACATTTATTAGCAACAAAATGTGGTAGCAGCCATTAAACTAACCCTGCTGCTACGTTCTCCTGCACTTTTCTATGGTTTCTACCTGCATTTTTCCTCCTTCTCCTGGCACTGACTACTTCTGCTAGCTTCATTCACCTCTCTTGACCTACAACCCTTCAGATTTGCAGCTGGAAGCTATGGGTGGGATGAAACACTTAGCATGGACAAGTGCCAAGTCTCTGTCTCCTTGTTTCCAGGTTTGCATCCTCTTCCTTTCACGCTCTTCTCCACTAAGCTGCCAGGAGGCTTTTGAAAACGTGGATCAGGCCCGGCGCAGTGGCTCACCAGGCTAATCCTCCGCCTGCGGCACCGGCACTCCAGGTTCTAGTCCTGGTTGGGGTGGCGGATTCTGTCCTGGTTGCTCCTCTTCCAGTCCAGCTCTCTGCTGTGGCCTGGGAGCGCAGTGGAGGATGGCCCAGGTCCTTGGGCCCTGCACCCGCATGGGAGACCAGGAGAAAGCACCTGGCTCCTGGCTTCAGATCAGCGCATCAGCACGCTGGCCTCAACACGCCAGCTGTAGCGGCCACTTGGGGAGTGAACCAACAGAAAAAGGAAGACCTTTCTCTCTGTCTCTCTCTCTCACTGTCTAACTCTGCCCGTCAAAAAAAGAAAACGTGGATCAGATCATTTCGTTCCTGTGCCTAAAACCCCACCATGGCTTCCCACAACTCAGCACAGAATCCAATATCTATTGCTTGATCCATAAAGGCTAGCATCATCTGGACACATGATCACCTCTCCAAACGCACTTTCTTTTCCTTATGATGTATTTATTTATTTCAAAGCCAGAGTTACAAAGAGCAAGAGAAAGGACAGAGAAAGAGATCTTCCATCTGCTGGTTCACTCCCCAAATGAACACAACTGCTGTGGCTGGGTCAGGCTGAAGTCGGGATTCCAGAGCTTCTTCCAGGTCTTCCTATGTGGGTGCAGGGGCCCAAGGACCTGGGCTATCCTCTGCTGCTTTTTTGTAGAAGGGAGCTGGATATAAAGCAAAGCATCTGGGACTCAGACCAGCACCCATACTGGATGCTGGCACTGCAGACGCAGGCTTAACCCACTGAACCACAGCTTTGGCCCCCTCCAAATACCCTTTCATAGCCATCTCTGTGCTACAGTCACCCTGGCAGCCAGGATGAGCTTAGGGCAAGAACAAAGACCCTATGGCATGCATGTGCTTTGGTATATGGGGAGCAACCTGGGCCCATTTTCTGTTGCCGTAAAAAATACCTGAGGCTAGATCGTGTATTTTAAAAATGGAAGTTTGTGTAACTCATAGTTTGGAGGCTGTAAGTCCATGAACAGCTAGTCCCATCATTTGAGCCTCTGGTGAGGGCTTCCAGCTGCATTGCACCATGGCAGATGGCTTCGTGGTGGGAATGTGCATCTCATATGATGAGACAGGAAGGAAGCAGGAAGAAGGGACCAGGTTTTTTGGTTTTTTGTGGGTTTTTTTTTTTTTTTTTTTTTGAGATTTAAAAAGCAAGATTTATTAGTCAAAGGCCTCCAGCCAGAGCAGCACGGAGGGGGCCTTCCAAGAGAGGAAAAACTCAAAGGGGCTGGTAGGGAGTGATGTTTTTAAACACAATATTGGGAAAAAATAAATAAAAAGTACAATATTAGGGGCAAAACTGTCAACCATTAAAGTGGGGACAAACATTTACAATTCTTTATCCTGTCTGACTTGCTCATGATAAAACAAAAAAATCATCTAGAAGGGTGGGGTAGGTAATTTGTTTTCACAATAAACTGTGAGGTCAGAAGGAATCACCACTCCCTTGCTATTCTCATAGTAAATTCAGAGATTACTAAGGAGGGAGAAGGACACTTTTGATCTTGCTAAAGATAACTTTGTTGAGGGTGAACATTTTCCACCCTCAATTTCCAGACTGCCTACTAACCCATTTGACCCCTCACATTCCCTCCTCAACAAGAATGGACTCTAACTTTTGTTAGGGGAACTGGGCAATGATCGCTCTGGCTGCTTCATGCTGAAAAGGGGCATTGTTGGAACAAAAGTTAAGACAGACTTCCAGCAGGAGGTGACTTATGAAGGGGGAAGCAGTGCCATCTTGCAGAAACTGCTTCCATCCAAGGTTTCATGTGCATGGCCACCTAGAATTTCACTGTTTCAAGTCTGGGGAAAATGAATCTAAAAAACATTTAAACTAATGACAGAATCATTAGTAGAGGACCTAAGAAAGGTGCTGTCTAAACCATGAGCAAGTTTTCCCATTGAGAGGCAGACAGAAAATGACAGGGGGGATCTGAGAACAGTCAGGTGGGCTAAGGCCTGGCCAGATATGAGTGCAGACCTATCTTTTCACATGGGGTACTGGAAGAGACATCACAAGGGAGGTATGAACCTCCTAAGGGATAGCACCATGTTGACTTCCATTACCTAGCTGGCCTGGGAGGAGAGTTGGCCAGGTAAAGGCAGGTAGCATCTCTAACAGGAAATTTTTAGTTCTGACTACAATGTTGCTGACCCTACTTGGTTGTCCCCTCAGTAGCAGTGGTTACTTTGGAAACTGGGCAGCGCTAAAGGCTTTTTAGCTCAGGGCCAACAAGGTCTGCAGCTCTGACCCAGGAATCCTCCAACCCCCAAGGCAGTTCCAGTTCCAGTGACCCAGCTCTTGGCTGGCAGAGTGATCCGGGCTCTTTAAAAGTTGCCTTCTGTGTCCATCTGAAGCCCTGGCTTTCCACATTGAAAACCAATGCCATTTGTGGTGGACTGACATGTTGGGTCTCCTTGAAGGCAGATCACTTTGTAAAGCAGCCACTAATTGGCCTGCCACATATCTTTACATTGCTTCTGCACAGGCTTGCTCTTTTATAACAATTCACTCTCATGAGAGTAAACTGAGGTCACAAGAAAGCTCCATTAATCCCCATTGAGTAAGATGTCTCCAATGGCCTAACCATCTTCCATTAAACTCTACCTCTTAAAGGATCCACCAACTCAGTACCACCACATTAGGGCTCAAGTTTTCAGCACTTAACCCTTTGAGGCACATACTGAGACCACAGCAGGGAAGTAAAAAGCTCAAAAGACATCTAGATTTCTTTCAGAGCAGGGAAGTGAAAGGAATATTCAAAGAATAAATTAGAGATATAGGAGGTTTTACTTCCAATGGTATTGGAATTCCAGAAGGAATCATAGAAAATTTTAGGAGTTGAAGAGTGAGAAAATTGGAAACAATGGGTAGATGGCACTCAATAGGCATTAGACAGAGAAAGAGGAAAGGTGATCAGATTGTCCTGGGGAATATTTTTGGTGACCAACACAAATAGGAATAAATGGAATAACATAGTCCCAGGAAGATGTTAAGTGGCTACGAGTGTTGGTGAGTAGAGAAAAATTGATTTCTAGGGTTTCCTTACAAAAGATTAGAACCCAAGAGGTAAAATGGTCTTGGTCTAAAGCACCACAGTTCTCTTAATGTCTGTGAAGAAAGGAGCAGTTTTATGTTAAGCATGTATGATCCATATTAACCCTGATTGATGGATTTAAAAAAGTAGCCAGGTACCATATCATGCTCTGTTTATTGTCCTTCCCAACTCTTCAACATCACTGTTCAATCCAGGTAATGACTCAAATAAAAAGGATTTTGAGAGTTAGAATACAAAACTGATGTCAAGGCAAGAGTAGCAAGGATAAAACTTTAGAATAAAGGCAACTGCCTTATGTATCCTTCAAGTCAACGTGATTGTTGCTAGACTTTCCAGTAAAATGAACCCTGCACTATCCTTGTCATCAAGACTTTACAATCTCCTGCACTTTTCCCAAAAATTAAAATTTTCAGTATAAATAAAATTACTTTATACTCTATGTATGGTAACAAACTTCAAAAGCTCATGAATCCTTAGACAATAAACCTAAATATTCCAAAAATGGAACTCCTTTATTTATGAATGAAACATATTCTCAATAACTTATTTTTAATAAAGGTTACAATTTTTATTTATTATTTATTTTAATTTGATATTTATTTATTTAGTGGCTGGTTAACTTAGTTGGTTAGAGCGTGGTGCTAATAAGTTTTATTTATTTATTTGAAAAGCAGAGTGACAGAGAGGAAGGGAAAAACAGAGAGAATTCTTCCATCCACTGGTTCACTCCACAAACGCTCACAATAGCTGTTGCTGGGCCAGGCTGAAGCCAGGATCCAGGAATTCAATCTGGGTCACCAACATGTAAGGCAGGAACCCAAGGACCTGGGCCATCATCTGCTGCCTCTGAGACATATAAGCAGGAAGCTGGATAGTAAGCAGAGGCAGATATAAACCCAGGCACTCCAATATGGGAAGCAGGGTCCAAAGTGGTAGTTAATCCACTGCACCACAATGCCTACCCATCAAATACCTAATTACCTAGTCTTATTCAAGGACAATAAATTGATTTTTAAAAATTATCATACTTCTTTATTTGAGCCAAACTCTCTATATTTACTGACACTGAGTTGATTGAATTATGACAAAGAAATTATTAATATAGACATTGACAAGATAGGTGATAATGCACCTTGCACTCCTACACATAATCTTGGGTTATCGTATTCTTAACCGTCTATATTCTGATTCCAATTCACCTGTGTTTTCAGATACCAGCCATACTAGGAGATTAAGTGGAAGGATTTATTTCTTCTCTTAGTGTATATATTTATTTATCAAGAAGATAATAACACAAGGAACTATATCAGGTTCTTCTTAGACACTAAATAGCATACCCCAAAAATGGAGTTGAAAAGAACTTAATGAATAGATGACTACAAAAATTTAATCAAGCCTGAGAGGAATCCGACAAGGAATAATGAGACCCCTGGAACCAGCAACAATGGAAAGCATTGTTACTCCTCGGTTTGAAGGGCAAGAGAAGGAAACAGCCTACAAACAAGCAGGACTTGCTAAGCCTAACAGGAACTGTGATCCTATGGGGAGAGATTCAGCCACTACCCATCTACTTCTCTATAGGGAGTTTCCAGTAAGAATAAACCCACCGCCTTCACCTTCCTCCCACCCTCCAGCAGATGCTTTTCATAAGCCAAACCCACCCGGAAGCCAGAAGACAAGGCTTTCTGCTGTAGTACACAGAGACCATCCTCCTGGGCCATAGGACTGCCACAGGATGAAAAACAGTGGGTCTGAAGAGACAAATGCAGAATAACCTGTACAGGGACCAATTCACATGAGATACTTCAAGTTACCGAAAACAGAAAAAAGATGAAGATTACTGATGAAGCAGTTTGAATAAAAGGGCCAACTGAGTTGCAAGAATGAGTACAAAAATACCTAATATCACCCACTAATATCACATCCCCTCTGCTTCATCAGAGTTACATCATTATCAGTGATCAAGAGACCAAGAATAAAAAGAAACCTAAAAGTTTATAGTGTGGCCGGCGCCACGGCTCAATAGGCTAATCCTCCATCTAGCAGCGCTGGCACACTGGGTTCTAGTCCCGGTCGGGGCGCCGGATTCTGTCCCGGTTGCTCCTCTTCCAGTCCAGCTCTCTGCTGTGGCCCGGGAAGGCAGTGGAGGATGGCCCTGCACCCCATGGGAGACCAGGAGAAGCACCTGGCTCCTGCCTTCAGATCAGCGCGGTGCGCCGGCCGCAGCACACCAGCTGTGGCAGCCATTGGAGGGTGAACCAATGGCAAAAGGAAGACCTTTCTCATGAGCAACACTGGGGATCAGAACATAATGGTTTAATGTCTTAAGTCCAGAATGAAAAAAAAATTTTAACCTAGGATACTCTCCCAAGCCAAATACTAAAATATGAGGGCAAATTAGGGACATTTTCAAACATGTTAGAACTCTAAAAATTTACATACCCCAAGTCATTTTTTAGGAAGTTGTGTGAGGACATGTTCAACAAAACAAGGTAGTAAATCATTACAAAAGCAGAAACTGAACCGTTTGGGAAAAAAAGCAGTTCAGTGTATTTCCAAGCTGTTCAGCAAGTATAGACAACAAAAAGCTTAAACTGGAAAGGAGAATGGAGACTCTCTAAGTTGGAGGTCTCTAAGGGGAAAGGGACTAGGAGGGAAGTTAATACAGTATGTAGAGTATGAATGAGAGCTTGGGAAAACTCAAGACTATCATAAATGCACATAATCCAAGTAATCAAAAAAATGAGAGAGAAATCATCATTCACCAAAGATAAATAAAAAACAAAGGCTGCTTAAATTAGATCCAAACAAAAACATGGGATGAATTTGAGCAAGTGATAAAAAAGGAATTTAATTTGATACTAGATTTATTCTCTTTTGCATAACACTAGATATTGACTTTGCAAACTTAGAGAAGAAATTATAGTCATAGTGTATTACTTGAATCAAAGAGTAATACTTGTTTTTCTTTAAATGGTGGAGATACTACGATTGTTATTTATTGGTTATCCATGATATGCAATCAATTCTAGACAGTAGATTGGATGTAAATTTTATCATATTAAAATATTTTTAAGAAATAAAGTGGAGCTGATACCTATGGGAAAAGAGAAGGTCTTAGAGCAAAGGATGAGAATAACAGTGTACTCACTTAACAATGCCAGTAGACCAAAAAAATTATTTTCTAGAAATGGGGATTAGGAGGTAGTTTCAAGTTGCAATTTTATATCAAAGGAATGGGAGGGTGTTTGGTGCTGGGACTGGGTTGTTGCTTGAGGTGTCAGCATCTCATACTGTGGTGCCTGGATTTGAATGCCAGCTATGTTTCTGCTTCTAGCTTCCTGCTTATTTTCATCCTGGGGGGCAGCAGATCATGGCTCAAGTAGTTGGGTCTCTACTACCCATGTGGAGAGCCAGATTGAGTTCATTGGCTACTGGCTTCAGCCAGTCTCAATCCTACCTATTGTTGACATTTGGGGAGTAAGCCAGCTATTGGAAGATTCTTTCTCTCTCTCTTTCTCTCTCCCTTCTTCCCTCCCTCACTCCGTTTCCCTTTCAAATACGTTAAAAACAAACAAAAATTTTTAAAACTCTCAAAGGGAAGAGTGAGGGCTGGCAGAAGAAGAAAAGAATGAAAGTGACATGCAGTGTCAAAATACACCGAATCATCATTTATCTTAGAATAGTGTCCATAAATAATGCTTACATTAATGGTAAATTATCTGGGCCGGCGCCATGGCTCACTAAGCTAATCTTCCACCTGAGGCACAGGCACATGGGGTTCTAGTCCCGGTTGGGGCGCCGGATTCTGTCCCGGTTGCCCCTCTTCCAGTCCAGCTCTCTGCTGTGGCCCGGGAAGGCAGCGGAGGATGGCCCAAGTGCTTGGGCCCTGCACCCCATGGGAGACCAGGAGAAGCACCTGGCTTCTGGCTTCAGATCAGCACAGTGCACCAACCGTAGCGGCCATTTAGGGGGTGAACCAACAGAAGGAAAACCTTTCTCTCTGTCTCTCTCTCTCACTGTCTAACTCTGCCTGTCAAAAAAAAATGGTAAATTATCTGGCAACATGAATGAAAAACAGTAAAACGTGATGATTTCTGAAGAGTAGAACTGAGCTTGAAGAGAAAACAAGACTGTATCCGTCAGAGCCCTATCAGGAAAGAAAAGCACCCCTGGAATTTGAACATAGAAAGTTAAATATAAAGTGCTGATATTTCTATTAGCTATTAAGAACCCAAGAGCACTCTGAAGAATACAGAAATAACAGGTTCAACATGCAACTGCTGCCCTTGGAGCTGAGCTTAAGTGCTTGGGAAAGCCCATGCTCCAGAGCTGAGATCCGGACCTTTGGGGAGAGGGACAGCAGTGGCTCACTGGGTGACAGACAAGGTACGACAGTGCAGGGCCAGCAGAATTTTCTGGTAATCTATCATCTGGAGCTGGACAGAAAACCACCATCAAAGTGCCACTGCAAGCTATTCAGAGAATCCATCTATAAGGAGGTGCCTCTCCTAGGAACCTGCTGCAAGCTGCTAGAGGAGGTACCCAAGGAAGTTGTTGGCCACTGGGTGCCCGCAAAGCCATGCATACTGCAGGAGCCTGGAGCTAGAAGATGACACCATACCTTTAGCACTGGGCCCTGTAGTAGCCATCCACAGTGAGCGATGAGCTGGTGGGAAATGCACACAGGAACTGAAAAGAGACCCTTTCCTCTTTCAGCGTCCTTCCAGTGCCCTCTACTGTGAAAGCTCCATAACATACTTGCTACAAAGGGGAAATGCTGAAAGGGTCCAAGTTCATTATCAATGACCAGGCAATTCAGGGTGGGTTTGGAGCTGAAAGGCAATAAATTGACAATTACCACACAGCAACTATGATTTTGTAAGCCATTAGAGAAAATTTGACATTTTTAGCCATGTATGAGTATGTTTTATTCTAGCAAAAAAAAAATAAGATTTTAACTGTAATATAATTCTCAGATTACTAGACCTACCTATTGAATATTTTCTCTTACATAGCCAATATACTTTAAATTCATGAGTGAACTTTCCTCCTACGTCTCACCTCCAGATACAACTGTTACCATTTTAGCTCCTCCTGTCTTTATCTAAGTTAATGATCCTAATAAAGACAAAACTAATTTAGACACCACCTTAACAGACACACACACACACACACACACACACTCACACACACGGCTATATCCAGTTTCATCACTAAGTAAAATCATTCTATGTTGCTATCTCACTAAATCAATCCTTCCTTTGCATTCCTACTACCCTACCTCGGGCCTTCATGACTTTAATAGCCTCCTACATATTCTCTCAGCACTTCCCAACATACCAATCTATATTTCACTCTGCCACCAGAGGACTTTTTTCTAAATTTAAACCTTATGCTGTCTTTCAGCCCTCCCTGAAATTTGTCAAATGATCATCTTGGACTGCTTTTAGAACAAAATCCAAAGTCCTTAACATGGCACATGAAGATGTCAATATCCCCCAACAAGTGTTTTATGCTCCAGTTACACCAAATGACAAGCACTTCTCCAATAGAACAAGAGTTTATAGTAAGAATCAAATATAATGCAATTAATTAATTATGAAATGCAGTTTGTATGGTGAAAACCTTTATTGATTACAAGTCAGTCTCTATTGGGAAATAATGGCTTACCAGCAAGGTGGTGGGGAGTGGGGTAGTGGGGATCCAGACAAAGCAAGGAAACACATGCAGCTTTGAGTGTGCAGCTGGATGCTCTGCCAACATCTTTCTTTGGCCTTCTGCTCTTGGGCCCTTTTCCTCACCTTGGGTAGCCATGAAAACTGCAGCAAGCATAAATGTAAGCTCAGGGACCCGGGCTGTGGCATATCGGATAAAGCCCCAGCCTGCAGTGCCAGCATCCTATATGGGTGCCAGTTCAAGTCCCAGCTGCTCCACTTCCAATCCAGCTCACTGCTAATGTGCCTGGAAAAGCAATGGAAGATGCCCGAAGTACTTTGGCCCCTACACCTACATGGGAGACCGGGAAGAACCTTCTTTTTCCTGGCTTTGTATCGACCGAGCGCCGACTTTTATGTTCATTTGGGGAATGTGGGGAGTGAACCAACAGATGGAATACATCTCTGTCTCTCTTTCTCTCTCTCTCTCTCTGCCTCTGAATCTCTGTAACTCTGTCTTTCAAGGAAATAAATCTTTAAAAAAATAAATAAATAAGCATTTTAAAAATAAATGTAAGCTCAGGACCCAGCAAAAGAAGGAACTCAGCCTGCATGAACCAAACAATAAACAAGAAATGTCTCGACTGCTGAGGAACAGTTCTTTCTTCATACTATTTGTTGAACTCTTTACTTAATACGTAGTTAAACACATGTGTATAAAGTTAATTGAAAATAGATCTCAGTAAAAAATAAGAGTGGGAATAATAAAGGGAGGAGAAAGAGGGGTTTGGAGTATGGGTGGGAGGATGGACATGGTGGGATGAATCACCATGTTCCTAAAGTTGTAATTACAAAGTGTATGAAGTTTGTAACTATAAAGCTGTATACTTCTGCCTACGGTCCTATGGACTACTTCTAAGAGTATAGTTTAAAAACTTGCCATGGGACACCAAATCCCCTTAAACTGGGTGGTAAATATACCATCTTAAGTGTTAAAATGATCATATAGATAGGATTGAGGGTCTGGTAATAATAGTTTATAGAATTAAAAAGGAGGGAAAGCTCCAATATGGGAAGGAGTCCACACATCAGACTCATAGAATGACGATTGCTTTAAATAGCACTCTAACCTCAGAATCAGCCCTTAAGGCATTCTAGTCCAGCAGAAAAGTCCATGAGACCATTTCAGGCATGGAAAGCCAAGACACTGGACTTCACCATTATCCACCCCCCATCCTGCCTAATAAGAAGGATTAGCTGGCATTTGTCCTCAAAATCTGATTCTCCTGTCACATTGGGAAGACACTTAGAAATCAATAACTCATAAAACATGCTAATAGCTTCACATAAGCTGAAATAATACTAATACCATGTTTAAAGAAAACATATAGAGGGGTCAGCATGGTGGCATAGTAGGCTAGGCCTTCACCTGCGGTGCCAGCATCTGATATGGGCACCTGTTCATGTCCTGGCTGCTCCTCTTCTGATCCAGCTCTCCAATATGGCCTGGGAAAGCTATGGAAGATGACCTAAGTCCCTGGGCCCTTTGCCTATGTGGGAGACCCAGAAGAAGCTCCTGGCTCCTGGCTTCAGATCAGCCAAACTGGTTCCACCAATCATATGGAAGGTATACTCAAACATAAAGTTGTAAATCATAAAGTAAGAAGACAGGCTAAGTGTTGGGCATCTGTTTTCCTGAAGCAGGTGGCAGCTGAATAGTTCACTTTAAGAAATAGCAGAAGTTACAATAAAACTGATTACTTGACATCTATACCAATTTTAGAGAAGTTGCATCCTTGACGTCAAAAGTCTGGATTATGGCAACAATGTTGGTGGTAATTTCAATGACAGTAGAGCTGTTTACAGAACACTTCTCTGGTCAGAGGCAGCAGCAGCAGTATGTCATCAGGCCAGTGCATGATTGCTTCTGGACATGGTGTCCACTAAGTTAGCCAGATGCCTACTAATTCAGCCTGCCAAGAATCCTTTGAGCTGCCAGATTTCCTCAATTAAAATCTTTGTTAGTTTAAACAATCTGAAATGGATTCTGTTTGCCACTTTGACAAGCATATAGTTCTTACACAGGAGTATGGTCACCAAAAAATAATCCTGATGTTGAAAGCTTTCTTGGAAGTTAGGAACACATGAGGGAAAATTGTACTCCAATTTCTGAAAGGTGTATTTTACTATAGTGGCCATAGAGTGGACAATATGTCACAAAATCTTTCAGGGAATTATCTGTCCTGCCCTAAGTATTTATTCAGCCACTCGTAGTCTCTTTATTGCTAATTTATGTTTGTACTCTGAACTCCAAAGCTATGTATAACAACTATATGTTGTATCCTTCAGGACTGACCTCCTTTCTTCTTCTCCCCCTTTCTCTCCCCATCCTATCACATCTCAGCATTTAAATACTATTTATAATACTACAAATAACACCACTGCAAAAGGGAAAATACTCACAGAACACAAATAATGGGAGAAAATATTTACAAATCATGTGATTGAGAAAGAATTTGTACCCAGGATATATATAAAGAAGCCACACAGCTCAACAATTAAAAAATAAGCAACTCAATAAAACAGCAATGGATATGAAGAGGCATTTTTCTAAAGATATACAAATAATCAATAAGTACAAGAAATGTAGCCAAAAGATGCTCACTACTGTCACTCATTAGGGAAATGCAAACCAAAACCACAATAAGATAGCACTTCACACACACTGAGATGGCTCTAATGAAAAATATGTACAATAAGGTTTGCCAAGGATACAGAGGAATTGGAACCCTTGTTTGCTGCTTGCAAGAATATAAAATGGTGACACTATATTGGAAAGTTTGCCAGTTCCTCAAAGTTTACTACCTAACCAGCAAGTCATTCATGGCTATATATTGAAAAAAATGAAATTTACTTATGGCCGGTGCTGTGCCATGGCTGGTGAAGCCACCACCTGCAATGCCAGCATCCCATATGGGCGCCGGTTCGAGTCCCAGCTGCTCCACTTCCAATCCAGCTCTCTGCGATGGCCTGAGAAAGCGGTAGAGGATGGCCCAGGTCCTTGGGCCCCTGCACCAGTGTGGGAGTCCCAGAGGAAGCTCCTGGCTCCTGGCTTCGGATCAGCACAGCTCTGGCCATTGCACCTAGTTGGGGAGTGAACCAGAGGATGGAAGACCACTCTCTCGCTCTCTCTGCCTCTCCTTCTCTCTGTGTGTAACTCTTATTTTCAAATAAATACAACTTTTTTTAAAAAAAATTTACTTCCACACACATTCACAGCAACACTAACTACAACAGCTCAAAAGTAGAAAGAACACAAATGTCTAAAACTGGTCAATGCATAGACAAAACATGATATATCTATGCATTAAAATATGATTTAGTAATAAAATGTATTGAAGTGTTAACTGATACGTGGTACACTGTGGGTAAACCTTGAAAATATTAAGCCAAATGAAATGAATCATAAAATCCCACATATTGTAGCGTTCCTTTATATGAAATGCCAACATCAGAGGAATCTATAAAGTTATACAGTAGTCTGGTACTTGTCTAAAGGTAAAGGAACAGGTAAGGTTTATTTTTGAAGTGATAAAAATGTCCTAAACTTAGATTGTGGTGATAAGTACACGATTCTGGGAATACAATTAAAAATCATTGCATTGTACACATTAAATATGTGAATAATATTTTGTGCAAATTGTATTTCCATGCAAAATTTTTTAAAAAATTTTTACTATGGGGGCCAATGCTGTGGCACAGCGGGTTAAAACCCTGGCCTGAAGCGCCGGCATCCCATATGGGTGCTGGTTCTAGTCCCGGCTGTTCTAGAACCGGCTGTTCCTCTTCTGATCCAGCTCTCTGCTATCGCCTGTGATAGCAGTGGAAGATGGTTGGGCCTCTGCACCCACGTGGGAGACCCAGAAGAAGCTCCTGGCTCCTGGCTTTGGACCAGTGCAGCTCCAGCCGTTGCGACCATCTGGGGAGTGAACCAGCAGATGGAAGACCGCTCTCTCTGTCCCTACCTCTCTCTGTAACTCTTTCAAATAAATAAAATAAATCTTTAAAAAAAAATTTAATGTGGGAAAAACTGAACTTTTAATTTTCTACTCCCTCACACCTTTTCTTAACCCAGTTTCCCCTGAGTGGTCTAAGCCTGTAACAGAGAAGTCATATGTGACTTTTCCTTATACACTTTTTTCTTTATACATCCCCCACATCAAATCTACAAATCCAGTTGTCATCACTTCAAAATATATCCCATTTCTGACTCCCTCACTCCTCAGTGCTAGACCATGCGACCACCACCCATATTCCAGTATAAATGCTTTCTAACTAGTACCAAAGCTCTGTATTTACTTCTGAGTTGCTTTCCATTTCATACCAGCTTAATCTTCTAAAATTAAAAGTCAGATCACATCATCCACTGCCTAAAACTTACCAATGAACTGAATTTAAATGTAAGCCCATCTCCTTCCCAGAGCCCACAAGTCCCTATAGAATCTAGCACCTGCCTTCTAAGCAAATCTACCGGCTGCCCTCTGAATGCTATCTTTCTCCCCTTTCTTGAATAGACCAAAGCCTCATGACCTTTGAACTTAACTATTCCTTCTGCTTCTCATGACTGATTCATTTTACCACTCCAGGTCTCAACTCAAAAGTCACCCTTCCGGGGCCGGCGCCGTGGCACACTAGGTTAATCCTCCACCTGAGGCGCCAGCATCCCATATGGGCGCCGGGTTCTAATCCCGGTTGCTCCTCTTCCAGTCCAGCTCTCTGCTGTGGCCCGGGAGGGCAGTGAAGGATGGCCCAAGTCCTTGGGCCCTTGCACCCAAGTTGGAGACCAGGAAGAAGCACGTGGATCCTGGCTTCGGATCGGCACTCCTCCGGCTGTGGCGGACATTTGGGGAGTGAACCAACAGAAGGAAGACCTTTTTCTCTGTCTCTCTCTCTCTCTCTCTCTCTCTCTCACTGTCTATAACTCTACCTGTCAAATAAATAAATAAAAATCTTTAAAATAAAAAAAGCTATTAAAAAAATCACCCCTCCAGAATGCTTTCTCACATAGCATGCCTCTTGGCAACTCACTGTCCAGTTACCCTGATTTACTTTTTTTTTTTTTTTTTGACAGACAGAGTGGATAGTGAGAGAGAGAGACAGAGAGAAAGGTCTTCCTTTGCCATTGGTTCACCCTCCAATGGCCACCATGGCTGGTGTGCTGAGGCCAGCGCACCGCGCTGATCCGAAGGCAGGAGCCAGGTGCTTCTCCTGGTCTCCCATGGGGTGCAGGGCCCAAGCACTTGGGCCATCCTCCACTGTTCTCCCTGGCCACAGCAGAGAGCTGGCCTGGAAGAGGGGCAACCGGGACAGAATCTGGCGCCCCGACTGGGACTAGAACCCCGTGTGCCGGCGCCGCTAGGTGGAGGATTAGCCTATTGAGCCATGGCGCTGGCTCCTGATTTACTTTCTTAATACTAAAATGCTAATAACAATTATCTGAGATTATTGCAATTATTCTTTATTGTAATTAAAAACACATAACATAAAATTTACCAAAATAACCATATTTAGGTATATAGTACAGTAAAGTTAGTTTTTCATCTTGTGAAATGGAAACCCTATACCAAGCCCCTGGCAACAAATCTACTTTCTAAGAGTTGAACTACTTTAGATACTTTATATAAGTATAAATCATGCCATGGCTACATTTTTGCAAGAGGCTTCTTCCACTTAACATAACAACCCCATGGATTATTTTCTCCAGCAGTCTGTGTTAGGCTGCAGGAGAAGACAGCCTTCTCCACAGGAACTGAAGTTCCTCATAATTTTTGCTTGTCAGAAGAACTTGAAGGACAAAAACCTAGTAGGAAATAGTACAGTTAGGTGGGACCTCAAAGATGAGGAAGCTATGACACCTACAAGGTGGACAAGCAAGACTACTGGGCCTCCAAGGACAAATAAAGAGAACAGAATACATGGCCTAAAAATAGAACATGGACCTAAATACCCAGAAGTTCCTCTATCAGATTTGTAACAAAAATTAATATGAATGGAATAAACAATTTCAGTGGAATGGTGGATGCACAGAGCACACCAATGTTAGTAACATGGCAAAATTCATTCTGCATTCAATTTAATTTTCAAACTTGTCTTAAATCACCAACTTTTTACTCATATTAATGTCCTGAATAAAAATAATAATGTAAAATACCCACACATTAAGTAAAGCATTCCAGCTATTATATATGACCTGGACATTTGTTAAGAATTTACTCAATATATGTACACCAATTAGGTTTTCAGGTAAGAGAAGGGAAAACGCAGCACAATGTTTCTTTCTGAGAATCCAAGTAGGACTCAGGTCTATAAGACAAAAGCATGGTGAGAAGTGTCAGAAGGGCAGTCGAAACATGTGTTTCTGTAAAGTAAAAATCCCAAGAAGGACAAACAGAAATGACAGGCTTTATCCACGTGGCTTAGTGAAAGAGTTGCAGCTGAATTAAAAGTACAATGAATATTGTCAAAAAATGTGTTAATTTTTGAACAGGGAGGAGTGCTGATTACTTGTAGTATCAAAAATATGTTCAGGATTGCTGTGATGTCTGAATTTATCATTTAAAAATGTTGGGGGGTCAATGAATTCTGTTGAAAGTTATTTCTTTGTGTTACATGTAACAGATATAGTAAATATTTGTTTACAGTCTTTGTGTAATAAATCATGCATTTTAAGTTTAATTGATGTCAACAAAAAGGAAATAGTTGTATTGATAGTGATTTTTGAGATGAAGGTTAATCTTAATATGTAAATAAAATGTGAAACGTGTACTTGGAGGAGAAAAAAAACTTATAGCACTGTGGAGCACATCATTTTCCTGAAAACTGTTTTAGAAAAGTAATTAATTAGTACATAAAATTCAGACCATGACCAAAAAAGTGGAAATATGCATCTAATTTTAATTTTAAGTCATTTTTAATTTTTCAAAGGACAAAATAATAAGACAACAATATGTGAACAGAGAAGGAAGAGGAAATAATATTCCAAAATATATAAAGCTGATTGGCAGAAGAGGGGATATCTAAAGAGAAAAAGTGCTGTGGCCATGTAAACACATGGCACTGGAATTGTCACAAAAGATGAAGGTGATAATGGAGAATTTGAGATTTTTTTCCACTACAGAATGAAGTTTAAAAAAAAGATTTATTTTATTTTTATTTCAAAGAGTTACAAGTTACAGAGAGAGAGATAGAGATAACTGGTTCACTCCCTCAATGGCCACAATGGCCGGAGCTGAGCTGATCCAAAGCCAGAAGCCCCAGGAACTCCTTCCAGGTCTCCCACATAGGTTCAGGGGCCCAAGAACCTGGGCTTTCCCAAGTACTACTTTCCCACGTGCTGCTTTCCCAGCTGTATTAGCAGGGAGCTGGATAGGAAAGTGAAGCAGCCGGGACTGGAACTGGTGCCTCTCGGGGGCTGCTTTGGTAGGAAGCTGGAGTTAGGAGCTAGAGCTGGGAGTGGAACCAGGTACTCTGAAGTGGGACACGGGCACGTTAACAGTAAATACTCGCTCCTAAGTCATGAATGTAGTTCTGTTATAAAAATACCCCAGGAGTCGGCACTGTGACACAGTGGGTTAAAGCCCCAGCCTGCAGTGTAGGCATCCCATATGGGCGTTCAAGAGAGAGATCTGGATTCTGTTCCTGGTTCCTGGCACTGGCTCCAGCCCAGCTCTACCCACTGGGGAAATTTGTGGAGTGAACCAGCATATAGGAATGCTTCCCTTTCCTTCTCTCTCTCTCCTCTTCAAATGTTTTAATTAGGAAAGAATTAGCAACTTGACAAAACTTAAATGGTACCTTCTTCATGTTTGTGTTTTCTAACACAAGAAAACTGTACCACACTCACAACAATTTTCAAAAACTTTTACCCACATGAGGTTACTTCAGGTTCAACTTCAAAGACTGGCTGGCTTGAAGTGCCCACAGAGGCAGCAGTTCAAGCACAGTGAGATCAGACAAACATGTAGGATCGAGGGGAAGGATGACATGGCTTAAAATTATTGTTTTACAAAGCCAGTCTCATGACTTAGACCCAAGATTGTATTTAAATTTTCCAAAATGAAGCAAAGAAAGCCTAAGTGTATAGAAGTCACACAACCCCCTGCGTTACAGAAGTGTTCAATGGCATTTTCAAAGACTTTGGAACATAAAGTCTGAAAAAAACATTATCTTTTTGTTGTTGTGATCTTCATTATTTTTCTCTTCTTCATTAAGTCTTTCCCGTAACTGCTTCTCCTGGAACCTTGTTTCATGCTTACATCATATCTAGTTAAGTGCTAATTATTCCTCAACATCATCTTTCAGGTTTTTTTTCCCTAAATTGTTACAGAATTGCACTAGGGTACTTCAGATTTCAAGAAAGCAATCAAAACTTATCAGCAGTGGATAAAGATAAAAAATAGCTGTGTTTACCATGGTTTCCCATTAGATTTTTCTCAAGCTAAGCCCTGAATTTAAAGTCAATATACTTAAATGCATTCAACTTCATTTGTTTTTTACATATTTATATTTATCAATATGATCAGTGTGAACATACACCCACATGCATGTAATATATACTTCTCATTCATTCTTCCATTCAACTTTTTGAACTACTCCCTGTGTACTAGGCACATCACTAAATGAGTTTGCAGAAAATTGATTATTTTGTATATGAACATCTTGAAGTTAATCTCTCTCCAACATTTCCTTATATTTTCTTACTGACACTAGTTTTGCTAGTAAAAATAAGAATACTAAAATGTCCCTCCAGCTCCAATTCTTAAAACTTTGTTGTCTTGCTAGAGCTCATGTCCCTTTAAACTTTAATAAGTACCTACTATGTCCCACTTTCTATACCTAATACAGACTTTCAAATTCAGAGTACTAACAGGTGAAAGCAGCACTTTTACAAAAAGGCTTGCATAAAGCAGGCTATATAACAAACTGGCCCCATCTATCTTTTCAACCACATCTTTATTTCTCTATATACTCATGCTTTCTCTGTTCTACCAATGTTCAACTGTTTCCCAAAGTGAGTTCTTAAAAGACATTAAGCTTTATATATTCAACTTTTTCCATTCTAATTCAAATTTAATGATATAGTGACATCTAAGAACTAATAGGTACTCCCAGAAAAAAATACAGAGCAATCACAAAATAGTGATTTTTGTATAAGACAGTTAAGCAGGGAAACTACAGATTTCTCCTCATAAGGAAAAAATTAAATTTATAATGATTTTTAAAAATTTTTAGCATCTAAATAATGCAATACTTTAAATGAGTTCTAATGAATAATATATAATGAGAATGTAAATTTTGGGGGGAAGGCATATGTCCAGTATAAGCATTTTTATAACAAAAGCAAATCCATGTAAACTAGAAAAATTATAGCATATTAGTGTATGTATATAATAGAGACAGAATAGCATTGGGAATAGGACAGCTAACTCTGTAGTATGACAGTCCTGCAAAAGAATCCTGGGGCCAGCATTTCCTAGCCGGATGAACTCTGACATACCAACATCTCTAAGCCCCAGGTTCCTGATTTGTAGAGTACAAGTGGCCATTGAGTTGTTCTGCAAGTGAAACAAGAGCTTACTGAATAGCACAGGTAGTAAGTGATAAGTGCTATCAAATGTCTTTATTTTTTTTTAACATTTTTTTTTGACAGGCAGAGTGGATAGTGAGAGAGAGAGAGACAGAGAGAAAGGTCTTCCTTTTACCGTTGGTTCACCCTCCAATGGCCACCACGGCTGGCGCGCTGCGGCCGGCGCACTGTGCTGATCCGAAGGCAGGAGCCAGGTGCTTCTCCTGGTCTCCCATGGGGTGCAGGGCCCAAGCACTTGGGCCATCCTCCACTGCCTTCCCGGGCCACAGCAGAGAGCTGGCCTGGAAGAGGAGCAACCGGGAAAGAATCCAGTGCCCCGACCGGGACTAGAACCCGGTGTGCCGGCGCCGCTAGGTGGAGGATTAGCCTAAATGTCTTTATTTTGATGTCACTGATAAGAATATGAAAGCTGAATTAGGTTAACCTGCTACTTTCCTTTCAGTGAGATTGCTCTTCATAAATGAGTAGTGAAAGTGTTCAGCTTTTGGAAAGGAAGTGAACAAGACTGTCAATACTGAGCAATACAAATGAACTTGTTTTCTATTCTCTGAATCACAGCATAGATTAGGACATCATATTAGGCTTCCAAACTCCTCATTGGGTTTAACTGATTGCTTTATCACTACATGTAATTGTCCTTTTTGCTAAGTTTGCAGTGGGTAGGAGGAAGAAATTCAAATTTTAAATATTGTATTCTTTTTCAGTGTTTATTTGTGTTGAATAATACTGGATGCATGTTGCAAAGGATGGTTATGCACAAGATGATAAATCAAAAGAAATTCAAGTTTTATTACTTCCCAGGCCTTGCTACAAACCTCAATGTTAAGCCTCTGTTTTCTAGATTCAGTAAAAAAACTCTCTTCCTTCATGAGACAGGTCTAAGAAGCCTTCAGTTGGAAAGTTTGCTCTGTTTATCTCCACTCCAAAGCCAAATTCAAATCTAAGATCTGATTTTGTCAATGCTAGAGAGAAAGACTAGGTAATAAAGGAAAAGAAATTTTACTCTATTTATACCCTTTCTGCTGGAACTATACTCCTAGAAATGTGGCCTAGACAATGTCTTAATGACTCCCAGAATTCTAATGCAGTTCCATAAATAAGCATGAGAACCTATATTGTAAAACAGATTTGATGGTATAAAATAGAGTACTAACACCAGTACTTAGCATGTAAGATTCTTGTGGGTAAGGATCAAGTTTTATGTATTAGCCATGCGATAAATATTCAGTAAATGCTTTAACAGTCAATTGATCTGTCAATATATTTTACCATATTTTGCAAATGTTGTGCATTTTTAAAGTATATGGGAACCAATAGCACACATAAGGCATAACCTTAGGATTGTAGCATTTAAAAGGTGTTAGATAAAGAAGAGTTCAAATTACCAGCTATGCCAGATGGCTGAGAGAGTATATGAGCTGCCCCAAATGTCATCCCAAGGAACAGAATGTCCCAAAGGAACTGAAAGCTAGGAGTCGATGAATCACATCTGCCGTTGTCATGGATACTGTTCATCTCATCTGTGTGAACTTGAAAACTGAAAGCACTCGAGAATAGAGTGGTTAGATATCTAACTGTGGCCTCATCTGTTAGAAAAAGACTTAGTTCAATAAAGCCATCCTTAATGTTTAATGAGCACTCAAACTGTAGTTAGCCTTGTGCAAAAAGTGCAAAGTGTACAAATATAGTCTTTATTCTCCTCTCTAGTTGTTCTCTATTCTAAATGCTCATGAGAATGATGGGAGAACTCTAAAAAACATCTTTAATAGACTCCCTTCCCTGGATAGTCTGACTTGGTGATATAAGATAGGTATTAAAAAGGGTATTTTAATCCCCAGGTGAGGCTACTTTTACAGACCTAGGGTTAAGAACTATTGCTCAAGGTCCCTACTGTCTGTATGATGCACAGAATGTTTCCCCTTCACATATTAACGTTCTTTACAACCCTTCACACATCCAACTTAAATATTCGTGGACTGTTTTACTATAAAAATTATCTGTTTTAATGCTTGAGTTCTTCCCTATATTCTATTTTTATGCTAATTTCTCCTTCACAAAGTCTATGATGAAAAGGACATATGCAAACAAAAGAACAGATTTTGTTACTGGTAAGAAGCTGATAAACTAGGAGCTTGAACTAGTGGTCAGAAGCAATGGTTCAGGTAGCCACATGGCCCAGCTACCTGTGCCAAGCTCCACCCCCATCCTAATGGGATTTGCTGCTCCTGCTTCCCTGCCGGCCCTCAGGCAAAGTGTTAAAAGGGCCTGTTCCTGAACATGTGGCTCTCTAGCCTCCTCCTCTGGTCTCTTGGTTCTTCTCTCTTGACTCCTCTCTGCTCTCTCCTCTCTCTTGGCTGCTCTCATCTCTCTTCTCTCTCTTCTCTCCTTGCTAGCTCCTCTCCTCTCTGTTTCTCTCTTATACTCTCTTTCTCTCTCTTTCCCTTTGCCGCCCCTTCACTCCGGTCTGTTGGGTGTTCACCAATAAACCTTTCCCTTGCAAAAAAAAAAAAAAAAATCGAAAGACTAATATAAGTCAGAGATAAATTAAGTGTTGTGTATTTTAAGTGGTAAATTTTCTGAAACTAAACTGATCCGTAAACATACAATGTTATAAAGCTCTGTATAAAACACCTGTAGCTGCAGGAAGTCATGACATTTTTGATTCTAGTTCACATTCTAGCAACTGCCATTTTGTTTATGGAAAGATGGGAAGTGAAAATACATTAAATTAAGGAATACCATTCTACTTTTTATGGATGTACCAGGACTAGTTAAAAGTAAATAATCCATTTAGTATAGGATATGTAGAAAACAAATGACTAGACACATTAATACAATTTTTCTAGATCAAAAATTTGGAAAAGTGTGCAAAATTAAATATTTTTACTGGATATCATAGCTCTTTTTCCTCTACAAAGCCAACATAAGATTCTTAAGCAACATATTTGGTCAATTCTTTTCAAAGTCATTGTAATTAAGTAAACATACATGTATGGGGTCCATGTTGCTAATTTCAAATAGTGCCTTGACTCAGCGCCAAGGATCCCTGGTCCCATTTCCCCTAGTTGGTTTGGGAAATAGTATTATAACATGGCAACCAGGTCCCACACTTTGGGACACTCTGGATATTGCTCGCTTCAGGTGACTGTAACTACAAAACTTACTCAAAGAAGGAGGAAGAAATTAGGTTGAGTTGCTCTCTCCTAGAACAAGGAGAAAAGATTAATTTTGATTTATTTCAAAGATACATTTGGGATATTAAGGAACGCAGGAATGTCACAGAAATTCATGAACTGGGATGATGGAATAGCCAGGCTTTACAGGAACTACATCCAACACAGTCCTAAGAAATGCCTCCTCTCTGTCTCTCTCAGGAGCTGCAATATCTTTGTTGTGGTATATCTGCTTTTTTCTCATGCTTGTTCCATTCTTTAACTATGGATTATCGACTGCTGTGTAGCAAGTTATGCCAAAATTCAGAGGCTTAAAAATATACCAACAGAATGTAGCAGTGATTTTTAGGACATGACATCCAAAGCACAGGCAGCAAAAGAAAAATGAATGAATTGAACTGCTAAATCAAAGTTTACAACTGGGCATCGTAGGACACAATCAACAGAGTAAAAAGACAGCCCATGCAATGAGGGAAAATATTTGCAAATCTTATATCTATAAGGGGTGGGTTAATATCCAGAATATATAACAACCACACACACATACATACACCAAAAAAAATCTGAAATGAAAAGGGACTTGATATAGAAATGGCCAACAAGCAAATTAAGAGGTATATAGCCTTTCTGAA